>NC_050599.1:5958560-6293560 GCF_013368585.1 Megalops cyprinoides
CTGCCGACACACCCTCCCCACTGCCAAACAATTCAACCCACTGCCAAACGACCAACATATCCACCCCATGGCCTACATACTCAACGAACTGCCCAACTACCCACCACACTGTCCAGCTACCCACCCTACTGCTTACAAACCCACTCCACAGTCTACCCCACTGCCCACCCCACTCTCTTACATACCCACCCTACTGTCCAACTACCCACCCCACTGGCTACACACCCAGCCCACTGCTAACTTTTTGCACTAATATAATTCATACAGAGACTGTAAGTGACTGTTCTCAAACTGAATTACACCAACTGTGGGCCTGCAGAGGACAAATCTACATAAGTAGCTGTGGTAGCTGTTTATTTTGTGCATGATTATCAATGAGGTACATTCTCTCTCTCAAAGGACTGGTGTTTTTCTTCTAAATGTCTCTGAGATGAACAGCAAGGGTTAAGTCAAACAGAAAGATAGATAGAGAGGGGGAAGGCAGGAGAGAGAGAAAGAGAGAGAGTGAGAGAGAGAGAGTGAGAGAGAGAGAGAGAGAGTGAGAGAGAGAGTGAGAGAGAGAGAGAGAGAGAGAGAGAGAGAGAGAGAGAGAGACAGCGTGAAAGCGAGCATTAAATAACTGAAGGAGACAAACTGCACCACATAAATCGAAGAGTCTCCTGTTCTTTCCCAAAATACACAGTAGCCCCTGGTCAATTACTCTGATCTTTTCATTTGGATTCCCTGTCACATACTGCCTCACACTGTGCTCCTGACACACACACACACACACACACACACACACACACACACACACACACACACACACACATATATATATAATTTGTGTACATGTCCACGACTGTACACTGATACACACAACACAGTGTGTTAGCTGTCAGTGCTAGGAAACCTCTTTCTCCCTCTGAAGGTAACTGGATGAAGTGGCGTGAAGCCGCAGGGGGGGAAGGAAACAGTGAGTATCTGCCAGAGGAGTGGAAACTGCCACAAGTGCAATCTAATTAGAAAGAGCAAGGGCTGCTTATGTGCCCATCTCTGATTCCAGATAAGCTTATTCATGGCCCCCTCCATCCCCCCAGCCCAAGAGCTTAGGAGGTCTCGAATGACCGACACTCTCTACTGAGGAAGAGAGACAGGCTCAGATTCAATCTAACTCCAATACACTGTTACCTTAACTGTGACTACAAGACCTAAGTAAAGAGTCAGTATATTTTTATTTCACATTTTTTGCAACATTCAGTGCTGCCTGACTCTACAGCTAAATGTGGCATACAGTAAAAAAAAGGTTATGGCCTGGACAGGTGGTTTGCTCTTTCAGCTCAATGGAAAGTCACTGCCCAAGCACCTTATAGTTCCTGGCCTGGGGTGTGGTGTTGCTTACAGTAGCTTATTCTAATGGGCCTGGAGAAACACACCTGCAAATATGGCATATACGCACACAACAAAATATTTGTAACATTAAAATCAAACAGCAGCATACACAAATGCCTGCTGTGTGAATATATTCATTACAGAACATTTTCACAACTATCAAGGAACATTTTTTTCAAGTAACAAAGCTAAACTGGTCTTTTTCTCTCAGCCAATCCAAATATTATGACACGGGTGCCACCCCCTGAGCCTTGCTGTGATTTGTGCAACTAAAGACGTCAAAAAGCACACTTTATTACAGTGATTTAATTTGGCAGACATGTTCATTTTTCACACGACCGTTAAACTGTGCTGAGCGCCACCAATGGCGAGCACAAATCAAAGCAGGACATGATGCTCAGCTGTAAACTGTCAAAAATCGCTGTGCAATAAAGGGCATGATTAATCTTACTCCAAAAATACTCCCAGACTACAAATGCTACAGATGTATATTAAGTTTCTTATATTTTGTGAGAATGAACATAGCCGTATTGCATTGAGGAATAAATAATTTTCAACATGATTATAGTTATTTATAAATATTCATTCGCCTTTACAGTTCAAAATGTCCCAAGAAACAAGCATTACTGCTGGACATATTTACACTTACAGCTTTCACGGATTAAAGCATTTTGACAGACAGTGTTACTCTCTTGGTAACTGTATTATTCGTAACTCTAAAACGTCACCACTGATGTACAGGTCAGGTTAGAGAGAATAACTGTCAATAAGCGTCGCTGTTTTCAGCATGGCTGTTAACACATTCCGAACTCACATCGACAATCAAATAACAGGTATACATTTTAAACGCATGGAATTTGCTTTTGGATTGAGCTTGTATTTTTAAAAAAAGCCAACTAAGATACACTTTTCTTGCAGCAATCTTTCCAGAGTCTCCAACATTAATATACCATTGTGAAATCTCGACAAGCACGTGCCACATTTTTCATCATTACATTTGTCAGCTGTAATAAGGAGCTCTACCATCCACAGTACTTCCCATTCTCCTCCTTAACTGCTGATATTTGTTTACTTTTGGTCACCGAGCAAACCCTTGAAACCATACCACCATTACTGCTTTAACAAGATTTACTCAGGAGTAAATTATGCTCAGAGATACCTGATATTTATAGTAAGGGTAGTTAAAGATGAAGAGATGCAGAATAAACACGCATAATACAGAGAAGGATAAATATTATTTTTCCCACATTTATGATGACATTTGCTGTTAAAGACTGAAGGGACGGAGGACAGAGACGGGTTGGACTCATATGCTGAAGAGCATCAGATGAGGACGAAAAAGCACTGTAGCAAAGTGAAGAGAAGATCCGTTTAGAGTGAACCTACCTCTTCTTACCGTCTCTTTTCGCAGATTTCTGCAGGAGCGCCCGTCTGCGCAGGTGGTCGTTCTGCAGCTCGTTGTACTTGGCGGTGTGCTCCTTGATCATGTCCGTGGTCTTCTTGTGGTGCTTCTTCACCAGCTCCTTCATCTCTTTGTAGTGCTTCCTCTGTTCCCTGACGAAGGCTTTCTGCTGCTTGAGCTCCTCCACGCTCTGAGCGTCCACCTCTGAAACGGCACAGGCCGAAGCCGTGACTCTGCTGCTAATTATTTTCCCCTGTTAGGCAATGGTGCCTGCTAGCGATAGCGTGAGTGAGGCTTCACGAACCATATACTGTCATTGTGTGGAGGTACCGTTCCCTGTCAAGGGCCGTGTGCCGTCAATCATGTACGAGTATCAAACAATCAAAAGACTTTCCACTCCAGTGCAAAGCATTAATAGTAGGATTGATTTATATAGACTGAGGATTGACTGAGACATTGACAGGACACTGTAGCTTCATTCTGGGGTTCATGAAGCCTCAGTCTCCCGTCAGTAGTGTCTGTTCATCTGAGACTCTTTTTTATCTCTTTTTTAGGTCTTGGCTCATTTATGCCACAGAATGTTTCATCTTGCAGAAATGGAGACATGAGACATTGGGTGGTTGACATTTGGTATTCTTGATGTTTGGTAATGAATAAGGAGCTGATTGACGTTATTTGTATTTTTAGCAAATAGCTCACCTGTGAGAACACTCTGAATGATGTCTTCAGTTTTCACCACTGGTTTCACTGACCCTACGAAATACAGAACTTTAAAGGACTGAACCTGAATTCATCTTCACTAATACTTCAAATCTGTTATTTCAATGCCCAGTGACAATGCAGTTGAGAAAATATCAACAATATAATTTATTATGTAATCTTTTTGCATTGTTTATTAAATTCCTAAATTCCAATTCCTGGACTGAATTTGTCCAATAAATATTTCTAACATGGGCAGAGCATATTTTGTAATATGTAATATGCATAAGGAGTATGCACGAGATCCACTGTTATATAAAGCCCCTGAGGGAACATGAAGAAAAAAACATCTTGAGGAAACAAATAAATATCTCGAGAGAACCAGATCATTATCCCGAGTCCCTCATGATAAGCATTCCCTTGAGCTATTAAGCTCTTTGTTGGAGGTATTAAACCATGCCCTGAAGATAAATATTTCTCTCTATTCTCCTAGGGGATCCATACTGTAGTGACTTTAAAAACATGTCTGTCTTCTACACAAAAACACTTCACTAAAAAAGTCAAATCCTCTAAAAATGCATTTGCTTGTTGAAAAACCTTCACTGGCCTTCCTTTCATTTGGTGATTTTTAATGTCTGCATTTTGTCTTCATATCAGTATTTCATGTAATATTTGTAAATCACTACATTCTCTGTGAATCCCTTTAAATTTAAAGATGAATGATGTTTCAATGTTAAAGTAAATAATGAATACTGTAATAACAGTGAAATATAACGTGAAATTGCACTGCTCATCGACAGATGCGGGGTGTACCAGTAGGCTGGGGTGCATGAGTGTCCTTTGGTGGGGGTTTGGGGATAGGGCCAGGGGCGTGGTTCACCCCATTCTCTGCTGGTGCAGGTTTGGGGTCAGTCTTGGGTTCAGACGGCGTGTCACCACTGGGCTCGACCTGATCATGAATAACATGCAAAACACCTTTACTGCAACAAAACTAAGCCACAGGCAAGGCGTTTCCATACCATGCAAGCAAGCATAAAGCAGCATGAATGAAGTGAAACCTGGAAAACAAATGTGGTGTTCAGCTATCTGTTAAATTCATACTACGCGGCAGCGCTAATTCAGTATATCAGTCTCAGGGAACCAATGGCTCTGCTGTATTTTACTGAAATTACTGAACAACACTGTGTCCCCTTAAAAGCTTCTAAACCCACTCTGGTTCCTGATGGTTTGATAGGGCGGATTGACCAAGTAGTACTGACAGTATGTACAGTATGTATGATTGTAACCCTCTCATCATTATCCCTGCAAGCATCCATCTAGCTAATGAGTGGCTCCTTACTAACATATTATAAAAAAAATAAATGCCACTAGCATCAGTATATTGATCTAAGCTGGGTCTGACATGCATTTCATCTCTAAAACTATTATTAAACAACATCAAGATCTACAGCCAGATTGACATGACAGAGCTTATATGTGTAGAAGGTCATTTAAGGAAATGATCGTTAAAGACCACATGGGAGCATTTTTCCTTTGTCATTCCATCTGATAAATAATTCCAGCTAAAAACAACATGAACCACGATACAGTTAAACTACAGCTAGACAAACATGATCCACTATACAGTTAAAGACAGAAACATTTTAAAGGAGAAATCTCAAAGAAGCGCAAACTGTGTAAATAAAGTCTATACAACTAGCAGTACATATAGCAATATACTGTAGTACGTATGAAGAATTATGGCAAAATAACAGCATGTCAGAAATATTCATTAGAGAACATGAATGATTCAAAAAGCATTAAAAGACAAAATGATGCATTAGAAATATGGAAATCATGCAAAGTAATTATTACTAAATTGTGTATAAAGGAGAATTACGATACATATGTATATGTATGCTACATAACAGTTATAATTAAAATTAATTTATAATTTTAAAAAAATTTGTTTACAACAAAGAGATCAGTTACACTTGAAAACCCGTTTTACTTACAGTTAAATTATTTCGTGTGATGTACGCAAAGTGACCCTATCACAGACACAGGCTGTGACAGTAAGTGGAATAAAAAGGAAACCACAGAAAACTGGACTGGCCAACATTAACTGATGCTGTAGATGAAATCAACAGGTTAGTTCATAGCTTCCAAAAGTCCTCCCACTATTATGGCAATCACAAAACTACAGCATGCGTCCCTCTACCTTTCAATGGAGAATTTGCCTATATTGTTTAAAAACATTAAATCAGCACCTCCCTGGATAAAATGAATGCATTCATTTTGCACTGCAATGCACAATGGTGCAAGCAGCTGTTGGAACCAAACCTCTACAGTACAGCTCTTGTAAAACAACCACATGCACTTCCGACAACATAAAATATGATAAAAGCATTAAAATGACAAAATGCAATAAAACATAATAACGACACACAACAAAGCACAATACTGACGACTTGCAACAATGTCCAGTAACGACAGAAGACAACGATAAGTGAGAATACACAACAACAATGACACACAACATACAATAAAGACCTGTCTTTGCAACACAGACTAGGAATCCCAGACATTCAAAATGTAGTCAAGTCACGCATTTATCAGCCACTCGCTTCAGGCACAAAGTAACTCCAGACTAAGAGTTTAATGTTTTCATAATTAACTCCTTTCATGAGTAACGCACAACACACAAGGAGATAATCTCTGTCCATTCAGAATGAGCAGACTGTGCACACTCTCTCAATATAAAGTAGATTTCATTGTGGGCCTGATTCTGAATACATAAATGATGATACAGAATACTGAATACTTACTTTACTTGATAATTTAACATAATTTCACCAAATGCTACTATAATAATTAAACTTTCAACTTCAAACAATTTTTACCATAATATACTGCACTACAACAGTACACCAGAACTAAATTTAAGAAATAGAGCTTGTAAACTATCCAATGAAACTCAGATCTCCCAGTTAAAAAGACACAAAATGACCCAGTAAATGTCTATGTACCTGAATCCAGGTGTGGAGGGTATAAATATAGCTCTGGTACCCTACTCTTCTCAGCATGGTTGAGTCTGCTGATACTCTGAGCACTTTCTCATGGGCTGCTATAGTTTAAATCTCTAGTTCTCCTCCTGTGGAGGGGGTTAGCCCACCCCCATCCTCTCACCCCCCCCAACACAGCTGTTGCTGCAGGGATAGAAGTGGCACGCTCTAAAGTACTGTCCCTTTAAGAGCTTCACACAGACAGCTGGGCTCCTGAGATAACCACAACTTCTCTGGTGGCAGTTGCCATGGCATCGGCTTGGAGTGGCTTTTGATTGGATCTCCTGGCAGCCTCTTCCTGAACTCTTTGAAGGTAATTGCCTTCACTGGCCTGACATGGTGAAAGCACTCATGCTCCCTGGCACCCCCCCCCCCCACCACCACCTCCCATAATGTGACACAACAGCTCTGTCTCCTAGAGGTGGCTAGACTCTCTCTCCCTGTTATAATTAATCTACGATCAGCAAGATCTGACGATGAGCATCGTTTGGCATTCAGGTGAGCTCAGCAGATGTCCGTAGAGGGACGTCATTTATGCATTGTATTTTGCAGCATTATTTCACACCATAAAATGTGTATCATATTGTGATTGATAGATCAAAGTGCAGTTCCCTCTAAATCAGCCAGCTTTCCATTATAGTAATTTACCAAAGCTCATCCAAACAGAAAAACCAGACTCTTATCTTTGCTTCCTGACCTGGTGCCTGAACATATTTCATATAGTAATCATGGCAGTTTTCCCACACAGCCCGCAGGCATTTAAATTTAAACATTTAAACAGTTCACATGTCCATGAATCATTCAAAAAAAGCAAGAATATTTACATAGCAAATACTGTACATGCTCACAGGATAATGTCTGGAGAAATCCTGAATATATACGTAAATGTTATTCTGACATTCAACAAGCTCGTGAGCCCTGATCTCTGGAGTGTTGAATGTCAGAAATTCTATTGCCTCAGTCTACTGCTCAGAACCACTGAAAACCTCATTTTCTTCACAGAATGACAGCAAGAAGATTTATTTTATCATGACTAATTCTATGGCTTGTGATGAGACAACAGCAATTATATTAATCATTATATTATTCATACTATGTTATTAATCATTAATGTCGCAGTTCTAACATATTTTAGATTTTAACACACATTTCAGATTTGTATCTTTAAAAAAAACACGTATTTGCAGCATCAAGAACTGAGTGCTCTGTTTTAAAATGACTGGAATATGACTTGTTTTTAAGTCTGAACAAAGGTGAATGACAGTGACATCACAAACAAGAAATAACAGGAAGACACCCCCACCTCCTTGTCAACAACTTCCTCTCTCTCCTCCAGTGTGAGCGCAGCCAGCTGATTGGCTCTCTGCTCCATCAGATTGACATATTTGATGGGGTTGGACAGCGCTTCGATCACATCTGCTCACAGAACCCAAGGAAAAAAAGGTGAGTAATATTCTCTCTTCCATGTTTATGTGGTGTTGACATAATTGCACAAAACTTTTGTTCATGTAAAACTGTGAATTCCAAATAAGCATGGTCCACAAAAACACAGGCCACTAGTAGCATACAATACCTACAACCTTCCCTATGACTGTCCAGGAATTTTACTTTGCAGATCTTGTGCAAATATTTCCGACAAGTTGGCAAACTATGGACCAGAAGTGTGTGGACCAGAAAAACAGAATCTTGTTGCCAATTAAAACAATATTATGGATGTGTAACCACATCTTTAATTAGCAAGCAAAGTGGTCAAGCTGAAAAGTAGGGACCACAGATGAGAGGATGAAAGAAGATTATGGAAAGATGAACACAGCTCCAGAGTCCAGGATTCAAATGTGGAGGCTGTGTGGGGCTTGCATGTTCTCTCATTGCTTGTGTGTCCTATAACAAACAGGCTTTGCATCCCAGCATTGGTCCTTGCATCACAAGCTTGCTGTGTTTGGCTTCAGCTCACTGGCTCCCTCTACAGGCAAAGGTGGTCAGTGCAAATGGATACATGGATGAACAGATACACTGAAGTAAATCACCTGCAAAGGTATCAGGCACATAATCCTTAACTTCAATGTAGACAAATAGTGCAGGCAAAGTCAGCGCTTGATTCTTCTCATTCCTGAGGCCAATGTAGTGGTACCCTAAAACACAGAGGAACCCAGAACGAGAGAGTATAATGGAGAAATGAAACACTCAGTACCAGGTAGACCTTCTTGAGCCCCAGCTGAACCAAAATGTCTACCTGGGCGGATTGCGGACACAGGGATGATACGGTGGCCGATGAATTTCCCTCCTTCCTCAAACACAGCGATTCTGAGAGAGGCCAGGGTGGGCAGAACCACCTAAGGAACACAGTCATACATTAGTCACACACAAATGGAGTAATTTTTATAGAACAAGAAACAACAACAATAATTAAAGATCCTACCCAATACAACATGCATACAGCATGCAGTTGGCTAAATAGCTTCACCCCAGCAGGAACTACACCTCACCAAAGCTCCTGGGGTTCAGCAAGGAAGAAGTGATTTTGAAAGCGGTCACTTCTCATTGATAGAATATCTTTATGTGAAATAGAAGATGTTTTTTCTGGTAGACAATTTACCAGCTCCTTCATTAACAACTGGCTGTCTTATCTAATTAGGGAGCAGGTATGGGCTGTGCTTTCAAATGTTTTTCATTGATTGTTTTTCAAGAATTTCAATAACATAATATGGCTGGCAGAACATCTCAAATTTGATATCATGAAATACTGACAACTGGCGGGGGGGGGGGGGGGGGGGGGGGGGGATGTATTTAAATGCAGATGAATTTCATAAACCTTACATTTTTGTCAGGCTCACCTTCTTAAAGACTATGGCCTCTTCTTCCCACACAGGGTTGACCGCATTGCCCTGAGATGTCTTTGTTTTGAACGCTTTCCTCCTTGTGTCGACCGGCAGCCCAAACATGTCGATTTCTGCGTAAGTGCCAACCCTTTTATCTGATAGAAACTGTCCAGATATGATCTAAAAGGAAAAAAGAAAAAAACGGAGGTCCAGTTTAGGAACATATAACATCATTGGAGGCCTACATTCCCATACCTTTCACATACCTCAGTTTTTTCTGAGGCTTTTCCCCCTTTTTCTCCCAATTATGAATTGCCAATTTTATAGTATTAAGCATGTCTCTCTGCTGACCCCCCCCCCCCCGCCTCTGCAGGAGTACGAAGCGCAATCATCTGACACACCGGGATGTAACTAGCAACTATTTCTCCACATACTGCAGGTCCCACAGCACACCACTAGGGGGCAGGCGTCACCTAGAGGATAGGCGCATCCCCACTGACCGTCGCAGAGCGACTTCACAGCCGCTTCAACAGCCGTTGCAGGATGCCACAGCAGAAACATGCAGGAAGTCTGGCCACAATGCCCACCCCTATGCCCTGGTGGAGCTAAGCCAATTTATTCTGCCACCATGGGGGCTGTCGCTGATAAAATGGCACATTTCGAGTGCCAACTGTGCGTCTCAGCCCCTCGAGCCCTTGCTCATTCCATTTTTATATGTCACTTCATTTGGGAAAAAAAATTAATTGAAAGGGCACCTATAAGTTAACCTTCAATATCGACCTAAGTATCACCTTTACACATAAGGTGTTGTAGACGGACTCACCTTCGCTGATAAGGTGTGGGGAGTGGACTCACATTTACTAATAAGGTGTTATGAATGAACTCACCTTCACTAAGGTGCTCTGAGTGGACTCACCTTCGCTGATAAGGTTCTATGAATGGACTCACCTTTACTGATAAAGTGTTATGCATTAACTCACCTTCACTAAGGTTTTCTGAATGGCCTTACCTTTACTGATAAACTGTTGTAAATGGACTCACCTTCACCAATAAGGTGTTGTGAGTGCACTCACTTTTAAGGATAAGGTGTTGTGAATGGACTCACCTTTACTGATAAGCTGTTATAGATGGATTCACCTTCACTGATAAGGTGTAGACACTCACTTTCACTGATAAGGTGTTGCAAATGAACTCACCTTCACTGATAAAATGTTGTGAATAAACTCACTCTCACTGATAAGATTCTGTGAATGGCCCTTCATTGATAAGGTGTTGTGAATGGAATCACCTTCATCGATAAGGTGTTATCAATGGACTCACCTTAACTGATAAGGTGTTGGCTACAATCCCATCCACTGTGCTCTCCGTGAAGGGGTCAAAGTGCTTATCCGGTCTTCTCATGAATTCTGGCTTAAGCCTGTATCCGCTCTTGCCATTATACTCAAACATGCCCAGGTTTAACTGCATAGAGAGGTCTACAAAGAAAAAAACAACAGAAACAGAAGATATGTGAAAATTCACTAGTTTACACAATTCTTTTTGTACAAAGAATAATTATGACTTCACATTAGAGAAATATTTTCAATTGATGGTCAATGTTGGGTATGTTCAATCTAAGCAAAACAGTGACATAAAGCTTTTTTTTTGCTTTTGACACAACATTTACTGTCTCAGCAGCTGCAAATCCATAACATTATATACATAACAAAAAAGACAAAAGGAACACTTGTTCAGTTCGTTAAGAATAAAGCGCATTGCTCGTAGATTTCTACATGGGTCCTTGCCTTACCTATTGTCTGGAAGTTTAAAGCCACTAACTGGCATCCCGCATTCCAGAACACTTGGGGCATGTAGTTGGAAGAGTCGACCCTGGTGCCTTTGGGATAGATTCGGCTGAGCTGGAGTTTGTTGTACCTGAACAGGCTTCGTTAAGGAGAGGAACATACTCAATGTCCTTCGCCGGCTCTCAAGCAAGAAATGGGGGTGGGGTAGGTCCCCCCTTCCCGCCCCCCAGGGAGTGGGAAGTGGCAGTCTTCCCAAGCAGAAATAATGAACAGAGCCCCGGGACAGCAATGGGGCAATGACCTGCTGGAAATGCTGTCTTTCACATGAGATATTACAGCAAGTGTCCTGGCTTACTGTGGTCAATAATGCTCCCATGACACTTCTCATAAAGAGCAGGGCTTCCTTTGTGTCCTGGCCAAATTCCAAATATAGCACTCTTTATTTGGCCATGTAATTACTCCTCGTTTAACTGGTTAAATCCCTCCCTCCTCACCTCAAGTGATGTGTGGTCAGCATTCTGGTTTCTGTACATGACATTACAAGGTGGACACACTCTCCCTGTATTTTTTCCATAGGCCATGTAATTCATACTTCCACAAGCAGTTTATCATACTTTTGTATTAAGACACACCTAAAATGTTGAATACAGGGGAAAAATCTATGTTTGAAAATGTTTGGTTGGACATACAAGACATTTATAACTCAGTTTGGTAATGATAAATCATTTGGTATATGCTTCCAAGGTTCAGCTAAACACTCCCTGAGATTGATTTGGACAGTGACATTGACTTTTTTCAGTGGATTTAAACATAAAATTAAATTTCCAATCAAATACACAAGTTGAATATCACAACCATAACTGTAATATATACTACCGATGATTTTTCAGAGAACAGCTCAAGATAAATCTTCATACATATAATCTTAGATACAGTATAAGCACAGCTAATTGAAATATGATTGAGGCTGCTTTAAAGACTGTAAGAAGAGTAAGCACATTAAGGATTATAAGGATACTCCACAAACTCCACTGGGGACTTAGTGAGCTGCTCCAGAGCTTTGGTCTCCACAAATGAAGACATCTGATAGCTCCGGTTGATTTCTGCAGAAAGCAACAGTATCTCTCTCAGACAGTGTGCACATTCCATTAAACTCAACAGGCCCATGAAACATGAGTAAGACTCTAAGCGTGAGAGTTGCATAGCTGACGTTCTACATTTAACCTACTCATGCAGTGTAACATTTATAGAAGCAATTCTGATGAAATACTTCGCTAAAATGTATGATTCCAGTGCTTGTTCTGCACATCAAACCCCAAAGCTTTTGCTTACAAGCCCACCCCCATTAACTATTAGACCACCCTGCTGTAAAACCGCCTTACTTTTGGAAGCCTCAAAGGTGTTGAACTTAACAGGCTGAACGTAGTTGACCAGATTGGACATTTCCTCTGTGGCGAAGGCCTCACTCCCTGCCGTGCCCTGAACAAGACAAACCAATAACCGTTGCTGTGGAGTGATTCACCACAGGTCCACAAGGACTGCATTTTAACTACAAAACATGTTCAGTTTTTCTGCTAAATGAATGTACTTGTAGAAAAAAAAACAAAGAGTTTTAGGGAAACATCTGTTGGCATTGTATGTATTCACAGCTATGATCACACTCAAGAAGAATGGGGATATTTCGAGAATGAGCACTAGAGGGCAAGCTTAGCACATGTACGCCGCTGACTGCTGGCATCGTCTGAGATTAATGGCAGTGAAGCATTTATCCAATAACAGCAATTTTATCAAAAACAGCGAGGCAGTCTATCCAGCCAAAATGAGAGATTAAAAATGAGGATCTTGCTGAAGATAAATAAGACAGATTTCATGTGTCAATAAAAACACATCAGAGCCTGATTACAAGGGAGACCACACAGTTCTTCCTTTCCTTTCCAGCCAGGAACACGACAACCCATCCTGATTTAGTTGCCTATTATTTGACCCTGCCTTTATTTTTTAAACTGGTGCATGGATAGTGAAATGATAATGTTGATGGTGATGAATTATTTAAGATTCTCACTGAGACATTAACCTCTACGAGCCATGGAACACCAATATGACAAGATTTAGAACGTGTCAGAGAAAAATTTTGCCAGAACTGTGTACATCGGTTTCAGGTGTCGACCTTATGATACAGACTGCTACCCAGTAAAAGATGACTGTTAGACAAAGGAGCACAGCAGCAGCTGTTTCTGGTAAACTACATACCTTAATGACACGACCTGTTGTATGTTTGGGAAAGCTAATTGTACACACATTCATGCAGCTCTTGTAGAAGTAATAATTGCAATAAATTGTCAGTCACCACACTGGGCAGAGAAGGAAGACGCACGGCTTTACTGGGCTACAGTGAGAGTATGGTGTGCGTATCACTTGTACAGACACCTGTCACCTGATACC
This sequence comes from Megalops cyprinoides, assembly GCF_013368585.1. Classification (NCBI taxonomy): domain Eukaryota; kingdom Metazoa; phylum Chordata; class Actinopteri; order Elopiformes; family Megalopidae; genus Megalops; species Megalops cyprinoides. The sequence goes on from NC_050599.1 coordinate 5,972,122, forward strand.
GAGGGGAAAGTAACCACAGTCGCATTGTGAGCCATGTTGTGTCCCACTTTCCCATCTCGTGTAGTATGTCAGTCCCGCCTCCAGCAATTCCTTCCACGTCTTACAGTGTGACAGGCACCGTGAGTTCAACGTTTTCAAATGTAATGCAACGGGTTCAGGGCTTAGGCATCTCTCCTGCTTTCATTTAAGTTGCAGTGGAGTCGAGGTCATCCATAAAGTGAATAATGGTGATAGAATAATCACCTTACGACAGAGAACCTTTCAGCTTTACATGTGCTGCTTTAAGTACCAGGTCTGCCACGCACTGTTTTGCAGAATGTGTCCTTTCAGTTCAACATTTTTGGGAAATTGTGAGTGTTACTTTTATCAGAGAATCAAATTACATTTTAAATTATGCTCGAATAAAAAGGAAAAAGCTTTGTACCTCGTCCATGGAGGACTTCTTACAGTCGTCATCTTCATCATCATCCTCCTCACTCTCTGCTTCCACCTCCCCTATGGGACAAACAGGTAAATTCTCATGCCAGATGTTCGATATTTAAAATAAAACTGATGCTAAAATCCAGACATCAAGGGGGCTGAGGGCTGTTACCTGCAAAATTATACTAATAATAACATAATAAACAACAGTTTTAATTTAAAATGTAAATCTGATGATTGAGTATTTGAAATGTAAACCCACGGGGAAAGTGTTTAGTTGAATGCACAGTGCCAAGCACACACCTGGGACGTATTCCAAATGGCATGCTTATGCCATTACCTGTGTGCTTCACAGCAAGTGCTTCCAAACGCACTGCCAAGCACGTCCCACCAAGTGAGTCTGGAACACACTTCACGTCATCACCTCGCCACGACCTTTGACCTTATCCGTACCTTGAAGTACAGCTACTGCATTTCCAGAGCGGCTATCGATATTTACAGACGTAAGCTGAGAAGACAAAGCGCCTGTTGTCCACTTACACTCGGAACAGGAATAACTCCACCTCTGCCTTCTCCCTCATCACGTATTGATGAGTATACTTCAGCTGTGATTTTCTGTCCGTTCAAATACACAAGAACCCATCAGAGGAATTTCAATGCATTCTTCCTCTCAGGCACTTCAGCGCTGGAACCATACTTAACCTGGAGGCCATTTACTACTGTACTTCTAAACATACTAGCAAGTATGCACACAGTTCAAGTCCGCAGACTTTACAATGTATAAATGCTTGACATAACTGACCAAACACATTCCCTGGGTTTTAAATATTATTTTTTCCTCACAGCACCACTCTTGCCATGATAGCAAATGCTAAACACACCACAATAACAAACCACACAAATAGTTGACAGCATCAGAGCAGTGAGCAGCACAGCTAAGATGAATGAACAACAACCACTGGTAGAGGGGATTACATTAGCCTATGGGTTATGGGTTATTGAGTGGAGAATAAGCTGAAAAAACAAACTTGTCTTTGTGGTGTTCTAGGTAGAACCACTGCTTCACTTAACTTCACTTAAAAACAGGGGGATTGTAATTACCTTTGTCTATGATGGATGGAAGTTCATTTCACTTCACAAACGTCATAAATATGAATACACCCCACGTGTATTGCAGAAAGAACACCTATTTAAATTCTGCAGCTGTTCTAATATGTACCACAAAAAAGATGAGAACAGAAACAAAAACCGGATACATCTGAAATTGAAATTAATTCCCAGATGCCATTCATTGAAATGGCTAAAAGATTGATCTCAGGGAAAAACAAAACAAAAAACCACAACGTTATGCACACCGCTTGACAATTTTCCCCCAAAGCAATTCATCAATGGAGCCATTTTCCTGCATCCTGATTGGCTGTGCCCAGACAGTCAATCAATCTCATGTATAAATATTCTCACACCTGAACTTTCTAGCTAACGGCACAACGATATGAAAATCATTACATGCTGTAGTGCAGATTAATGAATCATCTGTCTCAACACCGGCATTTGATTTTTTATTGATTGTGTCATGACTGCTTATATAAATGAAAGGAGAATGTTATCACTTATTTGAGTATGGATTGATTCTTATTTTTGACAATCAATTTCAGCACCTCTTTGATGCAGTGCAATATGAAAGGAAGCACAGGACCTGAGACCAATTGGTCCTGGTTTATTTGTTTTGCATGTATGCTTTTTGATAATCTTTTATACACAATCATAAGTTCTACATTTAGTCACTACAATACCGTGCACAGAAAAGGATGCAGATGAACACAAATTAAATCCAAACAGAGAAACAAATAATGATGGAAAAAAGCAGTTTCTTAAGAGGTTTAGGAGAAATTATTCAAAAGTGAGTCCAACCAGCTGAGTTTACAACTATATAAGGATTACGACCCAGCTAACACAACGGTGTCCCTTTAACTGCAGACACTACTAGTCAAAACATTGTTCATTAAAAATGTATTAACCACCATAAATCATTAAATCAAACATAATAAAATGCTTCAGACAGATTTACTTTATGTTTTTGATAAATGTTTTTAAATGGACGGTTTATATTGATTGGTTTATAAGGTCTGTCTCACCTATAGACTTGCGTCCATGGGGTTTGAGGTCATTGCCCTCCTGAGAAGACTGTTGTGGGGCATCTGGGATCTCCAGATTGGCGGATCCTGTGTGATGTAAGAAACAACCCCGCCCCCCATTGCCATTCAGCTCCACCCACTCCTCATTCATGGAGTTCATGTCCCAAACATTCTGAAAGCACATCACCATCTGAAACCATCATGAGTCTACATATGGCCAGGCACAGGCATCACATGAGGGGATTATTGCTACAACTTGTGCAATCTAACTGCAAGATCCTTTGCCCTGAACAACAGTTTTAGGTACAAAATTTGTTCATTTGTTAAAAAATCATACATGTGATCTTGACTGTCGTTAAAATGAAAAGCTATCAAAGACAAAACAACAGCAAGACAAGCTGCAATGAGTAAGAGAATGGGAAACAGTAGAACAATATTAAATAGTGGTTATAGACAACTCTTCAGAACCCACAGTAGACATGTATAAATGAACATCAACACCAGGGGGCACTGTAAAATAAAGAACAGTCACAGCTCTGTGATGACTGAACCATTTACTTCTGCTCCAGTGATTGATGGTCTGGTAATTCTGTGTGAAGGCACACGCTAAAAGTATTGATTATATGCCCTTCTGTCATTTAGCTGGAAACGCTATGAAAGAAAATGGCTGATGACAGAAAAAAAACAGACTGCTTCATTCATTACCTAAAAATATTTAATCACAGGTATGTTATTTCTGTCATGATCATACATCTATTGTTCACTAGTATACTGTATTGAATGCCGTACACACCTACATTTATGGTTGCAAAGACTGTGCAGTGTACACGTTCAATTCTTTTGATCATAATCAAAATCAATATCTCACGATTGTACACACACACACACACACATACAATGTGCAGACAATCTCACACACTGACTGAATACATTTGTAGCACCCTGTCATGTACCTGCACTGGGGGAGGAGGGCTCGAAGACGCTGGAGGTGTCGCTGCAGGTGTTGGATGCTTGCTCCGAGAGCTTCTTCTTCGTGCTGCCATCTGACTTGGGTGACTTCTTCTTGTTTTTGATAAGGATTTTCCCCATCAGGTCCTGGGGACTGGGTAACGGCACGCCGGCCTCCAGCTGGCGGGGGACAAAAAAGGGTGACTGTGTGAGTGTGTGTGTGAGAGAGAGAGAGAGAGAGAGAGAGAGAGAGAGAGGAATAAAAAGCGAGAGAGAGAGAGAGATGGAGAGAAGAGAGAGAGAGAAAGCGATAGAGAGAGGAGAGAAAGAGGAGAGAGAGAGAGGGGGGAATAAAAAGTGTGTGAGAGAGAGAGAAAGAGAGAGAGAGAAAGAGAGATGGAGAGAGGAGAAAAAAGGGAGAGATGGAGAGAAGAGAGAGGGAAAGCGATAGAGAGAGAGGAGAGAGAGAAAGAGGAGAGAGAGAGAGAGAGAGAGAGATGGAGAGAAGAGAGAGAGAGAAAGCAATAGAGAGAGAGGAGAGAGAGAGAGAGGAGAGAGAGAGAGAGAGAGAGATGGAGAGAAGAGAGAGAGAGAAAGCAATAGAGAGAGAGGAGAGAGAGAGAGAGGAATAAAAAGCGAGAGAGAGAGATGGAGAGAGAGAGAGAGAGAGAGAGAGAGAGGAGTAAAAGGCGAGAGAGAGAGGGAGAGATGGAGAGAAGAGAGGGAGAGAAAGCGATAGAGAGAGAGGAGAGAGAAAGAGGAGAGAGAGAGAGAGAGAGAGAGAGGGGAATAAAAAGTGTGTGAGAGAGAGAGAAAGAGAGAGAGAGAAAGAGAGATGGAGAGAGGAGAAAAAAGGGAGAGATGGAGAGAAGAGAGAGGGAGAGAAAGCGAGAGAGAGGAGAGAGAGAAGGAGGAGAGAGAGAGGGGGCAGAGAGAGGAGAGAGAGTGCGAGAGAGAGATGGAGAGAGTAGGGAGAGAGGAGAGAGAGAGATTGTGTGTGTGTGTGTGTGTGTGTGTGTGTGTGTGTGTGTGTGTGCGTATGTGTCTGTGTCCCTTGGACAGCCAAATGGGCCAAATGGACTTATTTCCCTAAATAACTTCTGACTACCTTCAATCCCACTGATACTTGATTACAGTACAGATTTCCCTGATAAACATTTTCCAAAACTGGAGCGCAGACAAAGTGTTAACAGCTTTGCATGAGGGAAACACTTAATCAGGTTGGCAATTTCCACAAGCAAGTGTCTGGATTGCAATTCACAGTTAAAACACAAAGACCATCAGTGAGACCGAACAGGGGAATACCCCTCGGGAACCTCGCATGACCCTTCGGTTCAAATCTACAAGATACACTCCACACTCTACAGAAAATGTCACTGCGTACACTATGCATGAACATGTCTTTATACCAAAAGGGCCTGCGAGCACTTCCAGTCAGGCAAAGCCTTCTGGTAATGCCCGCTCACTCTCCTCTCAGCAGCGGATATTGAATTTCTCAGAATATTTCTTCTCTTGAGGCGGGGCTGATAAGAATCCGACTTCAAAGGACAAACGAGTGAATTAAACTCTGGCTCGTTCTGGCAGCCTCCGTACTCTTAACTTTACTACTTGCTTACACTGCGATAATCCGGGCGTCAGAGAGCGCTGAGAGAGCGTTCCATTACAAAGGTAAACAGGTTCCAGTCCGAGATTAGGGCGTCTGACGCAAGAAGTGAGAGGCAGAAATGCGGAAACGGGGTGAAATAATAAAGTCCCTCAAACACAAGAAGGCCCTGCTGCTCCAAGCGGGCAGCTCGGAAAAGTTCCTTCACTCGGACACAATGCGAGCTTTTCACTGGTAGCCATGGAAACTAGGAAGCCAGATAAAGGCTTGCCAAGAAGTGGCGTTTAGATTACTCTGTACCAAATTTCCATTTAATTTGACATAGGAGACTGCCCTGCTGTAATTTATGGAGATAAACATATGACGGGTAAAACATTTTTTCCCACGAAGCTGGAAAGTGAGTGTGGTGAAAGGTGAAATGGTTACAAGGGCAGAGTAAGGAAATGTCATAAATTACTGCAGGCTAAGCAGTTCAAACAGACATGAGGGAGTGACTGATGGGCTCTGATGAATGACGGACACATTTCATTTTTTTGACTGTACACGCGTGTATGTCCATATGTGTACATTCATATGTGTATGCCTGGCTTGTGTGTATGTGCACGAGCGTGTATGTGTATCAGTGTGCTCGTGTGTATGTGAATGGGTGTGATTATGTTTGCATGTGTATGAGTGTGCTTGTGCCTGTATGTGCATGTGTTTACATTTGTACGAGTGTGCTTGCGTCTGTATGTATATGTTTATGAGTGCATGTGTATGAGTATATGTGTATGTGTATGTGTTTATGTGTGTGTATGAATGTGCTTGTGTCAGCAAAGGGACCTTTTAGCCATGCATTATATTTGCTTTCATACCACTGTGACATTATTTACTTACAGGGTATTTCTCCAGTGGTTCAGTTAGTAACGCATCGCCAAATATTGATCTGCAATATTCTGCCATCTTGGCTTGCTGCTTTGGCCTGGGATACAAGACAAACAGACACAGTGAAGTGGATTACGACGGCCACACAATTAAGCGCATTTGTTTATACAGATGTTCAGCGTATTAGCGTCGCCATGAAGTGCCGTTATCCAGTAATGAGTGTAATTCTCACTCCAGCTGTTTTTTTCAATTTAGCTAAGCGCCACGTCACCCATGGTTTTAGCTTGTACGTACAGTGCGCTTATGGGTACTGCAGTGTGCCACCGGCTTGTTAATGATCCCGTCCCAAAGTGTCTTAAATGTCTCCGCAGCGTGTACAGAACAAGCCCATCTGCTACCACCCAGCCTAATAAAAAGCCGGCAGCACAATCTGCAACACCTGTGTGTGCCTCCTCAATAACCCTGCAGTACAATAATGATGGAGGAGAAATTATGCATGATACGATCCAGTCTAATCTTTCCACTTCTTGTTGCTATAGCGGCCATTGGCCGGCGGGCGGGAGCGCTCCGGCGCTTGCAAGGAAACAGGTTTTTGCCGACCCCGCTGCCACCGCCGCTGCCGCTGAGCGCCAAACACCAAATGCCGTGCTTTCACTCACGAGTCCACGTGGTTCTCGAAGGACAGGATGACGGGGAAGGGCGACGTTTTGAACGCGCACTCGGCGATCGCCTCGATGACCTCCTGCAGGAACAAACAGAGAAAAACACGTGGTTTTAAACGCCTCTTTGCCAACCCCTCTCAAGGAAAAATAAAGCTACGCCAGCTAACATGACATAGCTTTTGACTTGTGTTTGACCTGCAGGGTCCATTTCAGTGGAAACATTTCCCATAAGTATGCCTGAAATATCTGAAATAACCAGGCATTCCACTGATTCCTGATGACTGGACAACAGGTTCTCTGTAGCTTATGATAACGCATGTAATACCTGACATACAATATCAATTAATATTTGCGATGCAGCAAAGAGAAAAATTGAATCAGTAGAGATGAAGACATCAGTAGATATGACACCTTTAGCAGTGTAACTTGTGTGGAAGTGAACATGGTGGATATGTTCTCTAATGAGCAGTCTGACCTTCTTGTGCAGCATAAAAGAGCTACAAATAAATGCCTCTCTCTGTCTTCCCCTCTCGCCCTCTTTCGTACTCTCCCTCTCAGTTCAGTTCAATTCAGTTTGCTTTACTGACCTGACAAACATATTGACAAAGTGTCGCTAAAGCTTGTACAAACTGTAACTAACAAGTGGACCCACTCCTACACAGTGGCACAACAATACAATGATAATTTCTTTTAATTTACTAGAAAGTGATAATTAGACCTTAAAAACACAATTGATTAAAAATAAAGTACAAATAGGAAAAAAAAGTATGTGCTATCACTCAAGGATTCAGGGATTGAAAGGATTAAATGGTGGAAAGCCACCTTTCCCCAAAATAATTTGAACTACAATCAATGAACAATAAACAGTATTGACAAAAACTGACTCTCCCTTTCCCTCAATCCCTCTCTCTCTCTCACCCACCTTCTCCTGCTCCCTCTTTCAGATCAGCTCTCCCCCTTTCTCCCTCTCCCTCTCTCCCTCTCCTATTCTCTCATTCTCTCAATTTTTCTCTCCTTCCCTCTCAATTCAATTTAATTCAGTTCAGTACAATTCAATTCAATTCAATTCATCTTGCTTAATTGGCATGAAAAACACATCTGTGTTGCCAGAGCATGTACACAGCAAATAAAAGGAGCAATAATAATGCAATAGCACAAGAAAACATCTCTCTCCTCTCTCTCTATCTCTCTGTCTGTGTCTATCTCTCTTTCCCCCCCCTCTGTCTGTCCCTCCTTCCCTCTCTCCCTTACTTCCTACTCGTCCGCCTCTCCCTCTCTCTCTCTCCTCTCTCTCTGTCTCTGTCTGTCTCTTTTCTCTCCCTCTGTCTCCCTCCTTCTCTCTCTCTCTCTCTGTCTCTTTTCTTCCCATCTCTGTCCCTCCTTCCCTCTCTCCCTCCCTCTCTCTCTGTCACTGTCTGTCTCTTTTCTCTCCCTGTCTCCATCCCTCCTTCCCTCTCTCCCTTGCTCCCTCCCTCTCTCTCTGTCTGCGTCTGTCTCTTTTCTCTCCCTCTGTCTCCATCCTTCTTTCCCTCTCTCCCTCACTCCCTCCCCATCCCTCTTCTTCTTTCTATCCTCTCTCTGTCTCTTTTCTTTCCCTCTGTCTCTCTCCTTCTTTCCCTCTCTCCCTCACTCCATCCCCATCCATCTGTCTCCCTCCCTCCCTCCCTTCCTCTCTCTCTGTCTGTGTCTATCTGCCTCTTTTCGCTCCCTCTGTCTCTGTCCCTCCTTCCCTCTTTCCCTCACTTCCTCCCCATCCCTCTCTCTCTCTCTCTCTCCCTTCTCCCTCTCTCTGTCTCTGTCTGTGCCTGTCTCGTTTCCATCTGTCCCCCCCCCTCTCTCTCTCCATCTCTCTCTGACTGCATCTGTCTCTTTTCTCTCTCTCTGTCTCCGTCCCTCCTTCCCTCTCCCCCTCCCCACCCCTCCGCCTCTCTCCCCTTTCTCAGCGGCAGAGAGGTGTTTTACCTTGAAGGAGATTTCGGTTGTCATAGTGAAGCCGTGTGTGATGACGGGCTCCTCCTCGGCGGTGCGGCCCTTCCAGCAGTCCAGCTCCACACAGCGGCAGCCGGAGAGCAGAACCTGCCGGTACATCTCCACAGACGAATTTCCCGCCAACTGGCCCGCTGTGGAGACACGGCGACACACAGGGGCTCAACGGGGGCTGCTAACGGAGCTCTGCGTCCGCGCATGACATTACATTACATTACATTATTGGCATTTAGCAGACGCTCTTATCCAGAGTGACTTACATCGGTAACCGAGTGTCTGTCTAAACCACCACCGGCCCTGTCTTTACATACAATCTCCTCAGATAAGAATCCCTTCAATCTAAACGCCATGGCGACCCATTCAGACAGGAAAGTGTTACAAGAAAGTGGTGACGGAGCGTTCAATTTAAATCAACATGGTGCTTTCTAACAAATCCAAACAAGCGTTTCCTTTTTTTCCTGCTCTTTTTTTTTCCAGCATTATGATGATTATGAAAAATACTTCGTAGGGATTAAAAAAATGATGGTAATTACTTAAAATTCTCATTAAAATTTCAGGACAAAGCCACACAGTAGTCAGACTGATTGTGCTCTCATACTTACTTGAGCAATTACCATGTATTTTTTATGAGTATTATGTGGCCTGTTCAATGTCTCTAAATGTTTGGCATTAAATATGCTTTGGTGTTTTCCTGGAGCAGTTCTGGAGGTGCACCAATAGGAGCTGCAGCTTGATCGACGGTACACTTTGTGATTATGAAAACCCAGTATTCTTGCATTAATATGCTAAATGTAGTTTGCTTTCCTTTACATTTTACTTTTACATTTACACCTTCATATTATTCAGTTCCAATATACTTGTCCCCTTGTAAATAGGATAGAGCAGGTATGCCAAACAGCCAAGCTACATTGGTCATCAGACAGCGACTGTATGACCGAGGTACTTGTACGTACAGATTTTCATAACAACTGGCCACTTTGTCTTCAGGTTAAATTAATTCTTGGCATTGTAAAAATCTATTGGGTTTTTACACCAACCTGGATTCTGCAAAACATGCCCATGAATGTTCAGCTCTCATGAAAATCACTAAGATTCCCCATTCTTGCACATTTCAGGTGCAGCTTGCTCTTGGAATCTGCAAATTTTTCATAAAACACTCGATAGATGTGTCATTCATAACCACTAATCCATGCTATTCCCTAACTTCCACTGTCTATCATTTCTCGTTTGCATTCTCTGAGTTGTACTTGCTCGTTAGCCATACTATTCCAATGATTCTCGTTTTCAGCAAACAGAAAATCAGACATATAAATTATATGATTTTCCAATGGAATGTCAACCAATGTTTCCTCAATTCTTTCATGTAGTCCTATTTTAAAACACATTTTACTGCACAAATCTGTACAGACAGTCTCATGGAGAATAAGCCAGTTGTACCAATGTATGACTGGAACTTGTATTAACTTTGATTATAATAATAATTGAAACAGATAAGACCTTACCATCCTTGCACCCTGAAAACCTTTTTGTAGAGATAATATTGTAACCAATATTGTGCTCAATTATTATACCTTTGGAGCGCTACATATCGTAAACCTTTGGGCTACAATGTTATTGCCACGGTGTTCTATAACAAATTCAAAGGATACTGAAGACTTCCTCAGAAGAGAAAATGAGATAAATGGAAAATGCCTTTTAGTATCAACTAGCCAAAACTCATCTTTCTTTTATTTCTCACTGATGCAGCTCAAAGACATTTCCACCTGACTTACAAAAACCTTGAATTTGGATGAGGGAGATGACGCTGAAGGTAGAATCTTTCAAGTTTCCAGTTTCCAGTTAATTCAACTTTAATGCATGCACTGTAACTTGTTAATGCAAATATTTAACTATAGTGGCTGTATTTATGTATATGTACATTTTCTAACACATTTAAAGTAGTTGCACGAGTCGCCATCATGATTTCTCTTACAGGCGGCCTAGTGACCGTTTTAGTGTACCAGGTAGGTAGCATCATAGCCAAGGAAATATTTCTGTCATCATATTTCTCTGCAAGTTTTGGAAAGCTGTTACCAGAGACATTATGTTCAGAGATAGCACAGTCTCTTAACTTTACATTGAAATTTCTGTCCCTTTGATCTCAGAAGCAAAAGACTGATGACAGACACTTAGGAGCGATAACTTGCTGTGATGGAAGGGCGAGGCAACATGAACTCTACCGTGATTGAAGCAATTGTCTGCTGTCAATCACCGACTTGAAAGAAACAATTATGATTGGCTCAGATTGGTGAGTCATTGAAAGAATATTATAGCTCAGACCTCTCTCTGTTATCTCTAAAAATACCCACTCTCATTTTGCTTTGGATTTGAATCACCGCAGGTATGTGCAAAACATTTGTATGTGACAGCCAATCACACAATATTAGCTACAGACCTGCCTACCTATGATTATTCATTAAAAAAAATAGATCTGTTTTTCCTGGAAGTCTTTGGCTCAGACCAGAACCCTTTTAGCAGAGACAGAGCATGCTATATCCTGTTACAGGAAATCATTTAGAATGTCTTGGCTGTAGAAATTAACTCAATGTTTTGGGAAAGAGGTTGGCTAGCTAAAGAAGTTTGACTCATATGTTGTTCCTCAGTTACAAAAGAGCAGTAACTGCGATCACAGGGTTCCACATTATCATACTCACTAATTTCACTTAAGCAAAATATCTGTAGTATCAATTAGTTAACAATCTCGAAAAAAATAACTATTGAGATGCATCTTTTCTTTGAAATCTACCTAGGTAGTCACAGAATGAAAGGTTTATCAAAAAAAGGAGAGGTTGTATTGCATTATCAGTGCTGGTACAGCTAAGGACAAACCCAGGAATATTCAGCCCCATTTACTGGAGTACAACACATACTACTGTGCTTAACTGCTTTTATCAAACACATTCACATGGCTTCAGTAGGTACACTTTTGCTGTCTATCAGGGACATTGACAGATTGTGTAACCATACAGTATTATATATATTTTCTTCAATTTAGAATGATGCACAACAGAAAGCTTTTGCCTACCAGCATCATTGCTTAAGCACCGTACCTGGATAACCGGGCAGGTTCAGTGTGACTCTGCACGGTCTCACAGCTCGGTCCTGTGGTGAGGTAGGTGTTGTGAAAGGAGTTGAAAAAATGATAGATGGGGGCAGGGTTATGTGACTAATCCTGTGAGATAGGTGTTATGGGAGGAGTTAATGAAATGATTGGACAGGAACAGGGTCACATGACTAACCTGTGAGGTAGGTATTGTGGGAGGAGTTTATGAAATAATGGGAGAGGGGCAGCGTCATGTCTTCGCTCTGGTCAAGCTTCTCCGGTGGAATGACGCCATTCTCCTCTCCGCTGAGATATCGGGCAAACCCCTCCACCGAAATCTGTCCTGTAACAGAACCATAACACACATATCAAATCAATTAATCAATCAATCATGTTTTATTTGATTCACTAAACTTTGAATGGTCAATGAGTATTTCAGTGAAATTAAGGATAAATGATGGCCTTTGCTTCAGTAATAGAATTTCAGTTAGAAATTCAGTTAGAAACACATTCCACTTGGAGAAGATGACAGTGTACTTCCAAGTTTTAATTGCTTCCCTCATATCAGGTCATCTAACAATAAATTGAGCCACTGGACCTTATGATTTGGCCTGATTCGTTGCAGTGAAATTAAAGTTCCACTTACTACGATAAGACTGCAAGGCAGAACTGACAGAAAGTGGGCCTAATTGACCTCCTGAAACAAATGTGTAGGGAATGACGCTTGACAAGCTTTTAATGAATCACACACATCTTTCAATCTGTGATAAAAAGATAAACGATTGTACAAAAATAACACAATGCAATAAAAAAAATAAAGGCCAGAAAACTCTGAGGGCGGTAATGATCATCTCGGGAAAGCACAGGCATCTCGCAAAACAGACTGTCTCATCCGGAAAAATGAATACGGTCTCCCTGTGTTCGCCTTTCACCGCTAGATCATTACATTCCAACCAGGAGCCGCGCTACGAGTCGCTCAGAAGAAATCCCTCGGCAACGAATTCCCCTGGCCGATTCATACTAATTAATGCAGTCCTTTTTCTCTGAAGAATTTCAAACCTAATTAACACCAGCCCTTTTTTGACAACTGTGCATTGTTGGGTAATGACTCCGCCGAGGATAACTTTGATCTCTCAGATTGTTTCACCTCTGCCATGCTGCGCCTTTGTTCCAATGACATAAAGGACACCCGCATTACCATCACAGGGGTGGCCCGGTGCATCATGGGTAAACTGGGCAACACTAAGACCAAAACAAGTTGCTTACTGTCTGGACGGAGGGAGCAGTGGAGCGGATAAGATTCAATGAGCAGCGAACTCGAATGAAGCAAGGCGCCCAGATTTCAAAAATAGGAAACACAAATGGCAGCTTGTGCTAGGTCAAACAGGGTAAAGATCCCTCTCAAGCAGGACTCATGAGCTGTTCACCCTACAGAAACATCCCGTGTGACCACTGGCAGCCCAACATAATCCAACATGTATTGAGCCTATTCAACAGGAGACAAGACAACAGAAAACCTGCTGTATTCGAAACTCCAACAAATACAAACACAACAAATACATAACAAAGTGCACTGGCTCTATAGCACTTTTCATTAAGACAACTACCCTGAAATAACTTCAGGAACAAAACAATAAGTCAAGAAAATATTTTCTACGTCCCTTGCTAAATTATTGATGCGCTCTGTCAGAACTGATGTGAACAACACCTCATACATGCACTTCTATCTCTGGTGAGTAAGCACAATCCTCTGCAGAGCAGATGGCTACATTTCCCAAAGCAAAATAAATATTGCACACCAGTAAATATCACGATCTGCCTGTGAAGGATTAGACTCCTCGCAAGGTGGTGGGTGTGTTGAATACTCTAGCTCGTACGGCATAAAGCAGATGTTAACGCGTTCAGGTCATTCTCCCTGTCTTGCGGTTTGTCCACGTCATGTAAGCTGACGTTATGAAGCAACCGCGTTCCATCAATCACTTTGTACAGCCAGTCACTCAAGACAAATGAAAGTGGTAACTCATCCTCTTTCCGAAGGCAGAGGCTGTGAGGTTTATTGAGGTGACACGCTGAATTGTGACATCACTTAAGAAGGCTCTGGAAGGGTGCTGTGTGAGGCCTGTCTTCTAAATGGGGAGGGTGGGGGTGTGGCCACGGGGGAAGGCCTAACACCCATGTAATGAATCTCAAGGGATGACTGACAGTGGAGCACACCAATGCTGAAGCTTGTGGGGATGACTGACACCGGTAACATGGTAACTCTGGTGATAACTGAAACTTCCATCAACCCTTGAATTTTCATTAGCAACTGCCATCTCACTCACCCGGGGTCTGTGTACATAAGTACACCCATGTGGTGTAAATGCAATTCCGAAGAGCAGAAACACACATATATCCATGGAGAGATTAATGGACTCATGAAAACACATTGCTTTTAATCTAGATTTGGCATATTCAACACTTACTGCCGTTGATTGATACCAAAAATGAGGCATATTTATTCATTCATTTGCTCCTGATTTGAGCAAGGCCAGGTCTTTTAAACAATACATTGTGACAAGAAAAAATCCGGAAGGCTTCTGATTGCCTTTGTGTTGATACAATAAAAGCCAGGGGTCCACTCTGGTCGAAGTGGCTAAGGAGAACTTTAATCAGCCTAAGTGCGAAGGCCTGTTCTTGGCAAACGCAAACTTGGCCGGCCCGCATCCTGCCCCCTTTCCCTAAAATCTGCAGGGTGTGCCTGCAAGGCCGCATTTAAGTGAGACTGCCACCCCCCCCAACATGGCTCCAGACCTGAGGGCTCCAGATTCTGTTCCTGGACGTGGTCACCATGGTGATGACCCCACCAAGCTTCCGACAGAGACGAGGGGCACGTTCCCCTCATTCCTATGAGAATGTGCTGGAGTTTTTACACTAGCCGTATTCCCACAGTAATAATCATGACGAGGTCCATATAACAAGTGCACGTTGCACATGTTGGTGATTTACAGAAGAGGCACAGTGCAAGACCTACCTATGTTACATAAAATTTGACATGTCTGTGAGTTGAATTTCGCTTTCCTCTCGAAAACCAGTTTGGTTGAAGTGCTAGGCTGTCCCCATTAGGTACAGCAGAATGTTCTGCCTGACTCAGCCCACAGAGTGTGGAAGGCCAGACAAGCCCTGCATTTACAGTTATGGTCACTGAGAACCTGTTCATTCAAACCTCAGAGGAATGTGAAAATCATTGACATATTTTTAAAAATAATAACATGGGTAATGGGAGACGTATGTTCCCTAGACAACATTTCAAACGGGGGGGGGGGGAATATTCCTCGTGGGTGGTTGGGGGGGTGTTGGGCATGTGTCGGGGGGCCGGGCATTCCTGCACTTGAGAAAACACCGGCCTCGTCGGGGGCTGACCTCTCTGCGCCAGGTTGGTGTTGGGTTCATATTTCTCGATGAGCAGCTGCACTTGCTCAGCCTTCAGCGGCGGGTAGAGGATCTCGTTCAGACGCGGGTCCCGCTGCTTGTTGTTGATGAAGTCGGTCAGCTGCTCCAGGGTGAGGTACGGCCGGCTCTTGGCCCCGCTGATAAGCGCGGGACGAAGGAGGTAAGGAGAGCGGAGGGAGGAAGGTGGGAGAGGGGAGTCGGATGAGTTTCGCTCACTCACATTCAGTCTAGCTCCACATTTTCTTCCAGTGCATGTTTTGAGAAACCTAACTTGTGTTTAGCAAAACTAACCAAATCCCCAAAGCAGCATTACTGTATAAAGTGTCAGCTGTTACGCTTCTCAGCTTCTCTGTTTAATATACTTGCAGGGAATGGCGGTAACATTCTCTTTCTTCGTCTCTGTCTTCCCGGGATATTGTAAAACTATCTAATTTAGCAGAAAGAACTCTAACTAAAGCCAAATTATAATTCTATTACTGCTACTGCAAGTAATGCATCAATAATTATGTTATGATGCCATGAACTTACAGTAACTCATGAAAACGGAAACAAGTAAAACGTTTCATCTAATAAACATATACAATGTAATTTTAAACCTTTTTTCATTTCCTCCATCTTCTCCCTTACCTTCCCTTAGGCTAATCCCGCTAGTATTTACTTTAATGGCACTAACAAACCCATTTATTAGCATCGTTTACTAATTTCATTTGTCCTGATTGCATTAACATACAGCCCATCTCCACACAGTAATATTGTACACTAGCAGTCCAATCCCACTTAGAGCGCTTTCACACACTTTCATCTGGCTTTCACAAACGGGTTGCACTCTTCACAGGAGGTGCAAATTGTAGTGATAATATGGGCATTTGCCAAAGCTGTAGGATACACAACTGAATTTCCCTTTGTATATGAAACACAGCAATAATGTATATGAAACACAGCAATAATGTCAATAGACTCTCCCTTAAAAAGTCCCATGTTCTGCTGTGAGTGTTAGGGGACAGATAGGAACAGATAGATGGATTTAACATCACATTACATTACATTACATGCATTCAGTGGATGCTTTTATCCACAGTGACTTCCATCACAATAAAACAGAATAGAGCATAACACTATTCAAGCCCTACCACAAGTTACCTTGAGCACTCTGACAAAAGCCATGACAACAGAGAACCTTTAGTGTGATTCATTGACATCATAGAATGCTGATCTCAAAGACCAAAAAGGGCAGTCTTACAATTCTGAGAAGATGTGGTCTATCTCTGGTCTCGGGCAAATGCTGCCGATGAAAGCTCTGAATATCTCGGGGGTGAAGTCCTCCTGTGGGATGGAATCATTCTGTGGAAGAAAGCCAATCAGACGAGGGTCAGTAACAGCAACCATCTTTGCAGATCTAGGTAAAATTATATCGCTATGTGTAATGCCACTGATGCATTTGTTATGCTCAAATACATTAGCAATTTCCACTGTTTGCTGTGATGTATCACTTTGTGCCAGGGTTAATGATCAGAATAACACCACTGTTTTTTTCCCCTTATTATTGTCATTTATTTCACTGACACATCTACAAAGGCTGTTTTCCTATGCACTCCTCTGTTGATTTACCCAGGAATCTTGCAGAAAACTTCTTCCAGCTTTCCTTGTTTAGTAGTAAGGTCAGCTACAGCCAAGTATGAACTTACTATATTTGTCCATTTTGATACAACACAATCTCAACTCGCATATTTTCGGATCTTCCATGTAACTCAATACTGTGTTTTCATACTAAAAAAAAAAAGTTTTATCCTTTATCTAAAAACAACATTTTTGATGAGTAAATGCATGGGGAATGTAAGATGAATGTAAGGGAGAAGAAGAAAAGTAATATTAAAAAATCCAAGTTTGGGCATTTAATGTGTGGCTGTGTGAGACCACATTCAGATTCTGCTTGTTTAAATCATGTTAGATGGCACCGAAGTTAATGGCTGTAATGAGTCAGACCTCAAGGTCACCGTGGTTATTTCTGTGTGGTTACACCACAGACAGGCCTAACTGTCTGTGCCCCAGAGGTATGAGTTGAGCCCCACCATTTGCGTTAAAAACCAGTTATTAACAAAGCCGCCCCACTGGTCAGTGTTTCTCCCACATCTTCAACTGCCACTCTCCACGGCAACAGGCACTCGTAATGTCCACCTGGACAGCTCAGAGTGAAAGGTCACGCCGAGCTTTGAGGACGATTTACTTTTTTGTAGGCACTGCCGAATGAGGCATGGACACCGAGACGTGGCGAGACGCTTTTTGAGTCATTTAAGGAAAACAAGACTGTGGCAACACTAGCGCTAACATTTATTTTTAATTAATTGCGCATCCCGACAACAACAAATTCCCCCCAGACCTTAAAAAAAGCAATAGATTTTTTTTTAGCCTCATTAACTGCCTGTGGTGTGTGTATGGGTTCCCAGCCTGTAAAGCATACTAATTGGAAGCAATGCTGCACAATCCCATTTGTGATGAGGACCAAATTATTAACATTGCACAGTATTTATCCCAGTTTTCCCCCCACTAACATCACGCCTCACAGAATATGGTTTTGTTTTGCTCTTTCATTATGTTTTTTGTGGCTCATTAATATTAGTTTTGCTTAATAGCTGGCCCTGATGGAGAGGTGTGGGGGGGGGGGGGGGGGGTGGGTAAATTCACAAGGACAATGAGCAGTTAGTTTTAGACAGCTGTCACGGTCAATGAATCAACATGGCGGACAGGGATGAAACATTCCCCTTCTCTAATTGGACCCCATAGCACTTCTGGAACCCTCCGGTGGAATCAGTGGAACACGGAGGATTAACTCGTAGCTGCCCGCCTCCGGTGTGTTTTGGGGTCGATTGAACACGACTTAAACAGAGACCTTAACAATTTCGGTTTAAGCTGGACTCTCCAGCGTGGCGATGATGCAGCCTTCAGTTCTTCCGAGCAGTTATCTGTCAAGGGAACTTCAACCGTATTAACCGGGCCAGCTCCTTCTAGTTTGAACGGAGCTCCCGAGCAGAACTCTAGCACCATACCAAAACACCTGTTAGGCGGGCACAGGTGTCGGGTTCTTCTAAGGACTAAGCGTGACAACTTCTGCCCAGGGATCAGCGCAAGATCCGAGCCCATCTGGCGGCGACACTTCCGCGGTGACAATGACCTACCCTCTCCCAGCAGCTGCTGGTGAAATGGGAGCACCTCCAGAAACAACAGCAGGACAGGTGTCCTCTTATCTCCCCGCATGCACAGTAAGCATCTACCACTTTGTAGGACCGCCGCAGGACTCCCTCTCATAAGGGGCAGCTGCACCTCGGAGCACCTGCACTTCACTTTCCCGCGGCCAGGATCAGTGCCTCTCAGGGGGTGCGGGGGTTTTGAGCAGAGTGCTGGAACGGGCGGCGCTCCTGCCAGCTGATCCTCTTGCACAGGCACGCCTGGAACCGATGTGGCCGGCAGTGAGGCGTGCGGTTAAAAGGCTGCTGCCGCCGTGACTCACGTCCGGTGAAGCGGGACAGATACAGCAGCACTCCCCCCCGCCCCTCCCCCCCGCCAGACAGCGGGACAGCATGACCCAGCTGCTGCATCTGGGAAAGCACTGCGCCCCCTCCGAAAATGTAGCACGGAAACTATTCGAAACTGAAACTGTGCCCAGCAGAAGTCAGAAGTCAGCCAGAGTCTCGATGTCAGTGTCAGCGGAGACCCCTGAGCCTGAAACTCGCCTATTAACTGCTGATTTAATCAGTCAGGTGGGCGATCCTTATTTAAATTGTTGCTGAAAAATGATCAAAAAAAACATCCTGGACAACTTGCGGATGAAACGTTCTTAGGCTCCATGAGCCTTCTCTGGAGACTATAGACATCCAAACATCGTCCCAATGGCTTTTACTAAGCTCTGACCAATGGAGCTCTATGTGTTAAAACTATCGACTGGACGGTTTGATGAGAACAGCTACATCAATTGCATGCCCTGTGTCAATACGCCTCTGTATCTGGGATTTTTGGCATTGTCACCGCTGAAATTAGTCAAAACCTACCTTCAGTCATCGTAAGGGAAAGTTCTATTCAGCGGGAATATCGCACCTTTCCAGAACAACCCAGAAAGAAAAAAAAAATCATCGCCGTAAAGAATAAATCGCCGTAAAGAATAAAGTGAATGAAGACAACTGTGACGGCAAAAGCAATGAGAAAATTATGCCTGGAAAAAAGAACAACTAATCCTCACCCTGCCTGAAGGCAGATTGCAGTTCTCCAGGGCTGTCTCCACACGCTTTCTGTCTGCCGAAAACATCCGGAAAATGCTGCAAACAGACCACAATTTAAAACACGGCACAAACCACCACGGCATAATGATAAATGACACCGTATTAACTTTTAACATTAACATTAAACATTTAACATTAAACATTAAACATTCAACATTCAACATTCGTCACTTAATATGTCATCATTTTCATGGTGGTGCACTGACAAATTAGAATTCAGAGAGGAATTGTGTTATGTTGATCTGATTTAAGTAAGCAGTTTATTTGCGTGAAATTTAAGCAAGATTGTGAATACACATTGAAATCATGTGTTCAGCCAATACTCGTGTGTTAAAAAGTGACACGTATTTGTGAACTCTTCAGTCCACGAGTCCATGATGGATTTGCCTTCGTTAGTTCAGGTCCAGCCCAGTCACACACACAGTATGTGGATATGTTATCTCTTATGAGTGCGTCATTCAGTCCTGATAAAATAATGTGCTGGAGAGCTTGTGCATGCTGAAGATGGCCCCTCTTTGTTTACAAGGCTGTGTCGGGGTTTACAGTTGTAACCTTCTGGCTAGTGAGCAGATCGTGACTCACGCTCTAACACTGCAAGCAAAAGTTCTGCACTCACATTCCTATTTATTTTGGAGAGTTCAAGTTTAGCTGTCTGTGTGTTTTACCTATATTCATGACAGTATCAGTGCTGTAGTTTGCACTGTTTTTTTTTTTTGAACATTACTAGACACCTAGAAAACATCGTTACTTTGCAAAGTAAGATCCAGTCTTGATCCAGATTCTTTGTTGTAGTGCAGCGATGCGCACTTCTTACCCTACTGAAGTGGATAAATGGCCAAATACTGTGCCAGCACGACTCTACTCTTCTTCTCATGTCAAACACGTGCAGATGAGGCAGTGCAACTTAATTTTCCCACGAGAGCTTGAGCATTGCCAGGCAGAGGTCACCCGTGCACGCTGTTTAAATGTGCGTTTCGACTCACTTCTTTACAGGAATGCGTCCCTCCGGGTTCAGCTGCAGCTTCAGCCTTGTATACCTGTTAATTTGAAATAACATGACAATGACACGTCAAGGTATGGCATTAATGCGAGGGCTCAGACAAGGTTTTAGGTGTCTATGCATATGTGAGCTTGTGAATGTCCATATGTTGTATATACGTATTTGTGTGAATGTGTACACACACTGTACACACACACACACACACGCACACACATGTGAGTGTGTGTGTGTGTACACCTGTGCGTATGTGTGTGTGTGTACACCTGTGCGTGTGTGTGTGTGTGTGTGTACACCTGTGCGTATGTGCGTGTGTGTGTGTACACCTGTGTGTATGTGTGTGTGTGTGTACACCTGTGCGTATGTGTGTGTGTGTACACCTGTGTGTGTGTGTGTGTGTGTGTGTGTGTGTATGTGTAAGTGCGTGTGTGTGTGTAAGTGTGTGTTTGGGTGTATGCCTGCGTGTGTGTGTGTGTAAGTGTGTGTACACCTGTGCGTATGTGTGTGTGTGTACACCTGGGTGTATGTGTATGTGTGTGTGTGTAAGTGCGTGTGTGTGTGTAAGTTGTGTGTTTGGGTGTATGCCTGCGTGTGTGTGTGTGTGTGTGTGTGTGTGCGCGTGTGTATGTGTAAGTGCGTGTGTATGTGTAAGTGCGTGTGTGTGTGTAAGTTGTGTGTTTGGGTGTATGCCTGCGTGTGTGTATGTGTGTGTGTGTGTGTGTACACCTGTGCGTATGTGTAAGTGCGTGTGTGTGTAAGTTGTGTGTTTGGGTGTATGCCTGCGTGTGTGTATGTGTGTGTGTGTGTGTGTACACCTGTGCGTATGTGTAAGTGCGTGTGTGTGTAAGTTGTGTGTTTGGGTGTATGCCTGCGCGCGTGTGTGTGCGCGTCTGTGCTTTGCATATGTTTATTTTTTCTGGCAGGTGTCACACAGACCCTGAATGTTTTACACGGCCATTAAGGGCAGCAGCAGACACAATGACAAAACTAAAAATAGCTCCTGCAATACGAGCTTGCATGGAGCACTCGGTGATAAGTGGCTTTTCACAAATAATTAATGCTCATTATACGCTCCACCTCCGAACTGTTTTGTCTGCTCGGAGCAAAGTCAAAACAGTAATGGTTAACTGAACTACGACGACTGCTTTCTCTGCCATGCTGAAGCTATTCTAACCTCAACGGACACAGGCCTGAACACAGAGCGGCGGAAATCCTGGCTGAATACACCGCGGTTAATACACCATTACAGTCACTCCTTTCAGCTTTCGAAAATAAAGACGATTGACATATTTTCCATTTTGGAAAGGTGCATTAAGCAAAAACTAGCTGGCAAAAGTCAGTAAGTAAAAAGAAAAACCCGTTCTGAGACAGTAGACACGCGACATCACGGCAGCATTCTGCAGAGACAGCTCTGTACGTCAGCGCAGCTCTCAGCAGAAATGAACTGGCGCATGTTTACCCAAGCCTTTGCCATACTCTCTGCAGATGTGCAGGGTGTCGCTGACGTCAAAGGCTTCTGCTAAAAAGAGGTCGCCTAAAAGTGCTGCCATGTTCAAGGAACAAGGCTTCCCACATGATTCAGTATATCCATGATTCAAAAAAATTTGGTAAACAGGAGCGGTTTATTGCAGCTCTCTGTTACGCTTAATACCACTTTATGTTCCTTTCTTGGCGGCAGATAAGAATCAAACTGCTGGGGGTCGGGGGGGGGGGGTGTCAAAGATGGATCAACCAATGTTTGTATTGAGGAATCCCTATATGGTAAGGAGAAACTATCAATGCACAACAACATGACTAGCTACAGTACTGATTAATCATTCAGTTTGATTTTTTAATGGGAAGAAATAAAAAAAAACATGCTGGCAGCAAAAGGAGAAAAAAATTACATCAGTACAGCCGATGCAGAGAAATCCCATCAACCTAGAGTGCAGGGCTGTTGAGTGGCCTCCTCCAACGCACAATTCCCCCCGGCTTTGAGCGGAGAGACCGCGACCCTGAACCGAGAGATTAAATCATGGTAGTAAGAGCTAGCGAAAGCCGCTGATCTGAACCCATCTGACCTTTTGGCCCCTGCCTGCCCTGTGGCATAAAAATGGTGTGAAAAAAATCGCTTTCCGGCCCCTGCCTGGGATCTCTCT
Organism: Megalops cyprinoides; assembly: GCF_013368585.1. NCBI lineage: Eukaryota > Metazoa > Chordata > Actinopteri > Elopiformes > Megalopidae > Megalops > Megalops cyprinoides. Next base: position 5,994,660 of record NC_050599.1, read on the forward strand.
TGGCTTACATTTGGTGGCTGTCGCGTGCAGTGAATCGCTCTGTCGGGCAGGCTGAGGTACTGTACTTACACTTTCTCTAGACAGGCCTCCCTGGACATGTTCTGTGCGAGCAGGTTGGACGCCAGACTGAACAGCTCATCGGCCCACTCCTGAACAAGGACGTGAAGACGGACAAACAGAAGCGGTTTGACGAGAAGTTTGGGAGAGGAGCAGGGGCGGCTGTGCATTTCAGCTACAGACAGAACTGGGTTACGGCTACACACTGAGACTGGCAGCTTGATGGATTCTGCGGAAAATACATTTACAACGCTTATTCTTCAGGTCTGAAACCTGCAAAAAAAGGTTTAAAAATCAATTCTGAACAACAAAGAACATAAAATATCCACTTAACCTTTCCTGTATCAATGTTGACAGACATTGTGATTGATGAGAGGCGAGTCTTAATAGGTAAGAGCTGTGATCCATACCACCATTCTTTGGGTTCCTCCCGGCAATTTCCCAATGATGTCAAATGCTTGAACAATTTATGACAGATAAAATTAACATATCCTTTACTGTTAATAAAAAGGTAGCAGTATGCTTTTTTCCCACTCAGCAGAAAGCAAAAGGCAGGGCAAACTGAACCATGGATTGGAAGAATTACGCCAGAGAACAGCTTGAAAGACCCTAAGGCACAGCTACTGGGGCATGTTTTGAAGGGACTGGCAGTTGCCAATTATGTGGAATCGATATTTACAAATGATTACACAAATAGCCTTGGGAAGGCAGTTTTTTATATGATGTAATAAATTCATAAATTCATTTTCAAAATTGTTCATGGACACTGGAGCCACTAGACGTGGCAAAAATGTACAACAGAAAGATGCAGCCTCCACCAGAAACAAACATGTCAATAAGCGGGTTCAACTTTGACAGCTCAAAGGTTTGTATTCTCCATGCCTTGACTATCATGGAAAGGTCATTATCCTCTGTGTTTGGATTAGTGTCATTATCCTCTGTGTTTGGATTAGTATAGAAAGGTCTGCATTCACTACTCCTGATACACAGAATATGGAAAGGAAAGGACAGGAAAGGAAGAAAAAGTGACTATGTCTGGCAATAGCATGGAGAATGGCCAGTCCGACCTTATTACTACAGACACAATGGCAGGAGCTACAGCGGAAACGTGGAAAATAATTCTAACAAGTGTTACAATATATAATGCTGACCCTTTGATCAAGGCGGAGGAAATGACTGCATCCACTCTGGGAACTGCAGCCGCTTTCAGAGAATGCACTGCTGCTCGGAAGTAGGGCTGAAGTTCAGGCAGCTTTTGTGCGCATTCTAAATGGCTGGTGAGAAACTGGCTTTTGTGAATGCTTTCTGGCTTGGTGGTGTCAGTGTGAAATGGCAGGGTGCTGAAAGCAGGTTCTGAACAGTAGATTTTGTGAGAGAGAGAGTGTGTGTGTGTGTGTGTGTGTGTGTGTGTGTGTGGTGTGTGTGCTCCTGCTGCTCAAGGAAGCCAATTCTTGTATGAGGTTCACTGAAACAAAATGCTTTAGGTTCAGTTCATTTTTTCATGCTTCTGTGGTTACATTAAGTTATGTTTCAATGGTTGGGTTGAGGTCTCTATGGTTCTGTGGTTTGGTAGGAGATTTCCATATATAAACAAAAGAGGGAGCAAATTATCAAAGGAATGAAGTTTGCTGAGACTTTTTTGGTTGCTGAGACTTTTGCATGGCGGTGTACAAAAGCAGTATGTGTTTTCAAAGATCTGGTAGATACAACAGAGAAGTATCTGGCATATTGAAAGATGGCTGAAATAATGTTTTAAGAAAATACACCTGTTTCAAAAACAGCACTACTGTTTGGATGTGTAAAACATTACAAATCATTCTCCTTACATATTGTCAGTTTTTTAAGTGACAGGCTGGCTGCAGCCAATATATATTTCATGTGGTTGCATATTAAGGTTTCTTAATCTATACAGAAATTCCAAAAAAGTTTTGAGAAAATAATCGTATTATATATGTTGTTGATGTGGGATAATTTCTGGCTCTGAAAAACTGTTTCCCGCTCTAGTCCACTGTAAATTTGTAAACACATATGGTACTGTATACATTGTAACATTTCTATTTGTGTCACATTGCTATCACAATGACAACTGGCATCACACATAATTGCCACATTAGCTGGTTAGCTGGCAAAGCCTGTTTTCTTTGCCTCTCAATAGTCAAGATTAGCAAAAGCAGAATGTTCTTCTGTATGTCTGCAAAGTACCGAGTTGATTCCAGTTAGCTGCATCTGTTGAGATCAATGCTAAGTAAGTCTTATAACTGAGCTGCCTCTTTATACATAAATGAATTGTTACACCCCCCTACTAAAGTCAGTTTTTAAAATGGTGCTAAGGAAGACTGAAGATATTGCAATTTTAATGGCTACATGTAACCAAGTCTTTGCTTTTTGAGTGTTTTCAGCAGTAAATACAATGAAATATTTTCAAAACAAAACTAATTTATCATCAAAATCCTCTGTATTACCAGACTTGCAACCAAATGGGGGGGGGGGGGGGGGGCACAGATCAGTAATTAGAATTCAGAAACACTGCAGGCATCAAAGATCAGCTTAAAATCACATTCCTTGAGATTACATGTCAAAAAATATGACTAAACATGATTGGACACATCTAAGTTTAGACCAGGTTGATCTGCCACTCAGAGCTGCCTTTTCACTCAGTGCTGACCTTTACTAATTTCACAGCATGACAGCGATTTTTATGTAAGCAAATGACCTGCATCAGAAAGGATGCCCTTAGAAGACCTTTAGTGGGTGACAGATCTACTCTTTTTTGGTATGAAATGACCTGATTCTGTTGAAAATCTTTACATAGTTGTTTGAGAAATCACAAGAACATTTTGTAAAGACACTATATGATATTAGGCAAAAATGTGTATTTAGCTTCTCCATTTTCACATATTAAGCAACTTCTTTTCTATTAATGGCACTGGCGTTTACCAATGAAAGAAAGTTTGTTTATTATATGTTGCATTAATAACCCTTAATATTTGCATGTTGACAAACGCCTTGAAATTCATTGTCAATGCAAGGATTAGTCTACATTCAGAAATGTTGTTTTTCCAGTGCTTTCCTTTAAACCTGCAAAGAAATGGCATTTAAACTAAAGCTGGTCTCGCTGCCAGCGCCTGCAGTGAAAAGCGTACTGGCCGTACCTTGGCGACTTCCTCCTGAAATGCCATGAAGTTCAAATAGGCGATGTTGACCATGTCCGGACCGCTGACCACGGTCAGCAGTTTATTCTCTATCCTGCCGACCATGTTCCCCACATCCAGCAGCTCTCGCAGCTTGGCTTCCTGGAAAACGGGCAGAGAGCACTCCCTCACGGTTCCAGCAAAAAAAAAAGGTATTTACATCCCATAATATTCCCCCCTACATCCCATAATATTCCCCCTACATCCCATAATATTCCCATACACCACATGAAACAATTTCAATTAAAAAAAAAACACAACATATGTAACACAATAAAACACAATGCACAGTAATAATAATAATAATAAAAAAAACAATTTAACAAATGTAGGAAACAAGCTTGCTTTGGCCTCCTGGCACTACAACAGAGAGGCAGCCCTCTTCAACAAGAGCAACAATCCCACCCATCCAGGGTCTCTGTAAATAATAAAACACTGAGCTCCTTGAACACATAGTCACTTGTGTTCATCCAGCCACTTGTTGAGCCAATAAATGAATTACTGGTTTGGACAGACTAACTCTCTGGCACTCTGAGAGCAGGGGCGCCCAGCCCTGTACTGAGTTATGGGATAACAGTAGGAACATAATGGTAGGTTGCATTCACATGCATCATCTGTTTGTACTGTAGATATTATCAGAGAGGGGACATCTTCCTGGCCATGGGCTTGTCACTCTTCTCTCTTCTGCCAGGTGCAAATATAGAAAATATAAGAATGCAGAATAACAGGGCATCCATCATAAACTCAAAATCCCTTCTAATCCAGACAAGAAAGCTGATAACTCTTATCATGAAATACCCAAACTTTTTACTTTTTAGTCCTGTGCATTTGGCTTTCCAGAGCTCCTGAGAAGATACCCCCAATTTGTAAATGTTCAATAATTTATACCCTTAAATTATCGTGATCCTGTTAATTGCTAATTTAAGCCACTGAATCACTCGTAATTGGACCTCCAAAAGGAGTAATTCAGACCTTCAGTTAACACTCTTATTTCACACCCCAAAATTACCTCAAATTACTTAAACTTACCCTCAAAATGGTCTGAACGGGTTAATGATTAAGCTGAACCTCACTTTAATTAATATTCTATTCCATTCTCTGTGCGTGTAATGTGTGCATGTAACTCCCAGTCCTAGTCAAAGGACCTCACTGTGAATGCTGGGATAGGTGTTACCTGAGCTCCCCATTGATTAAGCTTGATTGAGCAGTTAATTAAATCCTGATCTGGGTTTGACATCTTGAGAGTTATCTTCCATAAATCCTCAGTGGAAGCAATTTGTAGCAAGAGGTATATTTGTGTTATAATATGACAAAAGAGAAGATACTTCTTTTAGTTATTTTGCTAGTATGTGCCCATTAAACAAACATAGCATAATTTGTGTACTAATATAGTATAATTAAATATAATTAGTTGATGCTGGTGTAGGGCTACATGCAAATTACACACTTATTATCAATGCACTCTTGTAATGTAGCCTCTTTAAATATGTCAATATGAAACATAATATTCATGAAATATTCATAATATTCATGAAACAATGTTAATCATGAAACAACATGTTAATCTTTCCCCAAAAAGACCTCTTTGAATGTATTTATGAAATCCAAATGATACTGACTCACAGAATGGACCAAAATATCTTGATTAAAATATGGAAACAATTTTTACTATAGACTTAAAAATCCATTCAAAATTGAATTCGAAAGTCATTTTCAAAAGTTCATAAGAACAGTAACAGTTTGTACGTTTTAAAAGTTTGGGCCAACAGTTTGGGCCAACACTGAAACTGTTTCAAAAATTACTGCATAAATCAGGTTTTTACAATAACAGTATTTGTCATCTCTTCCAACAGGATTCACACATAGTGTACACAGAAATGAACAAACACTCGGTGGGTAGTTTCCGCTGTGCGTGTAATGCATAATAATGATCTTTTCTTTTGACTGTTTAAACGTCTATGTGGTGTACAAAACAACTCTTCCAGTCTAATTAACACAGCAAAAAGCTGCCAAGGATTTTGCGGTGAAAGCAAATTAGCTCCCACTAATTTTCTCCATCAAACAATGAGGTGTTCTGTGCTGTGTACTGCTGATAAATGTCCTCCTCTCAACTCCCTTCCTCCCCATCAGATGAAACCGCTCGCTATTGTCTGGCTGAACTCCGCTGTTTTATTCTGGACCTCTTTTTTGGCACGGCCCAAACTAGCAGCAGAGTGCTCTATCCTTCACTTTGAGTTTCAAACAGTTCTTACACAGCACAATGAGTTCAATGAACACAGAAGTGAACCAAAAATTACTATAACAGCTTAAAACAAATTAAAGTTTGCTTAAATTTGTTTCTCAAAGGTAAACACATCCTACCCGCTACATTCAAACTAAAAACCTCACTTTGTATGTTACCAACAAATGCCGTTACAGCAAAAAATCTGTTCCTGTGACGTGTAATTAATATGCTATATGGTTTGGAGGCCTAATGTACTTCAGTACGGTCGATATGTAATTAACCAAATACACTCTTTATCAATTTATGCCAGAGTCTCCCATTTGACTCCAGTCCAATGACTCAAGTCAGTCTACATCAATAAGCTCCGCCTGAGATATGCCTGATATGAGTAGGCAAATCAACAATCTTCAGCTGAGGAAGATGGACAGAGAGGAAATCCAGAATAAAACCTTGGGAAGTGTGGACATGTAAATGGCATGCAATTAAGCTGCACTCAAATTGTCAAAATGCAATTTCCTCAATAGCACCACCATTAAAACTAGAAGAAAATACCTCTAATTTGTCACAACAAGATGCCAGAGCCCTTCATTTTGAATTGATATTTGCGTCCTTTCTAACAACGATCAAATACAGCATGTTTTATCTTTGACTTGATATTGGTATGCAAAACAAAATCCAAACAATTTTGACCGCTGACTTTGCAATTAAAGACATGAACGAGACTGGAAAATTCCCATGAAATTTGACACCTTGAAAATACCCAGCAAGGACATTTTTAATCACGGTGATGTTACACTTGCCTCTTTCTTTTTTTGGCCAACTCATGCTATCTATGCGTAATTCTAGCCATTTAAAAGATGAGACGCCAAATCCAATCACAATGACAAAGCCAATCACAGCTGTGAATGGACTGAGCTGCCAGCAAGGCCTTTGTTCAATCTAACTGTAATGCTTTTAGTTCTTAAAGGACCACTTTGCCAAAAAATGAAAATGTGGACATACTGCTACATGTCTTTATGCTCTTACTTTGTTGTAATAGCGAAGAACACGTGATAATTGTAACATGCTTCCTGGTTTTACAATCTGATTCGGACTATCAAGCCCACACACAAAGCAGAGAATGGACAGCTACAGCTATCCTTCTTCTGTGGATTGTAGAAATTTACATTTGCAGATCGCGTCGCTGTCTTCTTCTTAAATAAAAGCTTTTCTTGATCACTAAAACATGCGGTAAATCCCAAATGCTTAGCTAAGATGATGATACGATTCACTCTTTGTACAATGAGTTCTTATGTATTTGTATGCATATTCATTTTAGCAGGGCACTGGCCCTACGCTAACAAATAGAAGGAGTGTAACCTGCCTCACAGCTTATTCTAGGGACTGGAAGCAGATGGGAAGGAAGTGAGATGGCACCTGTTGTTTCGACTAACAATTATCAGCATTTCAATTAAAGACAAAATGTCCTCGGTGTTCACACATTGAGAGTTTCTATGGAGACTGGAAAGTATGGTGCTTTGCAAGGGATTAGAAACCAGGTGTCCATTCATAGATCATTTATTAAAGAGGGGGGAAAGGTCACATACTGACCTCAAATTGTGTAAGAGAAAGGAGGTTTCCCCCTGGTGATATCAGTTCTGTGTTTTTCAGCATGCACATCTGCTGATATCTCTCTCATATTTCTGTTGATCTGCAATAGCAGCGCCCCACCTGGGAGTCAAAATTCTATAATATAAGTCCAGTTTCATGACTAGAGGGGACTCTATATTTAAATAAAAAAGAACTTCTGAAGTGCTGTGTCAAGGTGTACAATCCTCTTAGTCATTTTAAATATTATTGCAACGGGTCCATCCATCAAGGAAGGAATTAGAACAAGTAGTGTAGTGGTTTGACCTCACTCTACATCATCAGTCACCCACATGGGACCATTCACACTCCTGGTTAAGTGCAATTCCCTGACCATCATACCACACAACTGTCAGGCACTGACAAAGGGTTACTTAACCACAGCAGGGAATGGAAAACAAGGTTGTTTTCCACTAATCGTGTGACCAAGTTGTTATCCTTTGAAATCTGCTTTTCAGCAATTTATCGTGGAAAAACAGCTCCTGGCCCATGATATGAATTACGCGTGCAGGATTACCACAGCAGAACAAACAAGACGAGAACTCGCCTGCAGTGGACAGACAGGAATTCTGCTGGAAGAGCATAACTTGCGATCTGTCTTTGATCTTACAGAAGGCCGTGCCCCCAACAGATAGCAGTTGTGTTTTCAGAGAGATATAACTCATACTTTCCCTTAGGGCTGTGAATCCCCTGTCTTGTCTCCTGGTGACGTCAGACAGGAACAGGAAACCAGTTTATGATGGTCTCTATGTCTGATGCACGGTGAATAGTATGCCCTGTTTAGTGTCGGACTTCACTTGGTTTCAGTAGTAAGAGTGCACGTGTGTGTCTCTTTCTGGGAAATCATAAATTATGATTAGGAAATTAGGATCAGAAGATAGTGAAATATCAATTCTAACTGTCCCCGTCACCTGATGACTTTAATCCTCCAGTACATAGTAAATACCTGGTTTTCTGTGCTTTTCTTCCATGTTTTTTTCTCTATTCTATGCTTTTGTTCTGAGTACTGCCACTTCCTCAGAAATCAGTCAAAACTGAATGATTTTATACTTTATTCTTCCTTTCACCTGTCCACGTTCTTCATTCTTCTTTTCTCAGGAAAACATAGCGTTTGGATGGCTGTTACAACAGTGACCCTCCGCAGTGACGTTTCAGTCGGGTTCAGTCAGCACGCGCAGGTATAATATTACACAAGAGCTCAGCGCGGGGTAGCAGAGCTTCCTGCTCCTGACCTGTTGTGGTGAGGTTTTGACATTAAGAGAAAGCGTCTCAATGTGCTCACATGACGCACAGCTCAGCCAAGGACGGATAATCTCTGTCCCGGGGGGCGGGGGGGGGGGGGGGGGGGGGGGGGGGGTGGGTGCTCCGACCTTCACCTGAGCCATCCTGACGTACAGCGCCCTGCCAGTTCCCTTTGAAGTTTTCTAACAGGCCCCTGCAGTCTGCCTCTGGGCCTACACTGTGTGCGGCTTCGGCAAGAGGTGCCGAGATACACGACTCCCGGCCCGGTGCGGCCCTGGAGGTGGGGTTTAATTAGGCCGCCCGTGTGCATGTGGAGAGCGGTCGGAGGAGAGCCCCGAGGCCACTGTCGCTGGGTGCAGGGAGGCGGGAGCCGAACGACGTCCGCCATCGGGGTTCACAGCTCTGCCGGGACCCTGTAAGGTGCCACCGACTGCTCTGTGCACAGCAAATAAATAAATACTGTGCATACGCCGGCCTAGGAGATGGATGCAGTGCCTGGGCTGTTTCACATGCTGTCAGTGAGAGCAGTCACCTGCGGACCCGGTGTGCTAATCCATTTCACATCATCCCACACGCGGCAAGCGGGGCTGGCCCGAGCGAGTTCTCCGCAGAGAAAATCTATTAATTCTGCTAACCCCTGCGTGAGGCCTGGGTTGTAAAGCCTTCACACTCTGAGTGAAATGAGATGAGATCAGATAAGATAATGCTCTCGTGTCTAGAGAAATTTGCTTTACTTTGAATCATTGCTCCATCTTAAACAGCAGTGCTGTAAGGAAAAAAAAAAAACAGCAGACATATCCCTTGTATGCATACAGACACATGCAGACAAAAATACAACTGAACACGTGGAATATAAACAGCGTACGACAGAAGGTTGCTTTCCTAAGGCTGTGTTGTTGTGTGCTGTTTATCTGCTGATCTGCTTTTTGGGTTCAGTTCAAACTGATGTAAGACTTATGGTGGGTAATAGAGATAGTCCTGGGAGCTCTGCCAGTTTGTAGTATTACAATCTCCACGAAATGATACAACTACAAGCCAGAATTCAAATGAATTAATAAAGATATGAATCCAATACAAACCCTAATGCTTTCACCTTAATTTGTATTTAATTTGCATAGGTAATACAGTTTCTCAGTGATATTGAAATACCCTAATTTATACAAAGGTGTCACTGGACTTGGTAATTGCCTCCAAATATACTCACCATTTCAACTTCTCTTTTGCTCAAAGAACATTACAAACCAAATAAAAGTGACTAAAACATTCAGAGACGCGCTCTTCTGGATGCAATTTTCAGTCTTTATCCGGCTTTTTCCAAGCAGGCAAACTGGATGAATTGATAAAAGTGTCCCATTGCTGCTTCAGATTATCCAAATTTAGTAGTCTGAGAGTGATTAAAAAGACATATTGAGCCTTGGGCTCTCAAGGGATTATGGGTAATAATTTGCAATGGTATGAGGAACGCCAGGAGGAATGTATGCGTTCAACAGCTCTGCAAGGAAAGGAATATTCAAGGAATATTCAAGACAGTTAAAAGGCTTCCGACAAACATTTTTAAACTTTGTGTACGCACACAGCAATTCACAAGCCTGAAAATACCCAATAAAGCCTGTGCCTGATCTAATTATAGAATCCTTGAAATGTCTGCAAGCAAACCATATGTAGAAAGTCATTTGGTTCAATGTGCAGTGTAATTAGTCTAACAGTCGATATAAACTCATGAGCTGTTACTTCAAACTAGAACTCAGTATAAATGGAAAACTACATTCTAATAGTAGTTGGTCCCAATAGCGTCTGGATGTATAGCATTAAATTGTGAATGCCACAAACCAGCTGGCTAGCTAGGTAACAAATCTCATGTCCAGAAATGAAAGAAACACCACAGATCTGTACATTTGGCTGCTTTTTCTTACCTCAGTTGTTCCCATGTGGCAACAGTTCTTTTTCATTTAAACAGGTTCAAGAAATAAAACTCACTGTAAATATCTTGTGTACTTTTTTCATCCATGTACTTATCTCATGATATTCATGCATGAAGTTCATTAATATACATTTCAGTGTACATTTTAAAGCTAGACCAAACCAACACAGACAAGCACACAGACATCTGCTTTGTACCAATATGAGTTTTTTTTTATAGTTTAATGACTTGGCACTTAACACTTTGTTATTCTGAGGACCCTGACCTTTTGGCTATTTGGGAGTAAGAAAAGTACCTGTTTGTTTAAAAAAACCCAGCAGATCCAGACTATCCATTTTCCACACTCCATATGAGGAATTGTATTCTTAGCACTGTGAATCAGACTGTAACAATTTGCATTCCCCAATGAAAGAGTTATTTATATGACAGCTCATTCGACTCCCCCATAATTTTAAACAAATACTGATGGAATTAAATGCCTCATAACAGCCACCTATCAAAACCTCTGCACAACTTGCTGAGTTTTAGCCTGAAAGTTGACAGGCAATAAGGGGTCGCTGTAACCCTGCTGTTTGACCTTCAGATACATTAATTGTTAGGTTTGATAAACTATTTTTGTGATGGAGGTATGGAGCCAGGCATACAGAATGACACCCTAGCCTTAGAAATTATTTTTTAGAATGAATTCAATATTCACTGTTGAACTGAGATGTAAGACATGTGTCCTCTGGGCCAGATGACGATTACAACTTGGCCTTCCACATCCATTCAAGAAAAACAATCTCATTCATTTTGTCTGAATAATTACACACTATGTGATGTGGATATCTTACAATATGAGCTGGGTGACAAAAACATTGCGCCATAATACTGCACCTCAATGCTAATATTATTGATTATTGATGACAATTCCATATGTCACAGGGAAAAGGAAAATATGACACGTGTGCACATGTTTACAAATGAGTTGAAGCGGAACACAGCAAGGAACTGTTACAGCATGCAAATATGGTACTGTAAACATGGCATTGTAGTGAAATATTTCACAAACAAAGCTGTGATAACCTGCGGATATTTTTGCCTTTTTACAAGACACTTCAAAAAGCAGACCTGCCAGGTGTGACTACGCGACTCAAGCTTCACACAGATTCTGTTTTAGTATTAAGATAATAACTGAGTGCGCCACAGAAAGGAAGAGAATGGCGGTTATTAGAAATAATGATTTTCCTTGGTCACACAGCAGAGATCGGTATAGAGGTACGGTATGTAAGCACACCATGTTGCTGTACCTCCCCTTTGTGACGGAGTGTGCATGGCATTTGCTAAATGCATCGGCGTGCATTTGGGAGCAGCTGGTGAAGCCGTTTACTCCGCTTTCTTGCCATAAATCAACACAACGGCTCCGGCGGCGATAAGTGGAAAAGGCAATCAGTCACACGCAGAGGCCACTTATATGGCAACCTGGAAAGGTCAGGGTTTTTATTGGGCAGCTTTCAAACAATGCATCACTAGGTGGGGGAAGGGAAACGGAGTGGGTGGGGGTTTCAAACTGAAACACGGGTGCAATGAAGCTGAGGCAGCCTTAACGAGCGCTCGTTTAAAATCTTCAATTAGTGAGTTTAATTAACCCTGTATCAATGTACTCTGCCTAAGGACCACAGGGCATTCTATTCTTATTAGCACTATATAAGTATGAGGAATGCCCCATCAACCTGTAACTAGGCAGATGTCTATATATAATTGTGTGTGTGTGTGTGTGTGTTTTTTTTCCATCAAAACAGACCACAGTTTTTACTGTGATGTATTTTACTGTGAGATTTCTACTTTTCACTACAGGCCAAGGAAATGGATTTTGCTGTTGTTCTTCTCTGTTCTTTAATAACCAAAATAAGAAAAAGATCCACGAGTGAAATGTACTTAACATTTTACATTACGTAGTCCAAGAGAGCATACTGTAGACTTGTCTGATAAAGTATTTACTGCAGTTAATCTGGCCCTGCCCCTGAAAATATTGCAAGTAAAAAAATACATAAAATCATATTTTGTTGTTACAGTTTATTCTCCCTATACACAAGAAACGGCCTCCTTTTAGCTCCTTTCATATTTTCATGAGTGTTTATCCTTTGACTCGTGCCTTACTCCTGCATCTGGAGGGTCTGCTTCACTGTCAAACACATCGTCAATCCCATAATCCCCTTCATGTCAGAAGTGGCTCTGTCGGAAGGCTAGCCCCAGTACACGGAGAGCCAAATGATTTCATGTGCAGCATGCCTTGGGAATAAAATCCTTCACATCTCGTTCAGGGCTCACTGACATAAAAAAGGAAACGCGTTCCGGAGCAGAAAACTGGAGAGAAGCCGACAGCTTTCGACCGAAATCTCAACTGTCCCCTAAATCTTCCCATATAACTGTCAGCCCTGTCACAATGCATCTTCCACAAAGTATCATTTTCCTCTTATTAAACTCAACATTTTTCTTCATATTTTCATGAAATGTCTGGAGGCAGCATCACTGAACTGTATTTCCTTGGTTGCAGGCTGAAAGTGCCCTTACCCTTTGGAAATAATAATAATAACAAAAAAATGAAGCGCCAACCAGCTTGCCGTTTTGCTACTTGGTTTTCAGCCATGTGAGGCCTCTCTGGTAGGAACCCAGTTTTAGTACTTGACACTGGTGCAGGATCAGAGTGAAATGTGATAGGTTTGTGTAAACAGCACAAGTGTTTGGTGATTGTTAGAAAATAACCAGGGATTGAAATGTGTCTCGCATTTAGATCCAGCTGCTTTAAAATTAGAGATGGTGTGTCAGCTGGGTCAAATAACTTCAACAGGACCATTAAAATAAAAATAATGATAATGATAACGGAGAACACTTAAACCATTAAATGTAAGTGAAACAATATTATGTGAGCAACATTATGTCCATACCAGTGATAAAAAATGGCAGTGCAAAACCAAAAAGTCACAGAGGACGACTGGGGACTGTTCTTACCGCAATGAACAAAGCAGGATGGCAACGGCCGCACCAAACTTGGAGCAAAGCTTTATTGGTTTCAACTTATGTTGCTGCTAGCACTGCAGGGTTGATTGGAAGATAGAACAACGAAACTTAATTCTGGAATAGAAAAATGTTTGGTCGCCTAGCAACCAGATAAAGCTCATTCTCCACCGAAGATTCTGAGCCATCCCCCTGAGCGTGTGGAACGGAAGTGTCGTTACATTACATTACGTCATTTAGCAGACGCTCTTACCCGGAGCGACTTCCAATCAAGGGCAACACAATGATAAATGTAAACTAGAGTGTAGACTGCTTTTTAAAATAGAAAATAGGGATAGATGGGATAGATAGAGAGGAAGGTAGACTAGAGATAAAGCTTGAAGAGATGAGTTTTCAGCTTTTTCTTGAAGGCACCCAGGGAGTTTGTTCTACGAATCTCAGCAGGAGGCTCATTCCACCAGTGTGGAGCCAGTACTGAGAAGAGGCGGGTCCCGTCGTCGATGATGTCAGCATACCTCGATGTCGATGATGCATGTCACACGGACGCCCACAAGCATGGCTTATCGTTGACGCCATGCTAAACCAAGTCTTTTAGACAAAGTCTAAAAATCCTTTTCAACTTGAATGGACGAACTTCCAGCTCTCCCATTGTGCTGGAAGTCGCTCTGGATAAGACCGTCTGCCAAACAGATTTAATGTAACGTAATGCAACTTAATGTAGCCCTGATGTCCTTAAGGTGAAAACAGCCTATACACATTTGCACAGACCCTCACTAGCCGCACTGATTCATAGACCAGAGCTCAGGTGATGGCAACTCAAAGCTGAGCCAGTCTATGACCTTTTTTGGTCTGATAGCTTAATTTTTCACATCTGTTTTTCAGACTTTCAAAACAACAGGCATCAAATTATGCATCAAAACAGCAATTTCACCATGATTTTTTATTCAGCACAGGGTTTATGTAACAATAACAGCGTCGCTTTGGAATAGCGCTTGTTGAGTTTGCATGAATTGGCCCCAAATTGTTTCGCGTAATGGCCTCATTTTGATATCAACAACTTAAACGGCAGACCAATCTTTGCAAGTGTTTGTACTGATTTTGAAAGTGAATGAAATGAATTCAATACCCGTGAATAAACTTGCCATTCCCCTTCATGCAACCCTGTTTGGGAGTCACCAATTCCACACCTCACCGCAACCATCTCCGCACCTGTGCAGGAGCCCTGAAGCCAGACAAATGCAACATCCCTATACACTTGCATGCAAACCAATGGCTGTTTTACACACTCCAAGACCTAAAGCACATCGCACCGAAGCAGATGCCGATTGGAGCGTACATAAGGCACATCTCAACTGATGTTACACAGTGATTTTGTGTTGTTTTTGAATAAAAATAAACATTAGACCATTCCTTCCCAACAGTGTTTGGGAATCCACTCGCATTAGCATAGTGATGCACTTATTTGTAAGTCGCTCTGGGTTAGAGCGTCTGCTAAATGATGTAATGTAATGCAATGTAATTTGTTAGGTTACTGTAATGTATTGCGTATGTATGTGTCTTCATGTAAAATCGCTTGAAAGGGTCTCCAAGAGCACAGGGTGGCAGCACACTTTAACCCTTTGCACACTTTAACTTCTGATTTCTCTACACCAGTATTAGTGTTTCATTGGTCAATGACATCAGAGAACAAAATGCATTCACATTTTTTGTTGCATTTCTATTTTGTGAATACAAAAAAAAACACCCTCTGGCCTGTACCACTACTCCTTATGGGTTATGCCACACACAGTGCTTTGAATGATTCAACTAGATGTCGAGTTTGTTTTTATAAACTTCATCTGTGGTCAAAAACATTTTGCTGCGCTGTGCTGATGAGGTTTTTACTGAAAGATGGCAGATGTCAGATCATCAGCACTCCCTTTAAAAATCTGGTTTGTGCTTCTGTAGTACTTCTGTATGTGAAATACATACTTAGTTACAAACACATTTTTATATATACAATGCAAGGAGAAGATTTCAGAGTACAACACGTGAGAGTACACACTGATTCTGTACACACTATTCTTCTTATTTTTTAAAATGTATTTTGTTCTATATTAGAGGACTTCAGCCAATGTAATTTCTCAGTTAAATAAGGAAACACACATTGAAATCACAGTGGAGCTGTGTCTGTCAGCTGGCTATGGGCACTTTGTATGTCTGCAGTGACACCCCCCTGGAGTCCTTACAAGAGAGAAATTAGGTCCCCATATGAGGGACCTATCTTTGGGGTCTCTTCTTGGGAGATGTGCCATGTGCTGGCAAAGCATGAGGGTTCTTTCAAAGACTAATATGGGGCCGGAGACCTGATGTGGAGGCTAACAGACCTGACACAATGAAAGCCAGTTGCATGATGGGATAGAAGCAGTCTAAAACCTGTCATCTTCACTAATCAGTTGCTCGTTATTTCCACAGTCAGAGTCAGAGAAAAGCAGCTTCCTTCCCCTTCTTTTAACCTGTAATTACGGGCACATCAGCCTGGAATTGATGGCCATTGGCCTGGAGGAAAAGCCAGAAAGTAAACCCTCGAAAATTTAAACAGTATCACAAATCTCTAATAAGTAAAGATAGTGCACACCTTACTACATGAATTTTGGTGTTTGGTGTTCAGACTTAAACAAAAGGCATGTATATGTAAAAATGGGAAGTACAATGTCTTGTGCTCTTAATAAATTTCTTTCACCCTGGAAAACCACATTTCCTTTCCTAGAGCCTGGTGGTCAATAAACATTTTCACAGAGTTCCATTAGAGCCACCTGTCCTTGCTTCAGAACTCAGTTCCACTCACAGCTTTAATCATGAAAGCGGAGCAGACATTTCCCAAAAATTAAAGCATTTCTGGAACTGAGATGTGCCTTTTCAGGGATTATGCCTGAAATGGAAACAGTTAAAATGTCAATATCAAATACGGCATCTTAGTAGCTGGCTACAAGCAGCTAACTAATTTGTCTAAACAGCTAGCTGAGTGGTCTGTATCACAGACCTCAAAATGTACTCCTTCAGCACTGATGGTTGTGAGACACTGACATCCCTGGACATTCACTGGAACTTCCTCGGGACCAAAGCCAAAAGTGAGCACGGGTTATTTCCAGCATAACCGAGATGGCAGCGATCTAATTTATGCGGCTTTCCACGTCTTCAAACAAAAGCCAGCATAAATTGACGCAGTGTTCCGCTAAAAGCACTTGACACACCCACTGCCTGTAAACCCAGTAACACGTCAGTGCATCCTGCAGATCCAGTCAAGCCTCATCTAGCTCCTAGCTGTGTCCCAGTTCTGTTGTCTCCGCCACTCCCTCACAACCACAACATGTAGCACAGGACACATGCTAATTTATCACAGTACCGTATGAAAGAGAGCATTGTTTGAGGTTATTTATATATGTGTGTTGTGGCACATATGACCCACGAGCACATATTTTGGTAGTAAAATTAACTGATCCCACTGGTTGAGTTGTTCTTTGCATATTCATGGAGGTTCATCGGGTGTATCTCATTAATGCATATCATCTGCCATCTGTGGCCACATGTTTCAGACCTGAGAGAGAATGTGATGTCACGTTTAAAGAAAGCATACACTCAAAACTGTGTTGACTGTTGTGCCGGACTATCAAATGTGGTTATAGTTGCAACATTTATCAAATTAAAAACTCAGTTTTCTATTTTTATTTTAACTGCATGTAGCCTGTCTGATTATAAAGAATGTTGATGTTACACAGGATTGTGACCGTGGTGTGGTTTTTATTCCACCTTTTCATGATCTTTAGGGTCACAGAAAAAAAAACTCTTGACAAATGCCTAGCCAGAATGTACATATCCCCATAATAAATGAGACATACCCTCATTTTGGGTAACAACTCTGCCCCCAACACAAATCTCCCACATTGGCTACTGAAGTTCCCATGTCATAATTCACGTTGTGGAAATAAAGATGTGGATCTCTTCTGGGAAGCATTTAACTTCACATGCATGTATCTCGAGTCTGAGCTGGCCCCATAGTCTAAACAGTAACAGTAATACTGTATCTATCTGAATTGACACTTATAAAAAATGGTGGTGGGAGTGGGGAGGGGGTAATATATGTTAAGTGAAGCCCAACAAGAATGTAAATATCAACACCGGCTCCAGCTTTGGCCTTTGCCTTTCTTCTGTCCCTCATCTACTTCTTCATGTCATCAACTTGAAAGATGGACAGTTATCACCTAATTGCAGAGAAAGGTGGGACCACAACCTCAGCACACCTCAAATGTTAATTACCTGTTATCATAAGCATTTATGCCACTTGGCCCAACATCATTAAAATTTAAATGAGTGGTTATAAGAGAAAGACATGTCCTTTGGACTAGGTGAGAACAGGAGGCCTTTATCTCATTCCAGTAAATGTTAATTTGTCTCAGAAAATGTTAGTTTCAATGTGCCAAAATTTTACTCCTTAAATATGAATGGCATTTTTTGACAAATTTCATTTCTTTTTACAAAGGCCAGCAAACAATGACAGGATTATTTTAATTTTACAAATGGCCAGACAGAAGCAGAGAGATATGCTGATGCTTGGCAGTCCAAATGCATTTAGTTAACAGCCCTTGTGAAAACAGTTATAAAAATGACTTTTGCATTAATCATTTTCCATTTCAGAATTTACTCCAGACATTTAAAATGTAACTTTATCCAACTCGTTTTAAATTTGGGTTTGTTCAAATATTTTTAAAGCTTGACACTGAAATTATGTTTGTTTCAGTTTTGTTGGAAATTTCATGTTTTGCCTGGTATGTTTTGATGTACAGTCTTTTTTTCTAAGCAGTGACCAATAAAAATTTATCATTGCGGCAATTCATTAAGTGAACACTGCTAGAGCAAATACCAAACAGCGCTGTACTATATAACACTGTTTCATTTAATATTAAAATATTGCTAAGGTATTATTTTGGGGTAATTTATTTCCCCTTTTCCGCAGTTACCTCTCAGCTATCCCACATTTCCATATAGCAAAGCTTTGCTACTTGTTCTGAGAGGCAAATCAAGAGGCAACACAGCTTTGCAGCAGCTAAACTGGGCAAAAAGGCCCTGCGTGTTCCTCTCTCTGAGAAGCAGGAGCCAGAAATGCTGACAGCTATGTTCCTGTAAAGAAGCCCAGGGGTTTCCTGGAATGGGCCCAGAGCTTTGATTGCTGGGGTCATAATTCCAAACCTTAGCTGGGGCCTGCTTAAAGTCACACGGGACCAGCCAGTCACTTTGGACACGCTAACTCTTAGCGTACAGTTCCTGCTTGGCCACTTTCCACTACCTGGGGGCCATAAAGAGTTGCCCTGTGGCTAGCTGATGACAATTACATTACATGAACGTATTCATCACTGGGGAGCAGCGGGAAGCAGACACCAGCAGCGGTGCAATGTGTACTGTATATCTGTTAGCCGAGAGGGACATACAGCACCGTTTTTCCCTCAGTCGTTCTACATAACTTCTCACCCCCAAAACACGCTGATACGGACATAAATATGTTCGTGAGCGGAAGATAATAAAATGAACAGTCAAGACTCAAGCCAGAAGCTTTTTTTTTTTAAATAATAAAAAAAAAAAACTCTTAACTGAACAAATTGGTTTTGTCCGTAGAGCCATTCCAGAGAGGATAGGGAAGCACATTTCTGCACAATGAGCTCTAAACAGACAGCTGAGAGCTGGAATAATCTTTGGCGGCGTTCATCTGCAAAGCGCTGGGTGTCTGTGTCTTGATGGGAAAATGAAACATCTTAATGAAACATGTGTGATTGACTGCTTTGTTTGTAAACGTTTCCTGGAAAGAAGACAGAAATATGGTATAACAACTGCAGATGGAGTGCAGACCAAAAATAAATGAGAACTACACAAAAGCATGTTTCCTTGGATGGACAACTTGGGAAAAGATGCCAGCGACAAAAAAAAAAGATGTTGCACCAATCAGCTACCAAGCATCCAACAACACCAAACCAGCCTGAACACTTAAAGATACAGTGCATCATTAATTTTCCCAGAGGGGCTTCTGGGTAACGTATACCTAATTGCAGCCACAAATGCTTCATCCTCAACACCTGTCCATCACCTAGCAGCTGGGTGACACTTTTTCACGGGTGGTTACATTTTCTGTTTGAATCGTATCAAGACACACTGCTGGGAGATCCCTTTGAGAGAAGAAGCCCGATAATTAACGCCGCTGTTAAGGTATCTAATCACACAGCCTGTTGACATCCCACTCAGGAGGCTAGTGTGGTCTCTGAAGATCCACCACCACACTTCTGAATATACGCAGTCATTAACCTTTGCCTGAAGACATCTGTGAGGCTATGGTCTCAGCCATTTTTTTCCCATTTTGTACACACAGCATTATGAGGCCCGGGTCACAAGTGCAGGACTCTCACCGGAAATTCTGCTTACCCACCAGTGAGTTGGACTAAAATGCTGTTTAGCTCATTCTAAATCCAGCACAGCCACCAACCTCTGGTTATATGTACATTACATTACATTGTTGTCATTTAGCAGATGCTCTTATCCAGAGTGACTTACATACAGCAGGTTACAATTTTATCCATTTATAGAGCTGGATATTTACTGAGGCAATTGTGGGTTAAGTACCTTGCAGAGGGTACAACAGCAGTGTCCTAGTGAGGAATCAAACCAGCAACTTTGTGGTTATGAGCTCTGCTCCTTACCACTACACCACACTGCTGTCCTGATTCTTATGTAAGGATCAAACAACATCTGGCAGGATGGAGTAATTGTTTAAAGCAAACAACATTTCTGCATTGGAGAAACAATTGCCCTTTCTGGCAGATGTGTTTAGGTTTAGACACTGGGTCATTTGATTAGCTCACAGCAAGAACATTTTTTTTCGAAGCAGCTCTATTTCAGTGAAATCAGAGAGGAGAGTTTGCTGCCTTTAGCCGAAGGTCCGCATGCCATTAAAGAGTGTCCCCTTCTCACTTACTCTCATCACTCAAATGTACAGGCTTGAGTTTCTGGCATGCTTCACTTGACCTGTCTTGCCACGGCAGTTTGTTTCATTCCCTGACAGCCTTAAGTCTGCCTGGATGAGAACGTCAGACAAATAAACACATAAATTAAAAATAATCTTTTCATTTAAGTGCAAACTGATGACAGGAAGAAAACTGTGCATCTGCAGGTCCTGTTTTGGAAATATGCCAAAATATTGTGTGGAATTTTTTTTTTTTTTTTATGGTTGCTGTCATTGCAATTTAAGAAATCTGAAAGAAAACTTGAAAGAAGGAGTGCGCTATGATGCAGGAAGCCAGATCTTGCAGCCAGAATGACTGCAAGATACCATAGATATCATCCCATACCATATATTGCAATACCATAGATTGCATCCCACTGGACATGCAGCAGTCCCTGCCCTTTTGAACTTGAGTGTTGGTTGGATTGTAACTATATTGTAAACATATTTTTGTGCATACTGCAGTGCAGACAGGAAACAAAATTACATGTTGAAATAAAGTGTTATGTTTACTATACATGCAGTGTCAAAACAATGCATATTTTTGTGTTCACCCATATTTAGTTGTAAGAGTCATAAAAACTCAAATAATAAATGTTGAAACAGCGCATATAAAATATATCCATTTGAATTTGACAGGTAGATTGGGCTAAAATACAAATTGGCTTGCCACATATAAGCCTGACATTGCTTGAGTAAGCCGGACATCGCTATGTCATAACTGGGGCATTGTTTATATTGACTCATTAAATTTACCAGGCGGCCTTGCCAGTCTAAACTACTGGAGTGAAATGTTGTAAAAATTTTGACATTTGACATACTGTGGATAGAAATCAGTGTGGCAGCTTTTCCACAACTTATTGAATATTCTGTCATATCAACGGCTCAGCCGTCTTTCATTTATTCTCTCCTGATTCATTTCTGTGAGACAACACATTTTGCATGACTTTACTCAGACCTCTGTTTTGACCTTCTAAACTCCAGAAGATAAAGCCGTGTCAACAGGCCTTACTCTTAAGCTGCCGATCAATTCTGTGCAAATGCAGACTCGTATCTGCTCGGCCACTGGTCACTGCAGTGACATTTATTATTATTTTAATACCTCTTCTTTATATAAATATCCAGCACAGCAATACACTTGTACATGTGCTCAGAATCTATATGTATAGTGAGCTTACAAATGTGAAGTGTGCACATCTATGTGTATACATTTTACTGTTTTGTTCTTTCATTCACAAGAAAGCCTGTGGAACTAGTGGGGGAGAGAGGACACTTCTCCACAGCCCTTTACACTAAATAGAT
Source organism: Megalops cyprinoides (assembly GCF_013368585.1). NCBI lineage: Eukaryota > Metazoa > Chordata > Actinopteri > Elopiformes > Megalopidae > Megalops > Megalops cyprinoides. The sequence continues at coordinate 6,016,244 of NC_050599.1, forward strand.
GTTCTCTTAAAATGACATGTAACTAGGTATAAAAAAAAAACAAGAAAGACAAAACTGTGTCATTCAACAAGTCACTTAAAGCTACTGTTTCTTTCAACGTTTTCAATAACAGCAAGTCTTGCACTCGAAAAGTTTTGTTTTTACATTCACAATTAGAGACCTTATGAAGCTGTCATATCATGTGAGTGTAGAGTGGCCAGCAATCCAGAATTCCAGAGTCCTTTTGGTCGCAGCCTTTAAGCTTGTTTGCCAAGCCTTGATTTGTGGCCGACGACAAAGATTTGACTGGAAGACTTGATAATCATCTTAGAAGGATGAAAAGAAATAACTGCAAGAGATTAAGCGAGGATTTTTTATTTCAATTTGCTGCCACTTTTGATGTTTCTGATTAAAAAGTAATTAAAAATAAAAACCACTATGACCACATTTTGGCAGCAAGTCTTCAATTTAACCACTTGCCTACAGTTCCGTTGTGAATAACGTAGCCATAGTCGTGGAAAATTAGTCTACTTAATTATACAATATACAAACAAAAAAGTCCACCTGTACTAGCGTGTGCAAATAATATGATGACAAATACACCCAGGTACAAAAAAATGTTTATGTTTATGTGCTATTCATGTTACATTTGTTCCGGTCCTATTCCATTCACATGAAAGCAGTACTGTGTCTTGCTGGTATAGTACCGTTTTTTTTCACATGTGCTGGGTTGTCATCTGTGATAAACTTCCAGACGACTATTTTTTTCCTCACAAGAATATCCATTAATGACTATTCATGACTACTGCACTGACCTCGTACCCCTTGTAACATGAATTAGATGCCACTGTAGTTAATTTGAGGTAGCATGTTCACAGCTGATGTGAAATTCATAGGCAGTTATTTGAATCACAGTATGCATATCTACACAGTAATACATTTAAACAGTGACACCTAAAACTGGGCAGCAGCCTTGTGCTATAGGAGCCGGGTTTGTAACCGGAACAGTGTAAGCTTGATTTCAAAGTGGGTCACTGCTGTTGCACCCTTGAGTAAGGCACTTAACCTGCTTCAGCTATATAATTTGAGAGAATGTAAGCTGAATAAATCATGCTGGATAAGCGCATCAGCTAGGCAAATAAATAATAATAATAATAATAATAATAATAATAAAAATGGTATCGACCAGAATAAGGAGATCAATATTCATCTCTCTCAAAGTATGCAGACACATAATTAAGTCCATTGATTTTATTTTTCTTCTGTACATCACCTAGCACACAATCTATGACTCATTGGAAAAAAAATCCACAGAAAGCACATTAATGCACCTTTTTTTAAACTAAGACAGTGGTACGGCTTCTGATGTGGGCAGGATATATAATTTAACATTTCAATTTAAGTGTAGCTTTCATGTTTCCTCATGTAACCCCCCCCCCCCCCCCCCCCCGAGTGTTCTTCTAAAGAACCTTTATTCACCCATTCACAGTGATCTGATTGGTCAGTAAATTTATGTGGCATGTATTCATGTATTCATTATCCCATTTGTTATCAAATTTATGTGGCATGTATTCATGTATTCATTATCCCATTTGTTATCATTTGTAACCATCACTTCAATATCATGGAACGGCTTTGCTCATTGGATTCACTGATGCGGAGACAACGTACAGTCAGGTGTGGTGGTGATTTTGCGAAAAAAAAAAAAAAAACAGTAATAGCATCATTTACATAAGGCCACTGGTATGATCTGATCTAGTTACCACTCAGCTCCATAATTTGCTCAGTGGCCAAACAGTACCTCCCATGCAAAAACATACCTACAAAAATTTCTTGAGAATTCAATGGTCGTGAGGTCACACTGCAAACATGCAGCACAAATCTCTCCAACATGAAATGACATGCAACGTGGAGCACAGTCCAACGATGTAATCATTTCTGTGAGCGATACAATCTGCCGCCTTAACGATATTCCTAATTACAACAGCTATTTCAGAAATTTCCACAACACCAATATTTGCGGAGTCGGGTCTATTCAGACCGCTTCTAACGGCCTCATTCTCTGCGTGCCGTTGCCTTTTCTCAGCGGCTAGCTCTGAAATCAGATGTCTTTCTCTTCGTTGCTAAATAGATATTTCCTATCCCTGCTGTCCAGCCACAGCCTCTCCATCTACTGAGACACGCCATGCCAGCCAAGACACTCACAGGAACTCTAAGCTCCATCCCTAAAGAAGCCCCAATTTTTCACACAGCCACTGCTCAGCGATTCGGTTTTCCCTTATAAATCCAGTTAATAAAGCAACCCGGCCGTTTCACTGAAAGTCAACGATGCAGTTTTACAGCGGTCGCTTGTTACTCATGCAAACTGTTTAATGTGCTAATAATGTGCTTTTATGTGACGTTCCTGTAATTATGCACAGGACTGCACGGAACAAACAGAAACGATTGTAGCTGATGTGGGGTTCTGCTCGCGGCATGTGGGTGTGGTCCTGGGGGGGTGGGGGGTGGGGGGGGGGGGGGTGCGTGGAGGCTCGCAACGCAACTTCAGACTTCACACTTTAGCCATACCGGGGCATGGGGTGGGCTGCCGAGCGTGAACGCTCACAACCAAGAGCATCAAAGGGATATTACTGTACAGTTAGCATAATGAATTCGTACAGCATGAACATGCTGTTGTCATGCTAATGTAATGGTGATTTGTTAGAACAACGCGGGCTGACAGCAAAGCATATTCAAATACTTTAGAATGGGAAATCCAAGAATGTTCACATTTGTGCATATTGGAAGCAAAACATGCATACAAACAGAAACATGAATAAATCAGCATTAATGATTTAACACTTGCCTGAGCATTACTACACTTACTCAGTAGGAAAAAACAGACAGTTATAGTTAGACTTGTATTGACAGGTTCTCTCACATCCTGTTAGACATTAATGCTACAGGTACACACATAGATGTCTGTGGACATTATCATCACTGTTAATGTTCTCGTCACAACAGATCAGGGCATTGAACTAAAGGTTTTGTCCAGAATAAATGTGGAATCACCTTAAATGTGAATTTCTTAAACCCACGTTAATTGTGGAAAGAAAAAGGACAACAGAAAATCCCAAAGAAAAAAGAAAAATGTTCTCCATTAACCACACTGTATCCAGGTTGAACAGGAAACATCAAGTCTTTGCTAAGCATTTTCTGATTTCCTTTCTGAGTCTATTTCTAGTTTCTAGTGCTAACAGTCCCACTCTCATGAACTGAGATCAGGACTATACATACCCAGTATGACATCACAATGCAGACTGCAAAAATACATAAATGTGATAAAGTCACAACTAGTTGTCTTTGCTTCTAATGGCGACATAAAAAACAGAAGTGCAGAAAACAGAAGAAGAAAACCTGTAACTGTGTAAATACATTATTTACAGGTAAAAAAAAAAATGAAGCATCAAAGCCAAACGTGAACCAGAGACTTTTTTTGGAAGTGACTGTTACCCGCTCAGTTCTTCCAACATGGTGTCATTACCCAAACCCAAGTTTCCATCTCACTAGCTCCAGTACAGTAAAGGTAGGTGACAAGTGGTAGGCATGTCAGCAATGAAAGGCATGCTTTGTAAACAAAATGACTTCAGATGTCCCTGAAATAGTTACTGAAATAGTAACTGAAATGTTGCCTTAAATAATCTGAAATGTTCATGCCTGTCTTTCAGTGGATAGTAATATAACCCCACCTTATATGAGTGCTGTTAATACACTTAAAAACGCAGCCAAAATGGTACATATGCATAATCCTAAATAATATTCAAATCAGGGTGGATTATGAAAAATAACCTTTTTGAAATCGCAAGAGAATTAAAAGACTACAGAAGTGCACCAGTTTTAAAGGAAACCATGAACTGCTTCTGAACTGCTTCCCTGAAATGTCCTCTTGATATTCTGAATTAGTTAATAATCATATATGTTTAGGGAGAACTATTATAGGCATTAGTACATTATTTAGTTGTTTTTCCCAGTGCAAAGTCAGATAAATTTTATCCATCTTACCAGTTTATGAGTCCATATAATGTAAGCAACCAGCTCTTCAAAAGAACGATGCTCATGTTTAATCAGGCAATTCAAAGCTGTTGACTATTCATGACCATTAAACGTTTGATAATTACTGCACTTCAACTGAAAATTATTTTTGCCTTGCGGACACATATGTTCAGTGAATGCACAAGTCAAGATCATATTTATGGTTCAAAAACTGACAGGCATTAGAAAAATAGGGCAGTAAACACACTTAATTCATAGGTTTTTAAAATGTCCCTTTTCGTGCTTGATATACTGAGGGTTACAGCGAGTTTAACTGCACTTAGAGCAAAAAAAAAAAAAAATCAGCACCCATGCAAAAAAATCAAATAATTAGTACATTTCAATCTTCTGAACATAAAATGACTTTTATTAGTCTTGAATATGCAATACATAGACATCTGCGAGGCTTGATACCACCCTTTGTGTGGCCCAACCAATCAGAATGCTTATATGAATATCATATCTACCTGACTGCAGTTTAGAGGCAGCTGATGCGGAAAAACCAAAGCCATAAAGCACACAGAGGCACCTCCAAGCAAAAATGGACTGAGGCCTTCATGTAACATTTAACCTGACATCTGGGTAATCAGCCATCCTGATTGTGAACTTATACAACAGTGTGAGGAGATGCTGAGCTTCCCTGTCATTTAATTGTCAGTTAATCACCTGCAAACTGTCATTAGAGATCTGACGGGATGACAGGTCTGACAGGTTAATTGACATTTTTTGTGCAAATGATAGATGTCGTTTGTGGGCACTCCACTTCTAATATTGACACAGTTTTATGCAGTCAACCTAGATTATAAAAAATGAGTCAAGAAATGTAAATACACTGTATGAATGTTGGTGAAGGAAATGAGTCTGATGCAGGTAACAAGAAAAAGCGATGACAAATCCAATACACTGTACCAGGGGAAAAGGCACAATGCAGGATATTTAATACACCATATATTACATAGTGCACATACTTCAGAGTCTCTGCCTCTTGCACAGTAGCTCCTTATGAAAGCGTTCCAGTTCCAGCTCAAATTTAATTTCACTCTTGAAAGTATTTTTTTTGCCGTTATAAGTAATCAGTCCATGGTGAATGCCCTCCTTCTAAATCCAATGTTTAACAGAGAAAAAAAAAAAACAGATTCAGACAACAGTAGTCTTAAAGACGTTTACACATTTAAGACTGTGCGAACAGGAAAAATAAAACAACAACTTTATTTTACATTAAAAAACATTGCTTTGGACCCTGTCCCTGAGGGTGAGCAGCAGGACTGAATAGGACCGTGGGAATATTTCAATACTCAGCTTTAGATGATTGGATGAAGGCACAATCAGCAGACATCAGAGATACTTACTAGCACCTAGCAACCGCGAGTCCCCCGCCCCGGGCTACCTTTGCTCAATTTGCCCAGCACGCAGCGACGTTCCATCTCTTCTGGTAGCTGGAGCGTGTCAAACGATGAGGGATCGGAGATTTGTGCGAACAGCTGAGAAGCTGTCCGGCAGCTCTCTGCTGCTCAGACCTCAGGCTGTTAAAATTAGACACATTTCCATCCTTTGGTGTGAATATGGAAATGAGTAGCATATGCAGGGGGAATGGACTGTCCTGGACATTCTGATTCAGAAGGAAGGTTTTAGTGTTTCGGGTTGATTTCGGCTTCCGTCAGAAACAAACGCATACTTATGTAAATATCTCTTTAAGAATGTCTGTGAATGAAACAGGAGGATTCCACAAAATTTTGCATTTGAAATATCATGCAGTTAATTGATCATAATATTGCAAAAATGAAACACTGAACTGGTCTACTGCTACAATCTAATGTTTGCAATGTGCACTGGAAGCTTCTCCTCATTCCCAGCTGCCACATTACTGTTGTGTTGATAATCACAGCAACACACACCTTCGAGTGCATTATTGCTTTCTTGTGATACTGATGATACTGAATTTGATTCAATTTTTTTGCACTATATGGACTCAAAAATGACTTGGTAATAAAAAAGAAAAGGGCAAGGGCACACTCGATTTAAAACGTCTTGTTTCTGTGTGCGATGCACCTGGACAGATTGAAGCCCCCTCTCTCCCCCTCTCTCCCCGCGATGCTCATGAGCACTGAACTGAAAAAATAATTGCTTTTTGGCGATAACAGCAAACTTCATCACCCAATTTTATTCTTCTGTTGACATGTTTTCTCTCGCTGAGTAAGGAGCTGTATTTCCTCCTGCCTGGCGGAGGTATTCATTCTGAACTGCTCGCGACCACCCGCCTCGCCCTCACAGAATCAACAGCAGAGCTTCTGACAAGCAAGGACGCACATGGAAACGTAAAATAAGTCTCACGGAGTGCAAGTCTCACTCAACATTCCATTACAAATAAATTACCAATTAGAATAGCGACGGCCCTAGAGAGAAAACAAGCAAAGCACGAGAGCCTTGTGCGGTCTACAATAACGGAAATAAATGTTGAATATCGCACCATTAACTGTAACAATATGATCCATGCAGTTTTTAAAGTATTGCTTCTCTGCAAAACAGAGGAAAGCAAACTACCCCTGGAATATAGCTGGACCTTTTACTAGTTTAACAACACCTGCTTGAGTATGGAGTTCCAAACTAACCTGAAAGAGCTCATATTGAAGACAGTCAAATGGCAATAATGACAGTCAAATCCTTCCTCTGGAGTTTTCAACAGCAGAAGTTGTTTCCACAAAGTGTGCTTCTAGGCAGACCCTTTGTTTTGGGAAACTGTTTTGCCATGTTAACAGTACATTAGGACAAAGATCACATGATTGGTCACAAAGTCACTCCTTTAGCTACTAAAAGGATGCCCTTCAAAGAAAAGCTGAGAACATATTTTTGAGAATTTCTTTTAATCGCAATCAATATACTGAAAATATGTAAATGATTGCTGCTTTAGTATACTTAAATATATTTCTGCTTTGCATTGGTATATTTTAAACATATTTTTGGGCTGAAGAACATATTTCTCAATTTATTTGCAATATATTTAATTTTTGTATGGGTGCATACATGAATATGACTTCACATACAGAACAGACAGCCAATTGGGTAATAGCAGTAATAAACCAATAGCGTGCAGGAGCAACTTGTCACACTTGATTCTTCATTGACACAGGTGACTTTGTGTCATCCAGTGCCTTTTATTTTTCCTAATCTATCGCTTGTGGTTGTAAAACGGGAATGCACATGTCATATTCATATTGTATTTTTGTCTAAAACACTGATAACCATCTAATGACTGATGAACACAAATTGCTAGACTGATTATTGCAGTTTGTACAGATGGTCGAATTAATTAGACAATGTTACGAGCCATGCAAGACAGATAATCTCCTAATTGTTTTCTGTTTCATAACAACTGGCTGGTGATTGCATTTATTTCAGATTTTTAATTCCTGGAGGGTTTTTTTTCCCCAACAACCGATGTTGTCTTAGAAATGATTAACATTTTCAAGTCAAACACAGCAAGCCTGGTCCTGCTGGGATTTAGACTGATTTTTAGATTAGAAATGTGTATACAGAAATAGATAAAATTTTCTGTATACATCAATGAGCCAAAACATTATGACCACACACAGGTGAACTGAATAAAATTACTCATCTCCAAACAAGGACACATGTCAAGGTCTGTGTAGATTAGATGGTAAGTGAACAATCAGTTCTCGTAGTCAACGTGTTGGATGCAGGAGAAATGGGCAGCAGTAAAGACCTGAACAACTTTGACAAGGGCCAAATTGTTATGGCCAGACGACTGGGTCAGAGTATCTCTGAAATGGCAAGGCTTGTGGGGTGCTCCCGGTCAGCAGTGGTGAGTACCTACCGACAATGGTCTGAGGAGGGACAAACCACAAACCGGTGACAGGGTGTTGGGCGGCCAAGGGTCATCGATGCATGAGGGCAACAAAGGCTATCCCCTCTGGTCTGAACCGACAGTAGGTCTGCTGTGGCACAAGTCACAGAAAATTTTAATGATGGTCACGGGAGGAATGTGTCACGACCACTGTCGAAAGCGCCTACAATGGGCACGCGAGCATTGTAACTGGACCTTGGAGCAGTGGAAGAAGGTCGCCTCAGTGGTCGAAGGTGGTCATAATGTTTTGGCTCATCGGTGTATGCTCAGTGAGGTCACACCATCTTAAAAGAAATTAAAAATACTGTACTAGCACCAAACTGCTATTAGCTGGAACGTAAGGTGGTCTGTATATTATAAACATGCCTCAAAAAGGAGTTGGCTCAAATGAAATTTTCAGTTTGAGAGAATCCCTCAGAAAAATGTTTGAAATGGATGAAGAAGGATAAATGGAACCGGAATGAGAAAACAGAGGACAAAGCGCTTTCTAGCTCATCATCTTGAAAACAAGAATGAGGGGGAAAAAAAAACTAATTCCACCTCTTCATCACTCTGGTCTTTTGTGCCGACAGATTTCGTCTTGGAGCTTGGTGGTTTCTAGGCAGCGGAGCTAGGTGTCTGTTCCCTTTCCCAGACTCTCTTGTGAGATTTACTATCAGAAACCAATTAAAGCCACAATGTGCGGGTGCATTCGTTTCAGCTCGATGGAACAGATAAAGTTGGAACTACTCTCACCCTACCAAAAAATGTATGCTGAATATACCACAATGTATTGAATCGCTGCTGGATCAGATCATATCATAGAAAAAAATGAACCTGAAGAACACCACAGAGGTGAGTCTGAAGGCTTATGTAGTATTGTGTATGCACTCGGTTTCCATAGCATGGAGATATTCACATAAAAAAATGCAATACTATAAAATGTACCTAAATTTAAACATAATAATAAAAATCCCTCCTCTTCTTATTAAAAACCAATCCTCTCAACTGCGGGATAAACAGGCCCTTCCGGGCTGTGTAAGAGAATATTTTCTTATCGCTTACCAGACGGTCTCACTCTGTACCAGACTATATAGGTTGTCATGATTAAATAATGACAATCTGCTATCACTGACCTCCTGTAGATAAACAATTTAGTATCAAATGACGAGAATGTATTGCACAGGTTCCTTCAGAACCAGTCAGCAGTGGAGCGGACCACCAACGCACAGAATTTAACGTGTTGATAAACCAGGTGAAGTAACTTCCCGTTTGGAGTGATTCTGATAACCCCTCCCTCCTCGTTAGCTCCTTACTTAACGTCTAATCACAGACAGGGCCTCTTCTTTTCAAGGTTCCTATGGCAACGATCCACCGCGGTTTCCCTGGGGGTGACGGCAGCTTTTTGCCTGATTTCCCCATATGTACCTCCGAAGCATGGTCTTCATATCACTCCTGCAGTCTTCAGCCCCAGCCTTGACTCTGGAGGGCCCTCTCTCTCTCTCTCTCTTTCTCGTTAACTGTGTGCTGACATGAGCTGGATTTTTCTAAAAATAGGATGTACCTTGGCTGGAGGTGGAATCCTGCTTTTTTAAAATAAAACCCTGAATCTTGAAATGAAACTGAAAAGATCAAGGCAAATGTACAGTGGAGTGCTTATGGTGAGCTGACATACTGTCTGTGGCAAAGACATAATGTCCATTTGCAAAAATGGAACAAACGGCACCAAACCGCTTTATAAACGGGCATTCTAGAATGACGTTCTTTAAATGCAGGTACTTAAAAATGGAATTCTCATTAAGGGATTGATGGAACAGACATTCTCATCAAAATGCTTCCTTCACTTTAAAGCACAAGGAAGATGTTTTTGAGTTTTGATTCTTTGATAGAATAGGTATTTCCTGTAAAAGGTTAGCAACTCAAAAGCACAGTGATTTTAACGAGATATATCATTGAATTAATAGATTATTTAGAAGTTTGTCTGTTTGGTGCCTATTTTGAAAAGCTAATGCTTTACAAAATAATTGGAGTGACCTTGGAGAACACAGACCTTTTCATGTGAGGTGGTGTTTATTTGGGCTAATCAAAACTTTTCCACAGTAGTGGGTTCTGTCTCCAAAATAAAATCAAAATTGTTTCTTTGTTAATAAGTAGATGATAAACTGCTTGAGAATGTAGGCAGTGGGGTCAAACCTTTAGATCAGAATAAAATCCAAGTACACAGTCTCATTTTATAGGGCTTCATATCTAAGAACAGCAGATTTATAGTTTTAAACCAACTTCTTTAGCTACTAAATTAAGCTGTTAAATATTTTATTTCATTACATTATTTTCATTTAGCAGATACTCTTATCCAGAGTGACTTACATAGGTTACAGTTGTTATCCACTTATACAGCTGGATATTTATAGTGGGGAATTGAACCACCAACCAGGAATTTACAACAGAGAACTGAAGCAGCAACCTTTCCATTACAAGCATTGCGCCTTACCAAAATGCCACACTGCCACCATTTCATAACCAATATTTTACCTGTCATTTTTATTTTCAGTTGCATATATTTGTGTCAGGGCTCCGCCCCCTTAGCCGCGGTGTTCTCGTTTGTTTCCCCTGTGTTTTAGCCCCGCCCCGCTGCCTGTCTGCTCACCTGTATTCTATCACCTCGTCATCCCTGCCCTATATCTCCTCTGCGTGTCCCTGTCTGTTTGCTTGTTCGTTGCAGTGAGTTTTTTCCTGTCTCGTCCCCGCTTTAAGCTAACCTGACGTTTTTGACTACTGTTCTCGGATTCCTGCCTGATTCTCGACTTCGCCCTTCGCCTGCCGTTTTGGTTTCGTCTGCCTGATTCGTGATCTCCTGGTTACCGACTCTGCCTGCCCCGACTCCTGATCCTGGATCTGCCCCCGGACTGCCTTCCCGTGTCTCTGAACCCTGCCTGCCCCTGGATTACGAACTGCCTGACGATTTGCAATAAACGCTTGATTTCGCTTACCCGGTGGTCCGCGCTTGTGTCCCGATCCCCAGCCCTGACAATTTGAGAATTTGATTTTAGCTGGATTTTTCAGCTGGATCAAGCTAGATTAATTTGTCCTTTTAAGAAATGTTAAATGTATTGTATAGTGCACCGACCCATTAAACATTGGAACTCTTTTGATTAATTAACCCTATCTGAACCCACCAAATCAATGGTAAGTTGCAGCTGTAATTATAATTGTAATTAAAACTGTTTTATGAATCTATATTAATGAAACTTCTGTTACATGTGTCATATTTCCATACTTTTAGTCTTTACAGGAACACATGTTTGGCATGTTAGAGTATTAAGTTACTGTAACACTTCCTTGTCACAAAAAACAAGATACTCAGTGAAAAACAAGTAGACTGTAACAAAAGGGATGAATGTGTGAGATGTCTTTTTGTCACTCTTCTCAAATCTCACTGAACCCCTAAAAGATTCAAGTACACTGCAGACAGCTGCTGTCATATTAGCAGCAATACCATTGTGTTAAAATAATAACACGCACACAAAAGCCACTGGTAAAACTTGCAGAGCAACATCAAATCCCTAACTCTCCTGCAGCAGTATGTATATTGTCCACAAAAGACTGTCTTTTTCAAAGCCTTGACTGAATACCTCCACCGAATTACATGTACAATAAATCAGACTGGAAATGGACACTAAAATTTGGTGTCTTGGACCCAAAGTCATCCAAATCCATCCATAACCTTTTTAAGTAACCTGTACATATGACCTGGTCAACAGGTGATAGCTTTGTAAGGTTTTTGAGGATACAACCTCCATACATTTACAGATCATTTCTTTTTTTTTTTTTTTTAGATTCACTTACCACTATACATACACATTCATTCTGCTTGTTATTTTGGCAGACGTTTCTCAGTGGCAGTAAGTTTGTTCATGTTTTCAAAAACTTTTTAATGCAAGATAAGATCCATAATTTTCAATAAAAACATATTTTATATGGATCAATTTTTGAATCTTGACAAGGTCTGCAAAACTAGATTCACCTTGGATGAAAACCTTGTCCAGAGAGCACAGCCAAAATAAATTGGTTTTGGAAGTGGACAGCGTGCTGACATTTAGTTCTGTGATATACTTCTTTTGGTTCAGCACCTGAAACATGGGATGTGTGAATGAATATCTTCTTTGTATTGCAAAACTACTTCACTTTCTCTTCATTAACCCTGAGCCACGCAAACAAATGCTCTTTGATTTAGCTGAAATATTTTTCAGTTACTGCTGGTTTTTTCATCATTGCCCTAAGAGCAGCGGACCATTATAAATTACTATTAGTAAATACGAACTATAGATATTGGGGTTTGTGTTTAGAAACACCTATTTGCTCAGAAAATTGCCACAGGTTTATTTCATGTTTATCAAGATCTCTACATTTGGGGTGGCAGAGGGTGCAATGCTTGAATTATGCTGAATTCTACTGTTTGTAGTGGGGCATGTTCCTAAGTTTGCGTTTATTGTCTTATGTTTTTGTGCATAAGGGTGAAAGCTCTGAGAGTTTGTCAAAAAGCATTGTGTACATAGATTGCACAGTACACATTCGTAAATTTTTTGTCCACAATACCGTGCAAAATAACTACTGTATAAGATTAAAATCGACTGCTGAAGCGCACACCGTGCCCCCAGGACATTTTTGGATGAGTAATAACTTGTGTTGACTGATAATGGGCATCTAACAAGCTGAAGGGAGACTCTTCAGGCAGGTCTGATTGCGCTGTGCTGGACCCACTGTTCTGTAACACCACTGCTGGGCAGACAGCTGAATTAAAAAGAGACGTGAGAGTGGATAACAGGCCAGGCAGAACAGGGAAACTTCTGTGTTCCTCAGGAGTTGAGTTGAGCTTTCCCCCCCGTTTCAGTGTGAAGATAAGCATCACAGGTGTCCGATATCTCCTCTATTCAATCTAACCACAATGCACATTCTCCTTAAAGGGGTTAAGCCATTGTCGTTTCTACCTCTCCGTTACATTTGCTGTTAATTCCAGGAATTTGTGGCTGCAAAAGCACTAGAAATAAACAGAAGAGGGAAAATGATCCCTTCCTTAAATGTTTGACTCAAAAATTAAGGACAAATTGTACTCCTGTTAGATTGAATAGAGGTCAATTTTTTTCTCTCTTTCTGGGTTATGTATGGTGTGAGATCACAACTGTTTTTTAAAGACCCTTGACCCCCTCCAAACTAGCTCCTTGACATCAGTTACTGCCTCTTATTTTTCAACCATTCGTAACGCCATGGCCACATTGTATTGTGTGTTACTTGCAGAGTGGTTTTGTAAAATGGCACCCGGACGTGGATCTTAGGCTATCAAGTTCATAACACTGCTTTCACGTCAGTCTCCAGAGAACAGGGGATAAAAGATTAGGCATTTGTCTGTCTCTCTCTCTCTTCCTCTCCCCTTTCCTCCCTCCCTTCCTGCTCTTCCTTTCTTATCCCTCACCCACCCTCTGTCTCTCTTTTCTCTCCCTCCCTCTATCCCTTTGTGTCTTTTCTATCCCCCTCTCTTTTCTTCCCCCTTCCTTCTCTTCTTCTTCACCCTCCCTTCCTCTGTCTCTGTCTCTGTCTCTTTTCCCTGCAATAAACCCCCTCTCTCTCCCTGCCTTCTTGTTTCACACACACACACTCTTTCATTTGATAGCTGCCAATAAGTTATAATACAAGAAATGCTGACTGTCTATGCGCCAGATTTGTCTAGCAATTTCATCTTTCTGTTTCAGACTTACTTGTAACCATGCCAACGCGACAGACGCACAATCGTACCTGTGTTTTCTGAAACCTTCTGGGGTGAAATAATTTCAGTGATGAACAACAGGAGACTTAAACTTGAGAATGCAATTCTTCTGTAACAGCATCACAGGGCAGTAATTAGGGTTCCAGGCCCAAGTCTGCCAAGTCTGTTTTTTTTTCTACTCACTCACAAAATGCCTACACACTGTTTCATGAATCTAGGCACTTACCAACACAAAGGACAGCTTTCATGGTTTACAAAAAAAAAAAATCACATCAACTGAGCACCACAGAGGAGGAGTGTAGTGTTAAAAGCCTTTATCAGCATGCAGTGAACCCCAGGCTGGTGTTAATTCCCGTGAACAACTAATTCTGTTGATTCAGATTTAAACTAAATATGATCTGAATTAAACAATACATGCTTGTATCATGCTTTTCAACTGAAAAAAAAATCTTGTGTCATTTTCAGTAATGCTTGGTGTGCACAGGAATTAAGAAGACCACAGCAACACCATGACATTCCACACTTTAACTTCAATTACTGTAGCACCTGAAATCTAAAAAAGGTTATAAACAACTGTGATGTAGAAATGTTTGGCATTATTAGTGTTTCTGTTGTATACTAGCAATATGCTAGAATAATTCAATTAAGTGCCTTACATAGAGTCACAAAAATGCACATCTAAAGTCATGTGGGTATGCATTTTTATAAACATGGCTTTCATGTTGTAACCTTGGAACTGCTACAGCCACAGGGGAGGGGGGGCTGTTAGAGTCTGAGCCAGAAATACTTTTAAACGCATGTAAGCAAAAGTCACAATTTTTGTGTTAGTGTTACCAGCTGTCTTGAAATTCTTACATTGTTAATCTTGGCAGCAGTTTCAGCTGTTAAGGCTGAAAGCACTCGAAGCCACTGGTGGGTCTTAAATAAGGGGGAAAGATGGGCCTTGCCCTCTGTAGGTCCAAAATTGCAAAACAAGTGTCCCAGAAGAATGCCCCAATTGTATTGTTCTGTCTCTGACTGGAACAGGAAGATGATTAGCCTCTACTCGTTGCTAGACACCCGTAGAGGTCAGTTTATTTTGGGAAAGTCAGTGGAAGATGGGGCATCAAAGGCAGAAAAAAAAAGCTAGAAAATTGTAATCAGTGTAATTTATGGGATGTTGAGGACAAATGGTAATTAACCTGACTGACCTGGAAAACGTTCACTTTGTTTTTCTCCCCCTCCCCTTTTTTTTTTTTTTTTAGCTGCGGGAGTCTATGAATCAAAAATTCTGCCCAGGCACAGGGTCCAAAGGCCTGCAGGCCACAGCCTCCATCTGGGTTATACATGACCACTACAGAGATGAGACAAGCTGCTAGCCGTGGCCTTTGCATTCTAATGCAAGCCCGGGCAGCTGCCGGTGTTGTTGGGAGGTTAGCTACAACTGAGCAGGAGGCTAACAAACAGCTCCGGTAGGGCTGCAGCATATGTGCACATGTTATTTTTAACAGCGGTCAACTTCCAAGTTCCTGTAGCCAGATTTCTGGAAGGTACAAAAGGCCCAGTAAATATGGCACAACACAGAAATAGACAGGGTGCTTCCATGCAGGGAACGAGGGTAGATTCAAAACACGAACAAGCAGCCGCTACATTTGCTTTTAGGTCAAGAGAATATCAAAACTGATTTTATTTGGTGGAGCCCTTCCACTGAAACCCTTCAGCCCTTCTGAAACATTTGACCAGGTACCAAATATGACTAATAAATCCAAATTCACAACATTTATATGATAACCCATTTATTTTATTTTATTATATCTAAATTCCTGACTCCTTTCTCTTTAAAACAGTATGATCACACTGAAGGCAAACATGGCTATCACCCCACATACTATAAACTCTCATCCAGCTTCACCACCATCTCAGTTTATTCAGCTGACAATCAGCAGGCGAGTCCATCTTCTGGGAACACCCTAAACCCAAAAACAAACTGAGAAATCTTTTGACTCCATGTGTATGGTATGAACATGGTGATGCAATATATTACATTACATTACTGGCATTTATCAGATGCTCTTATCCAGAAGGAATTACATAGGTTACAGTTTTCTTCATGTTATCCATTTATACAGCTGGATATCTACTGCAGCAATTCTGAGATAAGTACCTCGCCCAGGCATAAAACAGCAGTGCCCCAGCCGGGAATTGAACCAGTAAACTTTTGGTTAGGAGTCGTGCTCCTTACCACTATGCTACACCTCTGTCCCTCATATATGCAGTGTCCACGTCTGTTTTCATTAAATATTAATGACAAAAAGGAAAACTACAGAGCATTCTTTAAAAGAATGTGAAACACTGATCAATGGAGCATGGTTTGCCTTTATGCAGTGCAGTGATTTCATACCCTTGGTGTAGCTGCAGTGTCTCAGTGCTAATGTGAGACTTATTAATTGAGAGAGCTCTTTGTTCTGTAGTTAGAAAACAGGCATGGGAAAAAATCCTAACAGTTTATTTCATATTCAAACAGCTTTCTGTAGAATCACATTTCTGTCAAGTGTGATCTGTCAAAGACTTGCTGCTTCTTTGATATTTTCAACTGCTGCAGTGCAGCTCAGAGTAAACTTCATATGCACAAGAGGAACTTCTATATGATTGTTCTCCAGTTCAAAATAATTTTTTATTAAGGCCTCTGTTCAAGTCAGCTACTAAGGGCTTTGTCCTTTGAGTGAAGTATTTAATCTAATGGGCCCTATGGTACTGTCAGCGATTTCTGACTAATTTGATCTATCTTTGCTCAGAGATGCCTCAGCCAATCACATTCTTTCAAAGTTGCTTGGTTTGCTGCAGTTGTTGACACTGTAATGCAATTGGAATCTTGCATCTAATTCAGTCCAAGCCAAAGTTACATCCAAAGGAATGAACTCCCCATGTTGAAAAGTGAGCACCCAGACACAGGTGTGAGAGGAGACAGATTCGGTGCCTGGAGTGCATTTTTGGCAGGAGAATTTTGCGGTCATATCTCAGAGAACAGATCCTGGTTGTCTTGAGATGTCTGAAATAACTCAAAAAGGTTTCTAAAAAGCCTCCCAAAAAAGGCTGTCAGTAAAAAGAAAAATACACCTGCTGAGAGGACTTTACACCTTGTCTGTTTCCCACCAGTTACAAGGGAGTTAGCTCAAGAGGAGCTCCTGTGATCAGCAACTTTTCAAAGGAAAGATTGGAGCTGAAGCTTTGCACTGGCAATGTAATGTAATATATGACACAAATAATATAGCTACTGATGATTGAAAGAAATCACATCTTTTTCATGCAGTACCTTTTGAAAAAGATGAGATATACAGAAAGCTCACACCTTTAGCTCTCACTGTAGTCTTTGGCATTTCTGAAAAATAAAATGTATTTCTATATGTATATTTTTTCCCAAATTGATTTGAATTGACTCAGTTCTGAGTTTATCTCAGATTACATCCTTTTACTGTAGTTATTTATTCTGTAGTTTGTTTTGATTTTATATTTAAGATATTGTTTAGCTGATCAGCTTGTGTTTGCCATAATTATTGGCAGTAAATTTTGCCATAATTTTATATTATAATTAATGTTTATGCCCCTGCTGCCTTTACCCCACAAAGGGGACTGCTGATGGCCAAAGTACTTTATGAGTCCTTGTATCAAATTGGCTTCCCATTCTACTGTTTATGCTGATGGACACTATGTGTAGTCCCAGATCCATTGTGTACGGTTATAAGGAGTGGTATGTAACAAAGAAACAGGAGTGAAAAATGAGCAGACCACTGTTACCCTCAGGGTCCCAGAGGTTAAAGTAGTGGTTGCATATTGTGGGTTGCTGATGGTGTTATTTTTCTCAGAACATTCTGTTCATTTGGTGATAGCTGGCCTCATAATTAGCTAAGAGAAATTTAAATAGGAAAATTCCTTACTTAAAGTTAATGAACTGTCAAACGGTTGGAGAAAACACAGCGCCTCATCTCATATTAATTAAACGAAATGAAAGAATCCAGTGAGAAAAAACCACAAAGGTGGGGGGGGGGGGCATTTCTGTTACTTTCTCTTGTACAAAAAGCAAAACTAAAAACATACGGTGGTTTGAGATTCCCCTTCAAAACAGGACGGCACTGTGGTGCTGGCCTATTCTGCATGCTGCCATGAGGTTTTTCCAATTAGGGATGTTATCATTTTTCACACTGCCTCCCCTTAGCCTTTTCTCCTCAAAAAGTACAATCTGCTCTGTGTAATGGTATGGACAACATGTTTAACTCGAGTTGCCTCTGGCTGTTATATCCTGTCAAGGCAAACACTACTCAAAATTCACAGCCTTTTTCTAATCAGTGAGTGCACATGGTTTGAATACATTATTTTAGGTATCTGCTGTAAAGGATTACCAACACAATTTTTTATCCATAATTAAGTTAATAATATAATGAAATTAATAAGCAAGTCAGTTAATTATTAAGCTAATAAGATAGACAGTCGTGGTTGCTATAAACTGTTATAAATGTGTTATAATCAAGACTGCAAATAGACTAATGGACTTAGCATATTCAAATTGACTAATCTGAATAATTCAGAGAAAGGTCATTACTCTCAGTGATGGTACATAATAACGCAATTATGAATGTGTCACCCACATTTTTTCTTTCAAAGTGAGCACCTCAAAGACTCCCCCCCTTTGAAACTCTGAATGATCATAAATGTCACGCACTTTATTCTTCCTTACTCAAAGCCAAATCGCTGTGTCAACTACACCTGGACAGACCCAGAGATCAGTAATGCTTTCCTAAGCATGAAGGGGAAAAAGTACTGAGAGAGGATTCTGCAACATTCTGACTGCGGAATCTGGAACACATGGGCAGGAAGCTTGCATAGCTGCAGAACATATTCTACCAGGGGGACTCCATGGAACATAGAACATTGCCCAGGAGGCTTCCACATTCTTGCAGCTGCATCATTCAGTTGAACTCTACACCCTGCTAATGAGACCCTCACCCAGGCCAGGGGGTGACATAGTCATGTGAATACAGCAGCAGCAAAGAAGCCTTTGAGAGTCCTCAGTGACTACTCAGTGCCACAGGCAAGAGAGGATGCAAGGAGTCCACCTGCATCCCATCGCAATAATAAGGAAAGATGCAACATGTGTAGTAGTACTCTCTCCTTGTAGAGAGGCCCTGCCAGCGTGCAATGCTTGTCCTTGTTTCACAAGCACATTCCCACCAGCTGCTGGCACTCTGGGGCTAAGTGCAGAGGTGGAATTTCTCCAAAACAAGTGAAGCAGCCTCTGTCACCAGCTCCTGTCTCAGAGGGAGTTTGTCTGGCAGTGGCACCAGTAGCTACCTGCGTACTGTGATCAGTGCAGTATCATAGATTTATCCGCTATGGTATGTGTGGTGACAAAATCTGTGATAGCCGACTGACAGAATAAGACCAAAAGAGGTGATGTATGCAGGAGGACTGAAGGCTAGCCGTGTCATTCTCCAATCCTGCTTGATGTACTCTTCTTAGACGTTAGACATTAGATTCAAGGTGAGCCAACAACCACAGCTTGCAAGCCAGATATCAGACAGATGACAGATGACACTCCAATTCTTCCTTGGAGGCAGCAGCATACCAATACTAGCAATAAGACTGGAAGAGTAGCTGCCATTCAGAACAGTTTGTTTGTGATGGGCACAACTATAATACTTTCACTGTGAAACATACCTTTGGCGTTTTTGTGTATTTCCCACTCCTGGCATCCTTGATATAAGCGATGTCCAGAAGGTCAGTCTCCTGTAATAAAACAGATGGAATATGTTGTCTTACAAAGAGGTGTCACTGAACATTTCATATCTTTGAAAACATGTTTATTACAAATAAGGAGAGGAGAAGGTCAGGGCAGTGAAGAAGACTTGACATGAGATGGTAGTGTGATGTGATTGGTAGGGAAATTGACCTGTAACCAGGAGGTTACAGGTTAAAGTCCCTGGCAGAGCGCTGTTGTGCCCTGTGTGTGTGTGTGTGTGTGTGTGTGTGTGTGCGTAAGCTTTTTTTCTTAATAACAACTCATACAGTTAAATGTTTGCAAACGTACAGAAATTCCACGTAAACCTGAACTATCTTCCTTTCATATTTTTAGACGCTGTCAGAAATGTTGAGGCCAGCGGTCAAAACCCATCAGCCTCAGGGCGGTGGGCGCTTTCAGTGACCTGATGGAAGACTGCTGACTTAGCTGGAGAGCCAGCCAGGGAGTGCAGAACAGGGAGCAGAACAGAGAGTACAGAAACATAGCTAAGACACGCACCTCAGCATCACCAGTCAGAAACCTTGACAGCACACATAATCCCCCTGTGTTATGGAATAGTACCTTGGCGGGAAAAAAGGTCATTCCTACACGACCTCACTCGCAACCAGTAGCAACCACACAGAATGCTTTCTAATTTATCTCATCTGATGACTGAAAACAAAAAAAACCAAACACATACATGGCTGTTGGCTGTTTCTGCTTACATTAAATAACGTGTCAAATAACTGTGGCTTTACTCTGGCTAACATATAGGCTGAATAAGATATGTTGCTAGAATGCCCATGTATTTACCAAAAGTAGTCAGATTGTCAGAATAACTGTCTAGCTAGCCATGACGACAGCGTTAGCTGTGTAACAGCGTTAGCTGTCATGATTAATATTAAGCTGTACAGTAACAGCTATCCGATGTAGTTGTCTGATAGGTGTAGCAATCTGTCTCCCTCACTGACCAAATCCACAGTGCTCCTGTCATAATTTTTATCCTGTCTGTGGACAAAGCCAATGTGAGTAATATTATCAACTGCTTTGTTGCTAACCATCATTTTATGCAGAAATAAGTCAAATTAGTTTTGTATTTATTAAATTACTTCTTAAAGTATGATTTGTTTAAGCATCTTTACCTTTTTGTATAATGATTCTTTACGGTACATACGCATTATCATGTCATGTAGACACAACTAAAGGACAGCTAAAGGCAGACTGAGATCCCATTAGGCATAAGACTTTATGCATTTTGGATTCTGTAACCTCTACATTTTGTAACCTCGTCGTATTTTAAAATGAAAGTGAGATTTGTACTGAATTGGTTCGAGTAAATGCCAGTGGAACAATATTTTGATTTAATATAGAACATATTTGATTAGTATAAAGCATTACACACTGAAGCTACAATGAATACCGTGTGGGTTGAAAGACAGTGAATGCAATATTTTGGCTTCTGTTGTACCACCATGTCAGCAAAACCATATAAAAATGACACCACAGAAAGAAAAAGAGAAGCTGCCCCAGAAAGCATTGTATCATGAACAATCATTTCCTCCTGGATTCAATCAAAATTGCTTAAGTAACCGTAAGGCAGAGAGTCATTCAATCAAAAAGAAAAACCCACACCCAAAACCTCCCACATTAATCCTTCACTGCATGACAATAAAGTGATTGTTCTGCTTACAATGACTTGGTGGTATTCACTGAATCCAGGCGGTTACATTATGGTGATACAGTGTTGGTTTAATCAGTTTTCTTCTTCACTGAACAGCATTTTTCCTTAAGTTGACTTTTGATCGAATCCAGAGGTTAGTCTACTGTAAATAACAGTCTCTTCTGCACAACCTCTATGTCTCTATAGCTACCGGCCCTTACAGTAACATAATATCCATGTATGAGGCCACAGAGAGTACAGTACTGCGTTGCATCATCTGAAGCAGGACCTGCCACATAAACTATTAAGTGCTGCTATTTTTAGCCTGCATGCAAACTTAGCATACTGCTGCCGCTACCCACAGGTAGTGTGTCTTTTTGAAGTACCCGTATTTCATGATGAAGTTGTCACAGCTGTTCTATTAATACTTCTTATGTCAGCTGGTAACTTTCAAAAGGAAAAACTTTCTCAAGCACGAACTCACCGCTGTGACAATGCTAACTTTTAGCGCCTCATTGCTCATTGACCACGGGCACCTTCTTGAAGTCCATTAAAAATTTCTTTCCCTGTATTTGAGTGACTGAACTAATTTGGCATTGCTGTTATACGCACCTTGATACATTGTTATTTCCCAATTTAATCTTTTCGTATCAAAAAAAGCCTCAGACACAGATATGTGACACATGCGAAAGCTGCAGTCTAATGCATCTTTTATTGTATATGTACATATAATAATAATAATTCATTGCCACTATGCACAAATATTCAGAATGTTGTTTTTCCTTGGCAGCCTCCAACAGTGATAAATACAATAAGTAATAATAATGTTATTATGTTGTTTCCTTGCATCATAAGGTTTTGCATTGCAAACTAATGATTATGAATGAATTCAGGAATTCATTCAGCTGTGCAACTCACTTCTGAGATGCAGACCATATTTACTTGCTGTTGACTGACATATAGACTGATACTGACTTAAAACCAGACTAGCAAACAATTTGATGGTACATTTATTGACTAAGGCCAAGTGTTATTAAAATATTCATCAAAAAGAATACTTTTAAATTATTTACCATAAAAAAATATTTCTGAATCATAAAATCACACAAACAGGTGATGTGTTGTGATTTTTAAAAAGTGTTTAAGAGTGCTAACACTTTTTTAAAAGTGTTAAGTTTTGACAATTACTTGCTCTACAGTACTTCAGCATCAAATATCTTAAGCACCGTCTACAGAACCATCAGCTACTTTACCAGTTTTTCTTTTCCTTCTTTTGGTGACTTTTTACTAAATGTGAAAGGTGTCGACAGTATTAGCTTTAGTGTCTTAATGGAAACATAATTATTGAAGCGTATTATCACCCTGACTCGGATAAGCTGCTTTGGAATAATGGACAGAGGGTTTGAAAGCATAGTAATGAGATTTAAATCTGAGAGCACAATGAAAGTAGGACAAACTTATAATGATTTAAAGAGTATTCAAGTTGCATTACGCTCTTGATAGCACATCTTAGCATACCGCAGACTCCCCAGAGGAAAAAACCTAGATCATAAGTGCCTCGAAGAATTCATTATTGATAAAAGTGTGGCGCGAGAGATTCTGTAATGCACTGGAAGTACAATGGTGAAGCTAAGTAAATACTAAGTCTTTGGAGCAAAGAGTTTAGCAGCACGCTGTTAACAGGTTGGCTACAGGATGCCTTGTCCAATATCACAATGCAACTCGTCATTGCGGAGTATACATACATATGTACACACACATAATTTTTTTTTTTCCACAATAGCAGAACCATTAATTAGAAATAAATATCGACCTGTCTTTTCATGGTCTAGCCTGCCTAGTGGTATTTATCTGCGGTAGCTTCAATTTCAGTAAAATGAAATAATATATATCTAAAATATGAGTAGCTCTATGAATCATTTTGTAAATAATGTAACTCTCAGGAATTTACTGGAGGGCAAACATGTAAGTGCAGGATGAATATGCTGGCCTATATTCTTTCTTTCATATATACATTATATTTCACATACTGAATATATTTATATTCTATATTTCCCCACAACCTTTCATGTTGAAAACCACCTGTCCATCCAGGTAAGTGAATGAACCATTCATATAAAACATGTTTTAACATTTGTAGTTTTTAATACAACACTGCAAAAAAGGAAAACATCTGCACACCTAATAAAAACTGCACGGGTGTGCAGAAACAGACATGTACTACTAGAAATGAATGACATTTCTGCCCACTGTGGCCTCTGAAAATCTTATTTAATAAGATGAGATCTCAGTTACTGTCTGTTCAAAAGAATATCAAGCCTACCATAAACATGCAATGAGAAAGGGTATAACCTCACTGGTGAATACTCAAAATTGAATGACACAGGAACCATCAGTCATCAAGGCCACAACACCAATAATATACAAAGGTCCACTATTTACAAAGCTTTTGTGACACTGAAAACCTGCTACAGAATGAATTTCTAATTTCAAAAGTATTTATTATTAAAAGTATTTATTAACCACACATCAAATGTATGTTAGATCAGGAATGCATTGCCCTTTTCATAACATATTTAGGAAAATTAACAAATGGGCAGCTACCTGTCTCAGCAGCAGACTGATATAAATTTTAAAAAATGAATGCCGTTGAATTGACAAACTGTTGTACTGTTCTAACACAAATAACTGAATACGGAAAGTATTTCTGGTGTCAAGCAGGTTAGGATTTTACAGGTTGCAGAATGGAGCACAGCAAAATAGCAATCTGCATAATAATCTTCCTGTCCAAATATAAGAAATACATTTTCCAATTCAACCTATGAAGTATGTGGGAGGCTGGATACTCGGTTCAAGGAAATAAATCATTCAGAGACTGCAGGGTTTATTTTAGCCATTTCCAAGTAGTTTAACTTTAGAGTGTAGCTTCATAAGGCCTTCATAAAGAATACATGAACTAGAGGAGCATGACCTTACCACTTTATAAAGCAGTTACAAACAAATGTGCTTCATGATGGCTGACATAGACAGATACACCAACTATATGTAACAACATGGTTTCATTTTTTACATAAACTATACTGTGTAATTCTGTGTTAGCCATTATAAAACGCTGCAGTGTTTATGAATGATTTACGTTATGAAGTAACAATGCCATGCCCATACATGCATTATGTGTGCATAATGAAGACTTTATGAGATTACACATAATTTAGACTAAGATCAAAAGTGGGGACACACTTGCCATCCTGAAATGTTCTGGTTCGACAGAAGCCATAATTGTACATGAAAAGTGACAAGAAATTGCTCTTTCTGTAAAATTGCAAAATGGGGGCATTTGTGTGCATCAGGTGCAGCCTGAATCGCTCCGTTCATAAAAATAACTGGGTTTCTCTGAGCTCAGCGTCTGTGTGCGCATTACAGGCATTCAGACATTCGTCATCAGACGAGCCTCCCCGGAGCTGTTAAGAGCGAGATGGCTGAACCACGCTGGCCACTCCACAATGCATCCGCCTCTCCCAAGAGGCACGGATCAACCACCTGTTTAATAGCAGGTAAAGGCCAACTGGGGTATCAATACGGATAGTCAATCTGATGACTCATATTTCAGGATGAGTGGCGAGGCTAAAAAAAGGTGCGAAAGCTCAACGACCTGCCATTTTATAACTGCTCTTCACCACGGGCATCCATTCAGTGAAGCCAGCTAAATGAATGGGTGGACACAATGGCTGCTCCTCACACGGCAAGAGATGCTGTCAAAGTGCTTTCCAGCTAAAATATGTGAACTTAAACCTTATCAGCAAAACGCACATTTTCCACAGTTTGTAGCCTTCATATGTGTTCCTACATTTAAAGTAGTTATGTGCTTCTTAAGAATGGCAAAAGCATTTATTTCACAGAGAGGGCAAACTGTGACAACTTGCAGTAACAGCTAGACAGTGGGTGATGTTTTACTGCTACTTATTTCTTCCTGCAAGACTACTATTTTGCTTTTCTAATGAGCAGTGGGCAATTTTATGTGACAAACCAGATAAATCAACAATAAAATACCTCATATTATAATAAAACTAGAAAAAGATATTTCTCCCAAAGTACTTATTTTCTTTTATGTTTTTGTGCCAGTAGACAGTCTTCCATATTTCTGGTGAACACTGATGCATCTCAGTTTTGCCAGACTGGCTGGAATATTTTCAGATTTTCTGCTATCTTTGGACCACTTTGACTACTGTGCACTGTTCTCTAAAGGTATGCAACTGTCTCTTCTCCGTAGATGTTGTATACTGTATTAGCACACCTGGACAAATTACACTACAAATTCCATGATTGGTTAGATAAACAGAACAATTGAGGATTTCCTTAAAAAAAACAGAACTTACATATTTATAGAGCTGATAGTGACATTCTTACTAATATAAAAATGATAACACACGTTGTGTCAACTTTTAGATCCGGAATGTATGGCATCTCCATGCAGGAAAATACTTCCTTTATGCTGCAAGTGTAACTGGGCAATACAGATGTTTGTCTAATCAAAAACCGAACAGAGACACAGGACCAAAGCCTCCCTGTGTGTCAGCTCGGACACGTGGTCTGATATGGTCAGCTCTCATTGCCTGCGGCCACCTCCGTGCTGAGGCCGTCATTCATCATCGGGAAAGGCAGCAGAGCAAGGCAGTACGTAGCAACCGCATCAGCCGTTTGTCACAGAGACGGCCGTTTCGCGGAGTCGCCACCCACAAGGCGAAGTACGCCGTGGCGGTGCTGTCATCTGCGGCGTGCTGCTTTTCACACCCCCACCGAGAACAGCGGAGTGGTACCTCTGATCTCAGAGACAGTCGCTACGACTGGATCTGATCTTTAAAACCCACGAAAACCGTTTAGAAAAAAACGGCCACCCCTGGTCCTTTGTTGGATGTAAACATAAAAACAGGCTGGAAATTAAAGGTATAATTCCATCTGAGAGGCCAGTAATTGAGTACATGATGTGGAAAATTAACCTGACAGAACTCCGCATTGAGGGCCATCAGTCAGGAGATTAAGAAATAAATCCCCCCGTGGCCGCTCCACGCCTTTTTTCACTTTTTTTTTGATAAAATTCATTACTCAGAGTTGAGTACAAAGCATTACAGTGGCTTGATGAAACGCTCCCCCCCACCTTTGTGCTGGTGTATGTTCACATCCGTCTCACAGCCCCCTGCATACTGCACCCCGAAATTCTAAACCCCGAGACCCTCACCCCCTCTACGTGGCTGTGTCCCTCTGTCAGAAATAACTTACCTCTACATGGCTTAAATAGATACAGTAAGTATGGAGCATGCAAGCTGATGTGAATTTTGACACTGTCAGTGTGCTCATAATTGGTATTTTATACTTTATGCTATACAAAACACGCTCTGTCTCTCTCTCTCTCCGTCTCTCTTTCTCTCTCTCATAAACTGATATAACATAGATACCACATGTTTCTTCTCTTTCTTGTCTGTATGATTGTGAGTAAAAAAATGAAATGGCATACATTCATTTCACTCATTCCTATCATTCACAGGATTCAAGTTTACATGCATGTTTGCTTTGAAAATAGTTTATTCTCTTGCCTTCAAGATCACTGGCATATGTGTACAGCTGCAGTTCACTTCAAAGGAGATGCGGGGAAAATGCATTTCACGCAGAAGTGGGCTTACAATTCAGACACAACTTTCCCCCTCCCCTTCTTGTCTGGGCAAAGAATTGAGAGCCTGTGCTCTCATGGTAAATGGAGAGGGAGTGTAAGTTTTGCATTTGTTTATGTTGTACCAAGACTAAGGAATTACAACTGGTTCAGTTTCGCTTGATTCCTCTCACCGTTGAGAGCAGCAAAACATAAAACAACCAACCACAGCTGCTTGAGCATTATGTTGGACTGCATTGATATGCTTTTTTCAAGCACTGGAGGTCAGGCCAAGGAGGTTTACAGATGAAGAGAGCTCGGCATTAAACCCCCAAAGAGTTCTTTTGTTACCACCCCCAGCATTTCATTGTTTCTCATATGCGATAGCCCGTCTTTGATTGATATGCTGGTTTCAGGCATTCCCACAATGTTCAAATTCAATTTAACCATCTTGGACCATCTGAGACCTTCACAGACTCTGACATAACTATCAGTCTCTGTCCTGGGGAGGTGGTTCTCTCAGATTTGTATTATCCACTCACACCGTGAATGTCAAGCAGAGGTAGAGAACCAGATCTATACAAGGAGCAGTTTTCACACCTTGCCTTGTTTTGAAAGCATTATACTCTGAGGACACAGTAGAGGAAGGAGGCTTACAGAAGAGCACGCAAACATCCATTCAGACTTCCACACACACACACATCTGTGGCAGTGTGGTGTAGTGGTATTTAGTAGGGCTCATAACCAAAAAAGGTTGCCAGTTCAATTCCCTGCTGGCCTACTGCCATTGTACCCTTGGGCAAGGTAATTAACCAAAAAAAAAATTGGCCCAGTAAATATCCAGCTGTATGAATGGATAATATGTAAATGTGTAACCTAAGTCTCTCTGGATAAGTCTGCTAAATGACAATAATGTAATGTAATGTAGGTGTGTAAATTACACATCCACTATGAGGTGTGTTTTTGCTTTGATGGATAGACTAATGTAGTGTGTAGTGTTTTCAATATACTGCTGGCTTTATACTGACTGCTGGCTTGTCAAATTCTGTTCTCGCCTTTTCACCCTGAAATCAATTCAACAGTGGCTGCTCAGGAGGGAGACCCCTGGTTCCAAAGGTTAACTTATTTTAGCCCTACTGTAAAAGCCTCCCTTTGAAGTCCCTTTAAAGTGTCAGCGCACCACTGTGATCAGTGGAACTGCAGACAGAGGAGAGACCTGCTACTGAGAGCCCACAACTAGATTAATCAGACCTTCATCAGTGTCTGTGTTTGCAGTCTTCTCTCTGTATCATAGGCCAACAATGATTCAGATACTAAAGCAATAAAATGGAGTAAAACACTAAAGCATATGGCAGAATATTTACATTATTACATTACATTATTGGCATTAAGCAGACGCTTTCATCCAAAGCGACTTACATAGGTTAAAATTTTTCTGTGTTTCCCATTTATACAGCTGGATATTTACTGAGGCAATTGTGGGTTACGTACCTTGTCCAAGGGTACAACAGCAGTCCCCAAGTGGGGACTCGAACCAGCAACCTTTCAGTTACAAGTCCTGCTTCTTACCACTATGCTACACTGCCACCCCCACTGTGGAGGGGCAGGCAGAGGTGATCAGAGGTGATTTACTATTCCTGTGTCTGGTATTCATGCTTTTATTCATGTATTTTTCAGACAACTGCAGAGCATTACTATGAACAGTAAGTGCAAACATCAGCACAAAGTACAAATGCAAAATGAATGCAAAGTGCAATTGCAATTAGTAGGCCTGAAAGTAGGTTACAGTAATGCAGTCTCATTGCTTCAGTTCAAATAAACTTCAGTTCAGGACAGAGCCAGGTTTGGAGACCCCAGACAGCGTCTTAAGAGATCAGATCAGAGGCATTCATATTCTTCAAGTTCAAGTCTTCATAGGTCAGAACCACAGAAACTACGGTTTTGAGGACATTCATGGAAAATCAGTTCTGGCCACATATTTGATAGATGACCTTTTTTCTGAGCATTTCTGATTCATTGCCCCTGGAAATAATCATTGTGATAATTTATTTGATTAAAGCAATCCAGTTTAAGTACTTTGCTAAAAGATATAATGGAACTGTCCCACCTGGTGATTTTAACCTCCGTCCTCAAGCACTTCCTTGACCAACACAGACCGCATTTGGATCAAAGGGATGTGGGAAATTCCCTCACGGTGAATTTAGGGCTAAGGCCAGTTATTCAGCTCCTGAGTACTGAAGGTGTGTGTGTAGCACCAGCTAAATTTATCTGGAAAAAGTACAACACAATGGCATTGCTCCTCCCCTCTTTGTGTTTCAGAATAATTCCTGGCCATCATACACTGGTCTCCTGGCTGCTCTCCATGATGAGAGCATTGTCCACATGGGAAAACTCCCCTTCTGCACACACTTAGATGATATAGTATATTGTGCTGTGTGTATATTCATTGTATTTTGTACCTTCATCCTTTATGGCTGCATGTGATGCCACAAGAAGAGTTTTCTCATGCAAAAATAATACTCTATATATATATATATATATATATATATACTATGCACTGGTAACACTGTAATGGAAGATTTGCAGAAGCACATATAAATTAATGGTCTTTTTAAAACATCAGGATAATGCCACACAGATACACACACCCATGACCTCTCTGGGCAAAGTGCTAAATTGATCCATTTTTTTGTATTTTTTGGATAAAAATAACTTTGTCCTTGTCACAATGCACGTGACATATCCAATTTTAAGAGCTTTGCAAAAGCGCAGTTATTTCGTATGGGGGTATCGACACTGAAAACCACCCTCTGTGTGTCTAATGCTGACGCCTGCCTGAAACCGCAATTGTCTGACAAAAAAAATACCATGGAAAAACAATCTGTTGGATTACCATTCTCAGTAAGGACATGCTGCCCTCTGCTCTTTGCAGCATTCTGGACCATGAGCTATACTCCTGTTCCCCATTATATTAGATGGCCTCTTTTTTATTATTCCACCACTGTCCTTTCAGGAGTGGCAAAACAATCACAGAAACCCGTTCCAAGCACCAGCGGTCGCTTTGTGAAACACTTTTGTGTGTCAAGTGTTGACAGATAGCGACAAGAGTCATTGCCGATGTCACTCCATGCCCCTTTAGACCAAGCTGTCAGCCCAGATCCAGACGAACAGGGGCGCCCCTGACGATGGCTGCCTGTCTGACTTGTGGGATTAGCTGATAATCGCTATCAGCCTCGTCCACACGTTGCGCCAGCCCCGAACTGCATGATAAGATATTAAACGAGTTCCCACTTTCTTAGCAGTAATCCAGCATGATTTAACATCCCTTTATTTCAGGCATTGTGAGTCTGAGGGACTGTGGAGTCCTGATCCCAGAGCTTGCTGTTTTTGCTCCAGGTTTCCTCCTTTCAGGCTTGAGAATATAAATTCTATGTCTGTGAATTCAGATGCCTTGTTTAATGCCAGGATATTACAATGACAAAACACATGAGGAATCAGTTCACAGTAGGCTACATAAAAATCCTGCTTCCCTGATCCCCTAATTTGAAGACAGGCTGGTAAAGGTTACTTGCTGGTTTGTAGAGGAGAGACTCTTATATAAATCTGCCCTCCAATATTTGTGTTCCAGAATTCTGCTCACAATGTTTCCTCTCATTTAAAGGAAACTTGTTTTCTGCCTGGAACCGGGACTGGTCTCTCCAAACTACACCTGCTTTATGCTTGATCTATCTGCAGCCTTAGATCCTGCAGACCCAGTAGATCCCAAAGAATAGATCACGTTGTTCTTCTCTGCTCCTGACAGTCTGGGATTCAGTGAAAGTGGTGATGGCTGCTTCTCTTATGCTTGTTTGTAGTAGCGATTATTAGATTATCCATACATGTCACCGTGAGATCACTAATCCATTACATGGATTACGAATCAAATGCTTGTTAATGCTTGTTAATTAGCTGAATCCAAGAAAATCTGACAAAATCCATTTTTTATTCCCCGATATTTGAGGAACATCGTAAGAACCCTGTGCTTCAAAGTGTATCCTTTATAATTTTATTCTAATCATTTTTGTGTGCAATCAACTAAGAGAAAATGGCTGTAGCAAAAGTAATGTCCACTTCATGCAATTTATAATTATCAATAAATCACACTGACATTTGATCGGTTATGGCTGCATATTTATTGTGCCTGTGCTTATTGGATGACATTGTGAACTTTCCACTGGAAGACAAATTATATTCATTTACTTATATCATTTTGTGATTCCAAAAAAAAAAGGACCACTTTACAAATGAACATGAGATCATTTTGTATAGATCTGAGTGTTGTGTTTTGCTGTTTTGAAAAAATGGAAATGTTTCATGAAATGTACGGAAGTAAGCAAGTAACTGTTACCACTGTAAGAATGCCTGTCTGTTAAAGGTATGCGTTAAAGGCTGCTGGTGCTTTCGTAAACCAAGCTGAGCTGACTCATTCACTACTGCACACGCACGCCAGAGGCTACTGCTTATCGTCTGACCCATTGACGATTTAAAAAAACAAAAAACAAAAAACAAAATACACCACTGAGAATGTGTGGGCTTAGACACCTCAAATACAATACCATTCATAACAAATTCCTCATGTATCCCAATCCCAATAACATGAATTTAGACATGTTGCCTCACTGGACATTCAGAATAGTATCAAAAGTGTCCCTGTGCAGATGCATACTGTGTGTTCCCAAAGGGAATCTGTAGCAGAAATCCTGTAGCGAGCCAGATATCTGCACATCAAAACCTTCAATCTATTACATCTATTAAAATAGATCTATTCAATGTATTAAAATTGATATTAAACATTTGATATGGGTCTGTTCATTCTGAGCTTGAGAAGTCTAATAGCGACTTTACTATGAAAAGGTTGGTAATTTTTTATCCATCATCACAGTCAGCACAAAGTCTGTGATGTCTGGTGATGAGGAATGCGGACAAGAACTCATCTGTGACTGCCAGCAGGTAAGCATTTATGCTATATGTTCTCCGGTCCCCTCTTTCCACTTTGGAAATTTGGCTTCTCCACCAAGATCAAGAGTTCCTTTGATGTTGGGACAAAGCAGATCACAAGACAGCCAAGAAATGCATTCTTCATTCTAGGGGCAAATCTTTTTTTTTTTTTTTTCTCTCTTTTCTGCGTATACTCTGGGGAGGGAAAGCTGCACTGAAACCCAGCGGGCTTACAGTCATTTTCAAAAGGCTTTCTTCTTCCCTGTATAAAGAGTCAGATACACAAGAACTGAACACAAAAAGAGCAAAGGAGAGAGAAACAGACTGTTTGCACAGTGTGCATTTCAAACAAATCAATTGTCCTGTACATTTATATGACGCCTAGCCTGTAAAAACAGCCAAAGGGAAGCTCTTGGTGACATCACTATAGTTTTACACCAAGGCTTCCGTGATTGTTGATTGGTTAGACAGAAATCTAATTCAGCTGTCAATGCATTGTGACAACTGTGGCAGAACATGTCACAACACAAGTTAACTGCCACTCTGACAGGCTCTTGACATCACTTCGCTCAGACGAAGACTCGGCACAGTCCTTGCAACAGAGTGGGAAAAAGGAGAGTGAAGCAGCACATCTTTGAAATAATGTTCCGTGAGTTTGCTGCCCAGGAGTTACCCTTGAGAGTGACTTGAGATGGCTTACTCCATACAGGTGGTTGTTTAATGTAGCAGTTCAGGAAAGTGTCCTCTGTCATCCTGGATTTGAACCCACGACTGCCTGGGTAACCACTGTATGCTCTGTCACCTTGGATTTGAACCCACAACTGTCTGGGTAACCACCGTGTGCTCTGTCACCCTGGATTTGAACCCACAACTGTCTGGGTAACCACCGTGTGCTCTGTCACCCTGGATTTGAACCCACAACTGTCTGGGCTCCACTGAGTCATACACGTGTTCCCTTGGTCTACTGCAGGCTCCAGCAGGCTTCCACATGTGTGTGACATTGGAGGTCCATACGATACAAATAAAGCTGTCTTGAAAAACAAGCACAAAAGAAAGACTTGTGTTTAAGTAATACCATGAAGGACATAGTCACCACAAAGCTTGGTTACATGCCACAGTGTGGAACCTGGAACAGAATAATTGATCTGTGTATCTTAGAGCGATAAATAAATATAAATAAAATAATCATGATAAAAATTTACTTAACATTACTTCGGTGACCTCGGTGAAATATTTGTGATGCATCAGAAATATGTGGAAATATGTCCATACATGGTCCATTTTACCCAGACATCAGTTTCTAACCTTGTCTCATTTCCCTCTTATCTGCAGATCCAGAAGTTCACATATTTGACGAGGGGAACCTTACTTCTCTCTTGTGGAACATCCTCAAAGGAGCACTGGCATTTTAAGTATGACAGACTCCGTGCTTTGAGCTTGCCCAAAGCACAGCAGAGCTGTTAAAATTTGATTTCTTCTTATCATTTTACCAAATTGACTGAGCTTCAGAAAAAAAGGACACATGCCCCACATTTCTGACATACTTAAGTAATAGAGCAGAAATGGGACATTGGGATCATGGAAATCCAAGAAAACTTATGTATGCATTACTTTTTCTTTTTAAACTCCAATTTACTGGGAAACTGTCTGTCCTTCACAATGCTACTCAAAGACCCAGGATGACCACCATGTTGACTTTTGAGTATGACAACCCAGTCTCCAGGCAAAAATGTAGCTATGATATAAATATTCCTTTTATTTACATTTTAATCTTTGCTGGAAGAGCAATAACAATATACATTTACAATAGATTTCTACCCTGAGATATTTACTTTCTTAAGTTAATCATAATGATCATATCCTGACTTCATATTCACATTTATGATACTGTCAGTGTTGTTGCCTTCACACTTAACGAAACAGAACTCTGCCAGGCCGTGCTGCAGTTCTGTTACCCATTGGCATAATACCCTTCCTTTTTTGTCTACACCTTCTTTGTTTTTCTTCTTGTATCACAACAGGAAATTCACCACTTAACGGAAATGACTACCTGATTACAACACTAGCTAGCTCAATTTACATTCAAAATCCATCAGCATTGCTTCATTGTTTTTTTTTAAAGCTAGTATCCTCTACTTTGTACATTGTTTTTTCACCCATTACAATGAACCATATGCCAGTCACTAGATATGTCAATCACTCACTGAAGTAATAAAAAATACTCTTCATGGCCAAGCACTGCTGTTGGTTCAAACGGTGTATGACAGCATGTTGCTCTACCCAATTTTGGTTCATGAAACCTCACACTTTACTGTTCCTAACACCAGTATCACTCATCAGTATTTTCAACACAACTCTTAACACAAAACTCCCCCCTGCTCAAAATGTGTCATTAGCCGGTGGAACTTCAGATTTAAATACAGTCCACTAATTCAACACATCAGCTACAAAGGCATAAGGTATGAAAGATGCCTTAATAAATGTAAATAAATGTAAATATAAATTCAGTTTATATGCATCATAATCATGAGCATGATTATAACTGTGTAAGAAGAAAGCTATGTTTATTTCTGTCTGACAATTATGGACTTCATGAGCCTCTCTATTTAAACACATCTCTTAAGAAATGTTTATCTTATATTGTTTTAATGTTTACACTGCCTGAATTGTGTCATATTTACACACTGGTATTTAGACACCTATTGAGTAATTGAAAATATATATTAAAAATCCTGTCACTATCAGTGCAAACATTTTCCCAGCATGCATTTTTTTCTGAGGATAAGCTGCATGCTTTGGCACATATTGTGAGCACATTCACACTAGTGGCAGTCACGTATAGTGTTGCTTATTAAGGCAAGACAAGAGTCTGGACAGTTACAAAAAGGCCTCATAACAAATTGCTTGTTATGTTTCTAACAATTCTGATTAAATACCTCACCACTAATCTCTAAAAAGGTTTGCCTTGCTATGTTTGTGTATAGTGTGATATAGATGTGTGCTGTAGTATTCCCCAGCATAAAGGTCAAATCCATGAACAACCATTCACGCAGTTTAATATGAACAAATTAGATCCTGTCAACATGATCAACACCTCAGATGAACACATTAAAGTCACACATCTTTCCATAATTTCCATTTTTCTCAGCATCATGAGGGAAATGTGTGAAATTACATAATGTTTATCTGATTGCTTTTGAGGCTTCTCTAACGATTCAGAAAAACCTAGTATTCCTAATCAAAATATGATGCTTCATAATTGCCACAACACCATTATTGTAAAATGTACATAAAAATGGTTAATGGTAAAGGATGTTGCACCTCTGAAACAACCTACTACTACTAAACTCATAGTCATTCCTTCAGGTAATGTGCTAAGACTTAATAATCCATGACACAAGACACCGGTTTTCGTGTGGTACCCATCATAGATGGAAAGCAGGTCAGATTTTTCAAACAATGAGTGAATGTCTTTTTTCCATAATGACAGTGATTCTCTTCAATGGAAGCTAATTAGGCTCTTCTTGCACATTATTACTTCTTATAATTATTATTTGTTTTGCATAAGTGCTTATCCAGAGTGCCTTACAAGGACATAATGGCATGATATATACAGTAAAATACCTATCAAAGGAGCAGCAAGAATAATGACAGCACAGGTACAACCATAAAGACACCAGCAAGTAGACACCAAACTAAAGTACAAGTAATTAGCATTCCTGCAAAAGATGCACTTTCTAAGGGTTAACCGTGAACCAGACTCACAGGGGAGAAAAGTTTACATCACAGCACACATTATTGTCATTTAGCAGACGCTCTTATCCTGAGCAACACACATAGGTTACAATTTTACATATTATCCATTTATACAGCTGAATTTTTACTAAGGCAAGTGTGGGTTAAGTACCTTCCCCAAAGGTACAGCAGCAGTTCTCCAGCAGGGAATCAAGTCCTGCTCCTTACCACTACACCACACTGCTGCCGGGACAGCAGCACCGAGGCTGAACATCTGATTATTGCAATATTCGACCACAAGTTGTTTTAGGGTTTCAGTTTTTCCTTATCAATATTTGGGCAGGGGAACCTATGAAACAAGAATATTATCCTGCTTGAAAATGTGACTGCAGATCTCTGCTATGTGCCATTATTCACACTAAAGAATTGTAATTGGGGAAAGGCACAGGATTTGATTATTCAAATGTGCAATGAGCTATAGAATATTTGAAAGTCAAATTGTAATTTACACGCCTAGCTTATAGAGATCAGTTTTTTTTTAGTCAGCCAGTGGTTCTACAATATGTTGAACAGAACCTCTTCATAATGGACAATACAACTGTGAATGTTATTTGGGCATTACTCAGTCTCACCCCCAACCCCAACACGACCGCAACCCCCGAATTCCAAATCTATCCACTACGTGGTCCCTTCTCATCTTTGCATGAGGAATTTAAGCACAGCATTTTCTTAACGTCTTAACATGCGCAAATGGTTTCCTTATTAGCTGTACTTTCTTCTTTTTTCTTTGTAATTCGCTCTAGATTCCAGTATCTGCTAAATGAAAAAAATACATATATATAAATGTGAACATCATTCAACAAAACATGGTGAAGAATTAGTAGAAAGCTTAAAAACACTTGCTCAGATATGCTGCTCAACGTTAAAGGCACTAGAGATGGAGGACAGACTGAATCCATGGCCATGGTAAAGATAGCTAGTGCAAAAACACAGTTTGTCTGGGTGCACGGAGGTAGTGGAGAAGTGTACGTAACATGAAAGTAGACTCCAGTATCACAGGCAAGGATACTTTCCTTAAACATCCATGCACATCAGACATGATAAGGTAATATCTCAGGCCCCGGTTACCACACTAGCAGATCTGTTTTCTATTGCAGTCAACCTGCCTATTTGCCACTGTTGCTTTTATGAGCTCCGGCATATTTCAATAGAATTCATAACAAGCTTGTAACCCAT
This sequence comes from Megalops cyprinoides, assembly GCF_013368585.1. NCBI lineage: Eukaryota > Metazoa > Chordata > Actinopteri > Elopiformes > Megalopidae > Megalops > Megalops cyprinoides. The sequence goes on from NC_050599.1 coordinate 6,052,900, forward strand.
GACAACCACATAAACACCTCCAGAGCAGCAGCCCGTGGAAGGCTCTTTCATAGTGGATGTTAAGCGCATTGAAATAATCATAATAATGACAGGAAGGAGGCATTCTAAGAACACAAAGTTCTAATTAAGTCTTTTGTGTGGAATTATGGAGAAACCATACAGTTAGTAGCCAATTTTTTATATATTTTTTTATTCTGATTATCAGTACAACAAGATAACACTGAAGAAGGGAAAATGGCAAAGGGGTCTATTGAGTGGTGGCATTTCCTAAATGTACCTGGGCACATAATTACAGGAGCTCTAAATCTAAAAGAGCAACAAGTGCTATGGTAGCACTGCTTTTTATAATCTCAGTCACTGATAAATTATAATAAAAACTACCACAGACATGAAGCGCGTTCACTGGTAACTGGCCATTTTTGTGCAACCTAAAACCTAAGACTGAAGTAAAGCCCTGGCCAGTGCAAAGTGTATTTCTTCGTCTTCATAAGCCAACAGCCTGTAGAGCGAGAGTGTTGTACTTTGAAAGAAACTGGGCCATTAGTATTCCGGAGATACGGTGCGACAGATCTACAGAGACAATGCGCTCTGATGACACGGCATTTTAAAGCCATTTGCAAATGTGTTCAGAGTCTCTCCACAATGACCTCCTTTCAAGAACTTGACTAACCTTCATAAAAATGTTAAACAGGTTTTGTGCTTGTCACTCAGGGATATGCAGGGAAGTAGAATTGTTTTTCTCACTGTAGCTACCTCTGGAGATATATTAGAATGATTCAGATAAGGTTTGTACAGTCAATGAGCCACAACAGAACATTAACACGGAGCACATTTCACTGTCATTAGTGAAATATTAGAGATCGGAGGCGCCGATCTTTGAACTAAGCCACTGAGACTGGGACACAATAATGTTGATACTGAGCGTGTCCAGGTTTAGCACTCAGGACAGCTGCACATAGCTGCTCCACTCTCTGTGGGACAAGCCCTTCCCAGATGTTTCCTGCAGGAAGGAAAATCCAAATAAAACGTCAGGCGGCGAGTGGAGAAAGTTCAACAACGTAATTTGTTTTCCCCTCCCCTCACTTTCCATCTCAACAGCGCTCTGTGTTTTACATCAAGAGCCCCGTCCCTACCTGTGAGCTGTTAGGAGGGTGTGTGTGTGTGTGTGTGTGTATGTGTGTGCGTGTGTGAGCCTGTGTGTTTGAGTGTGAATGCCTGTGATTGTGTACCTGTGAGCTGTTAGGAGGGTGTGTGTGTGCGTGTGTGTGTGTATGTGTGTGCATGTGTAAGCGTGTGTGTTTGAGTGTGAATGCCTGTGATTGTGTACCTGTGAGCTGTTAGGAGGGTGTGCGTGTGTGCGCGCGCGTGTGTGTGTGTGTGTATGTATGTGTATGTGTGTATGTGTGTTTGAATGTGAATGCCTGTGATTGTGTACCTGTGAGCTGTTAGGAGGGTGTGTGTGTGTGTGTGTGTGTGCGCACATGCTTATGAGTGTGAATGTTTGTGATTGTGTGAATGTTTGTGATTATGTTCACCTGTGAGTGTGGGTGAGCAGGCACGTGAGTGCATTTGGATATGTGTGTGTTCAGGTGCGTACGTGTTTGAGTATAGCACTGTACAGGTCACAGGAGCATCAGAGTTCTTCAGATATTTGTTACTGCTCAGTTTGACCATTGACGGTTGCTAAGGAAGTGATATGGTTATTTGGTTGATTCATGTCCAAGAGTTTTTTTTTTCTTCATTTCCAAGATGAACTGCAAAGTAAATGAACCAGGATTAGGAACTTAGGCAGCGCCGGGACAGGAGTTCTAAGGTATCAGTACGCTGTGTTGAAGTGACTTTTCAACACACCTCTCTCCGAAAAAGGTCATGTTGTTTATATTAAATGTCACTGAAACCAAATGATAGGCGAAAATCAAGCCTGTCTAATTGACTCGTTTGTTTATGAGCCAAAATAGATATGGAAGGAACCTTAGAAATAAAGATGGGCAAAGTTTTTTTGTTAATCCTAGAAGGTTGCTTTTTATCCACAAAGTTACACAGTACACAGTGGAAGTAAATTATTAACCAGCCTGCATCACGTTGCCCCACTCAGAGGGTAAATGGTCTCCACTCAGTGACTGACAGATATTCTCATGCCGCTTTTGCCCATCCAACAAAATATTTTACAGAATTCAAGCAAAAACACATATACTGTACCTCTTTCCAGCTATTTGTCAGTTTGTCAGAAATAAAACAATCAGTTTAACACTTCACATTATTATTCACTTTTATTTGACTAACAGATGCCAAAAGACATGATTTTGTCTACCCTGAGCACATTAACTACTATTCTTTCCATCCAATGAGCACATTAACTACTATTCTTTCCATCCAATTTTCAGAATCTAAAGCGGCTTGCAGTTATAACCATTTCAACATTTAGTTAGCTAGCAATACAACAGACTACCAGATATATCCAACACTCCCCAGATATTTACCACCTGAGTTTTGCAACTGATTAAGCTCATTAACCCAAGTCTCCCTAAAAATGGCCGAAAATGACTAAAACCATCACAAAACACCCAAACCATTTTTAATATTAATATAAAACATTCTGTTGAGTAACATAAGCACTTCTTAATACCATTGCAATGTCATATTTTCACATTCTGCTGAATACAGGACAGGGGGGTGGTGTTGCAGATAGGGCATTAACTCATAACCACAGGACTGCGGGGTGAAATTTCAGATGGGGGACAGCTCTTGCACCCTTGAGCAAGGTATGTAACCTGAATTGCTTCTGTGAATACCCACCTGTTTATGTGGATCATAATGCAAAAAAAGGTAAGCTGTGGGGATAAGGGTTGTCTTCCGAATAAGATTTAACACCACCGTCTAATGAGAGCCTGAAGAAGAATCGCTGCACCGCTAAGAAAGAACTCCATCAGCGGATAAAGAATTACACACTTTCACCTGTAAGGCAATCTGTAAATAGTAGGTGGCAGCTCTTGGGTTGGTGTAGACTGTCCCGAAGTACTACCTTCACAGACAAATCAATCAAAATGACAAGTCACCTTATAGAGAAAAGGAAGCAAACCATCTGACTGATGAGGCAGGCAACATTCCGGTGTAATTAATGCAACGCTTCCAACAGAAACCGTGGCGAGGATGGTAATTGATATCAAGCTGAGATCACGCCAAAGGCACACTAACGCAAGACTGAACAATGCCGTTAACTACAGAACGTTCGTGGCCCAGAAGGCTGCAGTATAGGGTTGCATGAAAACAGAAGGTTCATTCACAAAATTCTTAAAAGGCCTATTCAGTCACTTAAAAAAAACTGGTATTATGTGAAATGAATCACATAATTCAAGACATCAACAATTTTTTTAATCAACAATGTGTAATTATTAATTATACGTCAATACTCAACTTACTTAATATTTTAGGTGTATATAGATTTCTGATAGTAACAAAACATAACAGATGCCAGTATCTGTGAGGTCAGGTAAGGTTTAATTGAAAATCAACATGCACAAATACTGCACCCCCCCCCCCCCCCCCCCCAACCCTACAAAGAAAGAAGGGGTGGTGACAGCCTTCATTATAAAACACAAATCCACAGACAGACCACAGCAAATGCGTAGATATCGTCATGGCAACCAGGAGAGTGACTGAGGCTGCTGAACGGCTGGCTGCTCGTTTTTGATTGTGAATCTGCACCGTCAGCGAGTGCCGGGCTCCCTCTGCTACCTGTTGAAAAGCCGCTGAGACTTGCCTACCCTTTCCTCAATATCCAGGGCCGCTGTTTTACGTGTAAACCGAATTGAGCATTAAAACATGAACACATTTAGACGTGCATTTATACATTCACAGCATTAATAAGGACTGCATGTCCATAAAGGTCAATCCTTTTGTGATAAACATTCACTGCAGCGCAATAAAGTAAACAAACCAATAAGAATCTTTTGTGTTTCCAACAAAAGTGCCATTCGTCACAGATTAGGGGTTATTCAAGGGGTCAATGCAATCTATTTCCAGCGTTATCTCTCGTCTGACTGCTTATTACAGGTTCTGCACAGTCAAGTTCCCCTGTGACACTAAAAACAGAGCTCTTCGTCAACTGTGACCTCACTTCCTATTGCGATTGCCCTTTGACCTGCTCCAGCTGCCATCCTAACTGACACAGACATAAAACCCAGCTGTCAGGATGGGTGACCAGCCACAGGCTCAGAAAAATCAAAAGGTATTTATTGTTTTCACGCATCATTAAAAATGCCCTTGTTGAATTAGATGTAACAACCAGTCGGTGCGAGTTAGGTAACCGTATCCTGTTTGTATTGATGACAGCCGAATGAGTGGCGCTACTGCTTGTTCACCGGTCATTACATAATCCACAGGCTGATAGCGAGCGGCTGGTTTTCTATCGAGAATCGATGTCGCTGAATACGCAAGGTAGGTCTCAGTCAGTGCTGCTCACCACCAGCTCCTCTGCACACAATAATCATTTAATCTCATTTTAGAGACAAAAATAGAATTCATTTCCAGCCCGTGCCGACCGCTAACCATAAAGTCACTGGTAGTATGTAACAATTTTCAGCAAACAATAGTCTTTTTTACATATTGATCAACATTTATTCTCTTACTTCTACTCCGTTTTCAGTGAAAACAACTGGTTAACAGTTTTAACGGCTGCTTTATTTTTATGACCAAATTGAGCGTGGCATTGCGGATTTCTGTGGTTAAACCCCCTTTTTAAGGGAAAGTATTGAGTGGAGCAAGTGCAAAGCCTATCGCACAAGTTTAATCATGTCTACAACTAACCATGCCAATTAGCAAAGCCAAGAAAACCAAATTGAATCAGCTCCCTCTTTGCCAGCTGCTACAGCTTCAGTCGCATCTTCTTTGCTTAATGGAGCAATTTAGGGGATTGACAAATTACCTTTGCCAGACACTATTACTCTCTCTGGAGGAAATTAACTTGTTTCTGACTGACAGTGCAGCGATGTGACGAGGAAGCATATTCGTGACCGCAACGTCCTTATTAAACATTGAGCCAAAGCAGATTTCTCCTGTCGACTCGCGAGTGCCAGTGTCATACCTAAGCGAAAAAAAAAAAAAAACCCTTCAAGTCAAGGGATAATGTAGCTTTCATAACGTGCTGAGCTCTTCATAAAATTCAATTCAATCAGGGTATAGGATGTGTTCTGAATATGGTATGGAGGCCTCGGGGAAGGGCGAACACGACCTGGTACAGCGTCATAACCCACTTTAGGATGGTGCGACATATGTGTACTGCTGGCTGGACGTCCCTTGACATGTAGCAGGAAAAGGGAGGTCACAGACAGGAATGCTGGCGCTCTAAAATTTGCATCTACTGTAGCCTTCTGTTAACAGACCATGACCCTTATTATACATGGGTGAAATGTAGGACGTTAGCGTACACTGCATAGTGTTACCGTTGAGGGTTGACAGGAAAAACCAGGAGCAATTACCAGATAGCCGTTCACAATGCCTCAGCTTTGAACTCTGCTACTACCAACTCTGCCCACTTACCTGTGGGAGGGGCACTGCAGGTCGAGCGCTCATGCATATGCAAATCAGAAACCATGTTTCTTAAAGGTACAGATCTAAAATCAGCTCTCAGTCAGACAAGCTGAGGGAAGCACACTCAAAAGCTTTGCCCTTCTCCTCTTTGGTGAATTTAGTGCTGAGTGGTAAACGGCTGTATACCACCTACTGGGCTAGAGTTGAGGCCATAAAAAACCACCAGAATCCTTATCATCAAAATCCCCTAAAACTCCCAATCAGAACAGGTTTGGCACGGGAAGGTAGTTGACATGGCACTTTGTAATTCATCTAAGCATGCCAACTTTAACTTTTTCAATTTTAGCAGCACATGAGCCAATTCAACCAGCAGAGGAATGATTTAAAAGGTCCTCCACACCATCTCAAAGCCCAGCCTTGGAGTATGTCCAATCCTTTCAACACTGTTTGCACAGCAGAACTGTATACCATACACCTAAGTCAAACTAGAGTGGATCGGTGAATAATTAGTCTCACTTGCCAGGGGTGCATTTATGAGAGTATTCTCGGTGCCCTCATCTAACAACAAAAAAGACGAAGAACAAAAAATACATTGAGCAATCAACAAATTAAAAAGCACTGAACCGTCCCTTCAGCCAACCAATGCATAACAGGTGTCCCTCTAGAAAAGGTAATAGTTATTGATTGGTAATTACCAGGAAAAAACACCACAAAAACTGTTTTTTCTGCTGGTCTTAAAATCCATTTATTTACCTTAAAACCAGTGATTGTGAAACCCAAATGGAGATCTCCAGAGGATTCCAGTTCAATCAATGAAGAACATATGACTCATTCCTCTTAAATCGTTTGTCACAAACAGTGAGACATCTTTGCGGACAACTTACTTGTCACGCACTGCGACACACTGCAATGTTTGCAGTTAGCTAGCTAGCCAATCACGTAGCTGTGGTCTGTATTGAAGCAAGGTTGCCATCATAGCTGCCCAGCTTGTCTTACTTTCCAGGCATGTCTCTGTGACATTATTTACATCTATCTACAATAAGCAGATGTAGCTAAAGGCTGAATGTGATGAACTAAGCTATCCAGACCAAACAGACTAATGGTTAGAAGTATTATTAGGGGGTACTGGAGGACCTGTGATGATGTAATGCAGTAGGGAACAGAAGACTGAGAAAAGGCAGGAGATGGTGAAAAACAAAAACAAGTACACTCTCTACACACACACACACACACACACAACACACTAATATACACACACACACACACACACACACACACACACACAACACACTAATATACACACACACTCATACAACCACACACACAACACACACATACACACACACACACACACACACACACACTCATATACACACATACACACACGCGCACACACACACACATGCACACACACACACAGAGCACACACGCGCACGCACACACACACAGCACACACACTCTCATACACAGAATCCACTACTACCCCAATATCCCCATACACCAACAATATTTCAAGCTGATGGATAAAAATAACTTGCACCTTCAACACTGTCATAACACCATTACCAAGATTGTAGTATTTTGTTTTGACATTTTAGATCTGCCAATTGGGCTTGGCCAGGCAGAAAATTTTATAGTTGACATTAGTGGCTTCGTTTTTTCAAGTGTTTTCTACCAAAAACAAATACTATGTCAAAGAATCAATGCCCAGTTCATTGAATATGTTGTGGAAGAAAGTGAAGAGGGGTCATAATCTATAACAACAAAAAAAGCAGAGAAAAACTGTTTTTTTTTTCCCCTTGGGGACAGAAAGTACATGTATCTGTTGACCCAGGCTGAACGCATTAGTGGCTGTAACAGCATGCATGTTCCCCTCTGTGGATCCCCTGGTTTCCTTTGTATTGGGTTTTTGCACAGTGCTCTCCATTCAGGCCTTTTTAGTTTAATTTGACGTTATTACTGTTTGGAAATAAACTAGCTTGCACAGCTGCTGCAGTTCTCTTTGACCTATTTTACCATTTTTTTATTACTATTACATTATTTAGCATATGCTATTTCAGTCTGTTTAATTCAATGAACTAACAGAAGCAGGTTTTAGACTGCTGCAGATCTTTTGTGGGTAATGTTTGTTTTGGAAATACCTTTACGGCACATTTTGGGATTTTAGTCTTAAAAACTTTTGTCTTTTTTTTAATCTTTGATTATATGCTCATATATTTTACAGACATAATGATGAAGTTACATGTAGAGAACCCCGATACCAACCCGCAACACCCACCACTACCACCGCCCCCCCAACACTTTATTCAGTGTGGAGTGACAGAGTATGTAAAAAAAACTATTACTAATTTTTAACAAGCAGATATAGGTGCACCAGTAAGTCAGGAAGTGAAGCAGAAAATATTATTCAAACAAATACCTACATGTAAATGTACACAGACAGAAAACCAAATAGATAGATAGACATTAGAATGGGAAACAGGGGGAAAGGAGAGGGTGTGATAATGCCAGATTGGCGGCTGAAAGTTGAGAATATCTGACCTGAGCCTCGCTCTGCTCTTTAATTTAAAGCAGAAAAACAGGAAAGTCTTGACACCATTTTGAGATAGTAGGTAAACAAAACATTACTTACAAAGGATGACTTGTTGTTGTCCCTGATGAAATGTATAGTAGAGGTCTCTCCATTTCACACCCAAAAGTACACATGATTCAATATGCAGTAAACTAATACATCATTTTCTTTGAATAGGGCTTTTATGCTCACATTATTCCCATCTGATACCATAACTGACATTTTGATGATAACCATCTACAGTGGGCTCAAATTAGACCAGCTAGTTGTAATGGGATACTTGTACTTTATTTAGAACTACAAATCCCAAGAGCTCTTACAGGGAGTCAGTCACAAGAAGTAAAACAGAGAAAGAAAACATCAGGGAAGAACACGGAGGGTCTGACTCACCAACTAGGCATTACAAACATCAGAGGAAATCTAAACACACAGGGCAACAAGGTAGGTGGGGGAACAACACACACATGGATGTGCACATACCCCCCCCCCCCCCCCCCCCCCACACACACACGCACGCACGCATACACACACACACACACACACTTTCTCTCTCTCTCACACATACGCACAGACGCGCGCACAACACACACACATACAGTCTTTCTCTCTCTCTCACACATGCGCACGCATGCGCACGCATGCGCACACACACACACACACACACACACACACACACACACACACACACACAAAATCCAATCTCATTGCCAATTCTAAAACCATCCTCCCAAAAACAGAACAATGTGCCAATTGGCACAAAGCCTTACAGGAGCTGTCACCCGGTCTCTTATCAGGAGGGTGGGGACGTTATGCTTCCCAACGCGCAGAAAACGGCTAACTGCTCATCAGTACCGTAAACGGCTGTAATCCTGTTCTGTAACACACCACGATAAAACAAACTATATCCTGCGTAACAGGTCTCACTCGCAGTTTTGTTAAGGCTATGCAAAGTGTGAGCCGTTCCTGAAACAGTTTTCCCCCTGATGAGACAGAAGAGACTTGAGCTTTTGCGCAGAAGAATCAGACGTTTCGTGGAGAAATGACTGTAGCTTGTTGCATCTTCTCGGGCAGAGCCACAGATTATGTGCAGGGTGGCTGTGTAGCACAGTAGTAAGGAGCAAAGCTCATGACCGAAAGGTTGCCGGTTTGATTCCCCGCTGGGACACTGCTGCTGCGCCCTTGGGCAAGGTCCATAACTGAGGTGCCTCAGTAAATATCCAACTGTATAAATGGAAAACATGTAAAAAGTGTAAACTATGTCAGTTGTTCTGGATAAGAGTGTTTGCTAAATGACAATAATGTAATGCAACCATCCCGTTTATATCAGCGGCTGAGTTGGGGAGAAAAATGAATAACCTACACTGATCTCCTTTACAATTCAGTTGGCTACAAGCCGCTGTGCTATTCACAGCAGAGGAGCTTGTTATACTTGACCTAAGCAACAGTTTCACCATGGACAGCCACACCGAAGCACCAGTTCTGAAGAACATCGATTGAAATACCTGAGCTTTATGAAAACTGCCCAGCATCTCTAAATTAATAAAATTAATGGAAATCAAATCTCACAAGTGTAATATAAATACACTGGATAAACACTAATGCATCTTTGTGCTCTTGCTTTGCACATGTTGTTTTGGCCAAAAGATATTTCTAATTGGTTTTTAACATTTAGGGGAGAGTACAGCACAAACCTGGGATGGGTGATGATTTGTCACAGAGTTCATCTGCTTCGCATCTTTGAGTGGTAGTACCATCATATGAACACAGACGTCACATGCAAATGTATAACTGACAACAAGATAAACCGTATTTCATAGCCATGGTAATTTGAATGTAGTAAAATCGTGTCTCACTTTTGATGATAATAGAGCACAATCATTGTGAGTCCTCTCAAATACAGAATGTCTTATATAAGAAAAGGATAAAAAGATGCGTGTTTAATCCAATGTAGGTAAACCCAGGAGGAAAAAAACACATTTTTTACGAGATTAAATGGTATCCTATTAAAAGGTGTTTGCTACTGATACCAAAACAGACATCCTTTATCTACCTGAGACCTGACTTAAACCAGAAGACAGTGGGATGGTATTCATAAACTCTATAGTATCTGGTCACACATTTTCATGTACTGCTATGCTACAGTATTTGCGCTTCTGTCGTGCTTTGTACATCGACTGTGTGGAACTCACAAAAGCCATGCATTGCTTCATTTAAGCTACAGGTCTTCAATATGCTGCATCACACATTTGACTGTTTACGCGCCATCAGCACTATACGTGTCATTTCAGGTAGAATCTCGGCTGACAGTTTACAACAGGTGTGTCGACAGCAAAAGTGATCTTTTAAATTGTCTTCTCTATCAATTTTAATTCAATAGGTTTTGATAAAGTTTAATGAAACTGATCAATCAAACCTTGGAGCCATGTCTCATTGTGAGTACATTTTTTTTTTGGTGTTCCAACAGTTCACACTATCAAAGTTTCCCATTGCTGAGAGATAATGGTCTGAACCACACAAGACTGCAGTCCCTCTTTGATGTACAGCTATGTCTGGTTGCATGGCCTTACTTGCTAACAGCTCTAATGCATTTCTACACAATACTCTTTTTATAGCTACCCCACCTAAGGTAAAAATGTCATTCATAAAAGGCCTGCACCCTGGCAGAGAAAACAAATGCACTGTACTCAAGCCTTCCTTCTGCAGACTGGCCACTAGACCTACTAGACTGGAAGGCTTCTCTCTCTCGTTCTCTCTCTCTCTCTCTCTCTCTCTCTCTCTCACTCACACACACACACACACACACACACACACACACACACACACACACACACACACAGACATACACACACACACATTTACTTTCGCCAGTCAATTAGGGCTAATATATACCACATTTTATTAATTTCCATTAACGTTTGTTTTAAAAAGTGTGGTTCACTGGAGCCTTCTGAGATGTCATCCATGCATAACAATTAAACAGGGCACACTGACATCAACCTTAGAACATCACAGACTGCACTGTACTGCAGCCGCCCCCCTCCCCCCCCCACCCACCCACCACCACCACCACCAAAAGAAACAACCTATCAACAGCCACATATTCACACAACAGACATGTGCCTAATAGGTACTGACAATGCAATGAATGCATTTTTTAAAACACACATTATTGACTTTACAGCTGCCAGATCTTGGGCTTTGTTACGTTGGAAGTTTCATCATCTTTCCCAGTATTCGTTAGCTATTACTTCTCCTGGGTTACCTCCACTCTGCATACCTCTGATCCACAGAGATTCTTAACAGCACCACGTTCCGAGTGCATTGTTTTTATACCTGAAAATCCTGCCACAAGGGGTTCTACAGCCCCTGATAAGGAAACAGAACACAGGTGAACTGGAACACAGGACGTCGTTCTTTTTCGAAACACGGAGCCCTTTGCAGGCTGCTCAGTGGCCTTGTGGTTAGCGTGCTTGCTCTGATACCTGAGTGTTCTGGATTCCAACTGGACCATACCAAAGATGCTAACAACGAAATGCATTACCTCTCTGATTTGCACTCAGAATCAAAGGAGATGGGTTTGGAGTAATGTCCCAGTGATAGGAACGCATCCTATCCAGGGAGTGCGCTTACACATCAAGCTGTTTCACGACAAAGAAGTCAGAGCAAGCTCCAAGACTACGAGCTACCCAGGCCTGGTCAAAGCACCTTAACCTAGGTTTCATAAATCTTAAAATGGGTGGAGCAACAGCACACATGTTAATGTTTTCAACCAATAATAATTTTTTGAGGTAGTGAGTTCAATCTTTTTGTTGGTTCCAACAAGTGACTGGCAGTTCATTGTAACTCCCGCCATTACAGGGTTCATTACCGCTTCACTCTCTCATCCTTCTAAAGAACTATGTTCTATATTGCTTTTTATGACTACTGTAACTGTGTGATTGTTTTCAAAATAAAAGTCGTCAGTCAACAGTCATCATCACACATTCTTTCACCATTGCCTTTATTAATAGGACTCGTACAAAAGCAAAAAAGATAATAAACTAATAAACACATTACTAAATACATTTGGAAATATTTAAAATAAGTCCCAAGGTAAGAAGCAGATAACATGTTTAATCTACTTTCATCTTTTTATGATCTAGTTATTTGGTTTTATACCGGAAAATCACAGCAAAATCCCGTTTTATTAGCCGCGAAACAATAAGCAGTGCATTCAGCAGTACACAATACAGGGCTGCCCTGCACAGAATCAGCAGCTTAAATGCTCTTCTGTGCTCTGGATACAGGGTGTTCTGCAGAGATAAAAACTAATCTGCCTTTTCTAGCATGAATGACCAGAATGTCGGACATCAAAGTTTCATCAAGCTGTGGCTTTGGGACCGGAAAATGCATTCATAAATCATTTAGAGCATTCAGTCGGCCACACACAGTGACTGGAGTGCTCTTCCTGGATTGGAGCAGTTATCTGGGATACTCTACAATTGTTAAAACGTTTGAAAAAATGTAATTTTAATTTGCAGTTCAACTATAACTTGAGTGTCTAATTTTGCTGCACAATTCATTCATTGAGCATATGTTGGACCAGCAGTCACTGTTGATAATTATTATAGTTATTTTGATTGAGTATGATTGAGTATACTCAAATATATCTTTTTTATATTTGCTTAGCAGATGCCATATTCTAGGGCAACTTGCATAGCTTGCATTGTTATATTTATCCATTTATACAGCCAGTTATTTCCTAGAAAATTATCTTGCTGAAGCAGACAACAGCAAAAAGCCCACCTGGGATTTCAGCTCAGCTCCCTAATCATTTCTCCACACTCAGGTCTAGGAGCAGAAAGGCTGTTAGTTGTCCAATCAGATATCCAATTAATACCACTCTGCAAAAGGAATATATTAACAGGCGTGATCACCCACAGGAGAACACTGGTGCCCAATCCTGATCCCAAAGAGTTCCAGTCCATATTTTTATACATTCCAGCAACTGCTGGATTCACACAAGCACTGCTGAACTGAACTAAACCTTTCCTTCTCAATATGAAACTTACTTAAACTCACTTAAAGAAAGCTGAAAAACAGGACTGGATTTCATTCTTGCATGGCCAGGATTTGTCAGGACTTCCTAAATTTCTCTGTGAGACAAAATCATTTGTATAATTTTTGAGAGGCAAAAAAGAATACACCAGATTTGTTAAAAAGCTTACTTACAGCAGATACCAAAGAGAGCCTGATGAAATAGACTAAATGTACCAGTTAAAGTGCTCATTCATAATTACAGAACCCTTCAGCTTCTCTGGGTCTCATGACTTCGTAAACCACATTGCTAGTGAAGAAAATTAGGTCTGATTGTTTGGAGATAATCTATTTCCCACAACACCTTGCTTCCATCCTGAAAAACCACTTTCTTTTGGTTCGCTGAGCTTCCTCTACAATTTAAAGTTCCGCTGTCACTTTGCAAACAGTATGTGACAAGTCATTAGCTGAGTCACGTCCCACAGCACCAATGACTCATTTGGCCTTTTAAAAGACAAGCAGTTTCCCAAAGAGTGAGGGCCACTCATTTAAAGAGAGGCATAACGTCTCAGATCATTAAGGGAGAAAATGCATTATTCGCTTTGCCACACTGACTGCTGTCCTTGGTGTCATAATTTAATTATTTACATCGTCTTGATACCCATCATTGAGAAGTAATTTAATATTTACACATTGCAGTTGGGTTGAAACACCCTTCCCGGCTCATAATTCATACGTGAAGGCACTGCAGGTTTTCCAAGATTCCAGGGGCTTCTTTTGCAAGCTGTTTGCTTACACACATTTCATCTGACACTGTGCTTAAGACTGTTGTTATCCACAGTAGGCAATTCACCAACAACAACAATACAAAATCCGGAGAGTGTTCCTACATTGACACAATTTCTAGACCGTGCACTAGAACATTTTCTGGTGACTGAATAAAGGCAGGTGACAGGTGCAACTTCTAATGTTTTTGGACATTGTCAGGTATGTAAATGTCAGAGCACTACATTTACACTGACAATTCAAGAAAAGTAGAATTACGAATAATAAAAAAAAAACTAAATAACAAATGTGGCATTACTAATTCTGATACAGATGTATATATAGCTAAAACATCTCCAAATTACATAAATATTTGTCAATTGTTAATAATCAAGTAACACAACCAGCATACAGTCTTTAAAAAATAAAAAAAGAATTTCATTAAAATGACAAGCTGGGCTAAAGCAATTTCAAGCAGCATGATAACAGCTGATCTTGTGCTTTTGGAAGATTTGGCTTACATAGCATTCAGGTGACAGATTTAAATTCTCATAAATCTGCGCAATGACTTAGATCCCCTATTAATGAGACCAACCTGCAACAGTCACGCTATCCTGATACCCACACAAATACTGCAAACTCTCCACATTTTGTCCACAGGCACCTTACAGTGACAGCTTGCAGAAATATGGGATCCCTACACAGCCAGGACACATGAGGGGAAATATCCTACTGCAAGAAAAGGTACCTGTAAATCCTCAGAGTGAGAACCAATTCTAAAAAGGAAATAAAGTAGTTCCATTCACAGGTTGCTAAATGACACCTCACTGCAGGACAGATGATCAACCACCAGGGGTGTCTGTGAGTGTAAAATAACACACACTAATCATGGTTTTTCAAGCGTGCGATTTCACATGAATTTATGATCTGCCCAAACATATTCTGAATTGTCATCATCCATATGATACCAGTGCTGTTGCTTTCATGCCATGACACAATTACACAGGGACACATTGTAATATAAATGTACAGTACATGACATTCTTTTCAATTTGCCTAGTGGGAAAAAGTGACAAAAAAAAAGTTACATTTTTTACTCTCATGCACCTGCAGTAGATATTTCAGGTGTGCAGATGTTATTTTCTTGAATTCGGGATAAATTGAGGACTATTTCATGCCATGACACAATTACACAGGGACACATTGTAATATAAACATACAGTACATGAGATACTTTTCAATTTGCCTAGTGGGAAAAAGTGAAAAAAAAAGTTACATCAGTGTCTGCAGAAAAAGGTGATGGACGCATTTTTACGTCAGAGGGCCTTGACATGTACAAACAATGTAAAACAACAGCATGCACACTTAATTTGTGTTTTCTTCTTCAGTCTGAAAATATCGCAGAGAAACGAACAGCAGTTTGCTTGATTATTCCTCTGTAGGCATACTGCCGGCTTCCGATCACACCTTCATAGAGCCTTCAAGTTTAATTCGTTACCCACAAGGCTTTGCAAGATAAAGGAAGCTTCAAATTTGAATGGGAAACACTAAAAAATGCAGTCAGTGAGAAATTCAGATGAAATTTAGGCTACCTAACCAAATATTGATAGCCTAAATAATATCCTTCTGTTAGCTATTTTTACACCTCATGAGAACATCAATAGTTCATAATTGTTTATAAGCAAATAGTGGCATGCACATAATTCCAACACAGTGCTGTGTACCATATTTCACAGAAACCAGTTTTATCTGCACAGGTTTTCTTATCTTAACATTGCATTTTATTTTATTTTCCCAGGACTTCCTTTAGTTCCCCTGTATTGTTATCACCATAACATACCGAGCTGACCGCAAAGAGAATGAATAATTGCTGACCACACATTCTGTCTCAGCTGGCAGGAACACAGTGCAAAATCCCTTGTCCAGAAGTGTTTTAAACACCATGGTAAAGGAATCGGTTGTAAAGACCAATGAATTGATTTGCACTTGCTATGTCCCACTAAACAGGTCTCCTGAGATTGCATTTCTTTTCACGTATTGACTGCTACTACAGAACTGAAAATTTATTTCAATATCCAGTTAGATAAACATACTAAAATATAACTGTAAGGTAACGTACTGATATATTCGTACTGCACTGAATCTCCTTCGATGGTCATGCATTACATACTGAACAACTGATCAATACTAATGAAGTCCAAAAGTCTATCTTGTCAGTTATCCTGTGCAAACATTATGAATTAAATGATTACCTCACTAAAAAAATACCAGATCTACTTGTAATGCGATTCATGTAAGTAAGTGGTATGATATTCAAAGATAGCATGACCACATCAAATATGTTTGTCAAAAATCCTTAGTTTCTTATTTACTAGATTTTAAATTATGCCTCATTACTGTAAGAACAAACTAAAACCAAAAGTATATACATTATCTTAACACCTGAGAGTCAGTACAGTGGAATAAATAGATTGTTTTGTAGTTAAGAATGCCTGGACTTCTGGCATAGAACAGTCATACTTAAGAGTTTGCCAACAGCCCGTATAAATAGCTGGTCTCTTCTCATGGAAACACTTTAATAGGACATTTTTAATATGACACATATTGCAGCTCATACGGTCTCCATCCCAGGTAATGTCAGTTACATGTGATTACATGTGATCAACATGCCAGTTCATTGTGGAGGGCAGCCCCTACATGTTTTGGCCCAGGGCCCTACTGAATGCCAAATAACTCACGGAAGTCATGTCTGGTCTCTCGTTAGCTTCAGGTCCTGCAGACACGAGAGCTGAGTCATATTCAGGAAGGGAGCCGGACACTTTTTCCATAACAATGTCCTGTATTTCAGCTGCCATCACACTAAAGCAAACCTCTCTGCCATAAACACTCAGTGATTCAGCTGTACCCGCTGTGTTCTATCAGCGTGTCAATTTCAATTTATAAAAAAAAAAAAAAAACAGAAAAAAAGAAACACAGGGTTCTAAGTCTTGTGGAACAGGTGAATAATCAACACTTTTACGACTATGCAAATTTTTTCTTTGAATGGGATCCAGAAGTGACAGTGAATTACCCGGTCTATTATTCTGAGGAAAATGGCACTCATATAAATGCAAGGAAGAGAGCCTGGGTAGTTCTCACCAAACAGTGCTGTTAAAGTTACTGCTGAAAGCCGATTCCTGTGCAGTTTCATGTTTCCTCTTTGACGTCTAACACACAACATTCGAGACTTTCTGCTTTCACTGTCCTCCACAAGTCTGTCCTCTGAGATGTGAATGTCTGTATGCATTATATTCTGAATATTCTATATATTCTATATATATATAATATAATGTGTGTTATATTCTAAAAACAAAAATGTACCTACAGACAGAACATCATATCAAAACATTTTCAAAATTATATTTTTTTTAGTTTTTAGTTTTCCTTATACTCCAAGTGGTACCATGGTACATACAGTAAAGTCCCATCTTTATAATGCAGGCCTATAACTGCATAATGTCTAGCAGAGCCTGTCCCCACTCTAAAAAAACAGCATAGAAATACAAGAAGTGCCAAAGGACAGATCATGTGACTTTCAGCCAAAGAGAAGCAAATTCTTCTAAGGTTCTGGATATACCCAACAGACTTGAGTATTTAAATGTGAAAAATATGCACTTTATATTCAGCTGTTGTATATAAATGTGGAACATATTTTTTGGCTCAAATAAAATAGCCCATATCTGCTGGCCTTATTTGACAGAGTTTGCGGAAAAATCGAACTTGACAACTTCTTATATTGTCAATTTGGACATAAATTTAGTTATAAAAGAGCTCAGTATGTAAGACATATGATAGTAAGTGGCGTGAGTCATTTTTCATCATTTCCTTTAAGAAAATGAAATGGCAATAATGTCACAGTTTTCTGGAATTCAGAATAGAGAATCTACATCAAGACCAAACTTCAATCTTTGCCCATAACTTTGAGACATTTTCTCAGGTCTTATGCAGCATCGTGTGCTCTACACACAGATGCTGCTACATAGAGTAGCAACATAGCAGCTGTAAAATCTTCTCTCCATCCAGTAGTTAAACTCACTGACCAGCCAATCAGATGAAAGCTTGGCTTCTGAAGTGGCTGACATTCTACCAAGAACCATGCAGAGGCTTAGGGGTAGCTGATATTTTAATGCAAGCTGCCTATATCTGAGCAGCACTGGGCGGCAGTGTAGCATAGTGGTTAAGGAGCAGGACTCGTAACCGAAAGGTTGCCGGTTCAATCCCCGCTGGGACACTGCTGTTGTACCCTTGGGAAGGTACTTAACCCACAGTTGCCTCAGTAAATATCCAGCTGTATAAATGGATAACATTGTAAAGAACTGTAACCTATGTAAGTCGCTTTGGATAAAAGTGTCTGCCAAATGAATAAATGTGAATGTATATCTCACTAGCATATTTATCCAACTTGCTATTTCCTACCACAACAACAACAAATTTAGAAAACAATTTCAGAAAAAACAATTTTAGAAAAGAAAACTAACAAGCAATATGGCTCATAACACATAGGTTGTTGATGGTATCAGGATACCACTGGAAAGTTTTTGTGTTTTTTGAATTTTATTTTTGTATGATAACGAAGCCCAAAGGTATAGTTTTTTTTTTTCTGTGGGCAGCACAGAATGTTGTTCGAAGTTCATAACAACATGCTGAACACTTGGTTAGCTGGCTAGACCACCAAGCCCGCTGCATTTACATCATCACCGCCACTGTTTTGGTTACAGGCATAAACAAACATTTAGAATATATTTTTTGCGCGTCTGTACAGCTTAGGTTTATCAGATTCTAACAAACCAATTTGCTTTGGTACAAATGTCCCTTGATATATGTAGTAGCATCATAATGAAGGCAGAAATTTGCTTAGAATACCTTTGAGCATGGATGGCGCCAGGGAGGGGTTTGGGGGTGCTGTAGCTACCCCGTGGATAGCCAAAGCACCCCCCCAGCACCCCCAAGAAATTTCTGTGGTTTATTTAGAATTTTTAATTTTTAATGAATGGCATTGTAAGCTGTCACGGAGCGGGTACTACCTATGTGCGCGCGTGGGTGTATGCGTGTCGGGGGTGTTGCAGTAAAGATTAAATTGTGGCGACCGGCATATTAATGGGAAACCCTAAATTTCAGAGCACCCTCGCTGAAAAGCCAAGCAACCCCATAGCACCAGCAAAAGAAAATCTCTGGTGCCGCCCCTGCCTTTGGGTAATATCAATATTTCCATTCCTTATTTAACAGCCACCTGAACATTCTTTTGAAGGCTCCTATGGAGAAAAGCAAACTACTGATTAGCTGAAGGGAGTTAAAGGTCTGTTCATTGCTCATGCATTAGAGTGGGCAGATATCATGTTCTGACATCAAAGTGTGAAAAAAGCTGTGCAGTAAGGTAAGGATCATCATGTTTAAATTTAGATTAAAGTTAAAGAACTTTTAAAATGCATTCCTCGATATTAAGGTTCAAAACCCCATTGTGGTTACACCGAATAATGTGCATAAATCAAGTGCTTTGGCAGACTCTCTACCACGTTTCTAAGTCCAGGAAGGTCAAACACACCTCAGATGAAGCTGACGTTGTGAGAGGCCATTTTAATTCGGTGTAATTGAAGGTTAGCATTACAGACGGATTTTTATGCTGGACTTGATTATCTCTCACTTTCGGTGACAGACCTCCCAGCGGAGAGAACGGTGAGGCCATTACACATTGTTTGTTTTATTATACACGGAATTTCATAATGACATGGTCTCACCCTCTCTTAATTTCCATTGCACCCTTCGGATAATGATGTTCTTCATACAAATCAGCTCACGGAGAGCAATAATAAGCGGGGAAATAACAGATGGAGGTCCTGGTCATGGAAATTAGCACTGCAAGACTTTTTTCACAGTTCATTTGCTGAACAGAGCCCGAACATTCTGCTCCAGGTTCATATGTTCCCCGCTCCACAGTGTATTTTTATTAAGACTAAATAAAGTGACCAGTTTAGTGTCGCTACCTGCATTCTTTTTTTTTTTTTTTTTTTTTACTTAATCTTGCGTCAAATATTGTAATCATATAATGTCTCTTCTTCCATACAAAACACAGAACCGAGAAAGTAGCATTAACGTTACAACAGCTCCCGGGTTATGAGTGACAGAGCAAACAAGGAAGTGATGTTTGATCCAGACAGTTTTCTGCCTGACTGATGGTGAGAAATGAATACTCCCTTTCCAGATGGTATTTTTTTTCATTGCAGCAACAAGTGTCCAAGCAATTGGAATGTAAGAGGTTTGTCTTTCCTGATAAAGTACACAGTCTAAATATGCAATCATGCACACAACAGATCCATGGTCCCGGTTTGTTCCAAATATCAGACTCACCGGAGTTAATTTTTCAGTTTGGATTTCCACTATCTTAACTGGCTGTATGGCAGTCCTGCCAGAGGAGTTGAAAGGCCTCCTTTTTAAAAGAGCACAGACTGTAAACATGCAGTAAAAGTGAGGAAATTGTTGGTAGTAATACAGATGTTTGACACAAAGGATCCACAGAGGCCCTTTCACAACAGCAATTTCCTATTGCTCTTATCAACTCTCACTGCTTTATTTAAACCAATGTGTCATATATCTAAATTCTCATTTTGATAAACTTCAGCTTAGTTTTGGCTTGGTATTCTTGCATGATATGCAGGTGAATAATCAAATAGTGACTGACTGAATTATCATGCATTTTCCTTTCATTGTCAATAATTATATTAAATAATTGCATTACATTACATTACATTAAATGGTCACCCATTTAATATTTGGAATTGGTTTGTATAAGCAATGTGAATGACATTCTCTGCAGAAGCAATATATTTGTATATAAAATTGGTTTGTGTTTCAATACGAAGAAGTTACAGGACTTTTATGATTATTTTTCATTTTGGTGGTTCAACTAGTATACAAAGGACTCTGGTGGCACCTAAATCCTCAAGATTCATTCATAACTCATCTACTTCCTTAAAATATATTTTTTTAACAATTCAAACCAATAAGCTGTCAAGCACACTAAACCAGCACATATTTATTTTTGATCGGCCTTCACTATTTTTATGTTTCTTTGTGTGCACTCCACAAAGGCTCATTAACTCAGTATTGATCTTTTCACAAAAATCCCATCAACTCAGATGTGTGATTAATAAAAAGGTCTGATAATAATGACAAGCTTAGGTAATGACACAACGGTAAAGTCAATAGCAATCAAAGCAAACTTCCCCCCTTTCCATCAGTGCAACAGAATATGAGAGTAGTACCAAAAAAAAAAAAAAGATTCCTTTAACAAATGGTATAACATCCGGACATTCATCTAACATACCTGGCAAAAAAAAAAAAAAATTTACACCATAAACAAAACTGTAAATGAAGCTGGCTCAGTCCTCAACCTCCCAGCGAAATAAAAATGGGCATATATCTTTCCCCCCACCGCGCTGGCAAACAGCCGCGGTGCTCTCAATAAAAGTGCAGAGGGCTGCGACTTGGCACACTCCACACTGCAGTTTCTGTAGATGGCTGAGGATTTACACATTTGTGCACTCCAATAATGCTGACCGAGGAGCTAAAGCCCTTCTCAGCACAAAGGGAACGGCTTCATAGGCTGGCTGAGGGCGTTAAAGGCAAGGAGGGGGGGACGACACTGCACCATTTCTGAGAACACCGCACATATGACGAAAAAAAAAAAGCCGGAACGGTATAAATGCAAATAACAAGTGGGAAATTAAAGGTCAAATTAAAATTGGATCTTAATGTATCAACAAATGCCATCGGCATTGTTATTGTTTGTTTGCTTAGCAGAGACCTTTATACGGAGGGAAATTACGTCAGCTCACATTTTGTATGTTATCCATTACATTTACATTTTACATTTATTCATTTAGCAGACACTTTTATCCAAAGCAACTTACAGGTGAGGTAGAGTACAACATAGCCGTATGAGGAGTCAACATTATTAGAAGCACTGCATAACCAAGTTTCCAACAGTTGACCGATAGTTGGCCAGGCAAGGTACATGCTAGCTAGTTACCTAGTGCATGAAACCATAGATTAGAATTTTTTTGAGGAAAACAATGCTTAAAACATAAAGTATTTCTTTAGGTGGTAGTGTTCCAGGTATTCAGGTGAGTGCGGAAGAGCTGTGTTTTCAGAGGTTTCTTGAAGATAGTGAGGGACTCAGCAGATCGGATGTGCAAGAAAGTTCTGGATGGTGATTTTGTGCCATGATGTGACAGGACCACCAGACACCATTCGGTAGCAGAGCATAGTCGTCGGGGGGGGGGACACATAGGTTTGTAGTACTGAGAATATATCCAGGCACACTTTTCACTTAAGCAAATCAATTCAAGTACCTTACTTATGGATACAACAGCAGTGTCCCAGCCAGGATGGTAAAGATGAGGTCAGCATATTTCCTACAGTACGTGATGGAGTCCATATCTGTACACTGATAGACGCTACAGGCCACTCCATCAGTCACCAGCCACATGTCACACTCGCATTTATCAATGCAAAGGAAATGGCCACGGTTAATCCACTGTGCGCCCTGGCATGGCACCTGCTCAGGTGAGCGGGTCTTCCATCCACCCACATCGTGTAAACACACTTCACTCAGTCCGTCAGCTCTCTCAGGAGGCGGGACCAGCAACGGAAGACTACAAGGCAGTTCAGGTTTGAAGGAGAACTACAGTGAAAATATCTCAATTTGACAATTTACAATAAATACGGTAAGTACTTGCAATATATATGACTGATCATTCTAGAATTTCTGTGCAATTTCCTGGAATTACCACCATGCAAAGGCACAACCTGATGTGTTTAGGAGACGCTTTTCGACATAATTCTCGGTGTCTTTCAGTGATCTGGGAGCTGTTGATAGAAAAGCAGCTGTTTTATGACAGGGCTTTGCATTGTCATACAGCCTTCCTGTGTCATCACCTGAAGGATTATTGGGTTCTAGGCTTACAGGGCACAAGTTGTTTGTACATATTATAAATTTCACTAATATACACATTTTAAAGTTTTGCTTCAGCTACCAAAACATGCAAAGAAAAAACGAAGCACAGATCAGGACACAGAAAAAGAAAAAGATCCAGAAGGAGAGCGAGACCGGAGCACTCCACCTGGGAACCAGGTGTTCTGATGCAGCACGCGGTTTACTCACGGCACTGACAGACACTGATTTACTTCTGACACTGACAGACTGCTCCCGTGTGCGGGAGTCAGAGTGCTTCTCCCATGCAGTCAGCTTTCTGGTCCGCTTCCCGAAATCGATTCCGGAGGTGACAAATTGGTACGATTTCCTTTCAGAGCAGGAAATCCAACTACGCCAAAATTCAGGTGCAGGCAACGTGATACATGGCCTCAACCTTAAGGGGTTGGGCAGACCACAATGACAGCTATAAAAATGACTTCGATAACAACAGTTGTTGCTGGCATCACTTTCAGAGCAATTTTTATATAGTGTTCTAATGATAAAGCATCTAACCAATCAGATATAAAAAATAACCATGATGCAGAGGTGGTGACAGAGATGGAGCACTCGAATTAAATGACTGTTTGAAAGAGGAAATGTCCACTTGTAAAACTGCTGGTAAACGGTCACCATCATTGTGGTTCTCTGTTGAGTGTGGCTGATACAATAACCCCTTTGTTATGATGGTGAATGCATACACACAGTGAGGTGGCAGATCACTGTGTGTATTTGGCCAGGGCAGTCTGGCTTTCTGTCTTTCTGTGACAGACAATATATTGTATTTATGTCCATGTCGAGCAAAAACTAAAAAAAAGAAAAAAAAAAAAATCTGTTGGTTGTCTAATTGCATTATAACAGCCTGTGTTCCCTTTTTGCAGTGTGCAGGCTCAGCAGTCAGATATCCTCTGATATTTATCCCAGCAAGCTGATTTTGCTGGTTCTGCGAGCACAGTCTTAGCAAAGGCCAAGGTATGGAAAATGTCCAACTGCAAGGTTTTTGGCAAAGAAGAAGAACGAGAAGCAACATTCTATTCAAGGGAAATCAATGACACACACCTTAATTTCATGCTTGTGGCGCCCATGAAAAGTGCAGGTGAAAGGAACGCACGGGCTGATTTTAAACGCGGTGTTATGTGGCTACTGACGAAGGAGACCATTAAACAGGTGAAATACACACTTAACCACATCAGTGAACTATGACCAAACCTTAATGCTCCAGTGAGAATTCACTGCGCTAAGATAATGCTCTGAGATGAAAAGGTGAGGAGCCCATAGATTAAATTACATAATTTATTGGATTACAGGACACTCTTATCCCGGGCTGCTTGGTGTGTATTTCACCCCCGCAACCCCCTCCACCTCAGTCCCCATCCCCTTTAGCTAAAGTTAATGAATAATTACCAGCCTCGTTTGAATAACCACTCAGGACTTGTAATCATGGTAATTACATTATCATTTATTTTCTTGGAAGGCAGCCTTATCCAGGGCACTTTGGACAGTTTACATTTTTACATCTTATCCATTTACAGAGCTGGATATTTACTGCTTAGTCAATTTAGTTCAGGATCAATGACTTGTTTCAGTACAACTGCAGTGCCTCGACCTTGATTTGAACCTGAAACCTGCTTGTTACAGTAAAGACTAATTCCTTAACCAGAATCCACACTGTCTTCTCAAGTAAAAGAACACCAAGGTGATTTAAGAAATACAGATCCTTCTAGGTTGTGCAGTGTCACCATCCACATTTTGAATCGCGTCTATGGTTAAAACAAACTCTCAACATTTGCAATCAGGCCATTGATAATATCAGCCAATTTGCTACAAAAATATTAGACCAGAGCCCTGGATGGTGTGAAATTACATCTCTCACTCGTAGCAGCACATACCCAGTTCTGTCAAGGACAAAAAAGGAGAAATGTCCCAATATTTTGCACCCTGTTTTTAATAAGAATGATAATAGTTCTCAGACATCAGAGAGCAGTAAGAAAAGAAAGATTAATTCTGAGGCTTTAGGCAAATCTACAAAAGCGAACGAGTGAGCGCCTCTGCATGTGCATTCCTAGAGAAAATTAAGAGTGAAAATCATGAATAAAGAAATACCAATGGCTAATTCAAAGCCAAAAACTCATTCAAGGGCTTTGACGCAAAGAGCAAAAGTGTAGGGATATCCTTAGTGTTTATCATTCTTTGACTAAGAGCAGCATCTTCACCCGGTTTATGGCTTCATTACTCTTTTCACGGAACTGATTACAGACTTCCTAAACGCATATCCGCTTGACTTATCCTGACTGTATTTACAGAAGCACTGCATACGAATGTTCAGGGGGAACCAATGGCGACGCATCGTCCGCCACACCCAATCGCGGGACTGGAAGTCCCCGGCAGGGACCCTCATTGTTCCCTCCCCACAGCATGGTCTGAGGCCGCGGTGTGTAACACGATCCCCCCCCCCCCCCCGCCCTGAGAGACGAGACGCCTCCGAACAGCGCAGCTTGCCGGTGGAATCCGCGGAATGCTGCTCCTCAGGCACAGTGTCGCTCGCTTCACAACAGAGCGTGACTCCAGCGAAGACAATCTGGCCGTGTTTTTTTTTTTTTCCCGCTCTGATATTTACTCATATAAGGGAGCCTCAGCCTGGCCTCTGCTCCTGTGGGCTGAAGCTGCCGCGCCTGGCCCGCCGCGCGCGCGCCGTTTGGCGATGTCACGCAATGAGGCTCATCTTTCGCAATGACCTCCGCTTCCTGTGCTGTCATTTTACGGCAGCTCTAATGATGAGTGGAGGGCAGCCGGCCCCCGGTTCAGTCTCTCCCAGGTTCACTCTCTGAAGTCTCCAGCTGAGTGCGCCAAACACATTCCAGGTGACAAACATAGCCATTGGCACTGCCAGCTGGAAGCACAAGCGCGCAAACAAACCCACACACACACACACACACACACACACACACACACACACAAGCACGCACACACATGCACTCACACACACAAGCATGCGCACACACACAAACGTACAAATATGAATGCCTGCCACATGTGAACTCTGATACACGGATAGACATGTACACACAAATATCCACATCCGCACATACCCACAGCTCTTGCTGGACAGCAGTGTGAGGAAGGGGTGACGCTTCAGGACCGGGAACAAAATCCCAAACCAAATCTCATAAACCCAATTTACTTATGAGCTCAGCATCTGAATAATAACGACGGTCTTGCGTGCTTCCTTTGTGATTGTCTCACTTCAGAAATTTCAGCATGCAGTCAGCACTCATATCCCACAGCCATGCCAAAGCAATGCTAAATCCTTCAGAATTGTCCTACATATAATTAATGAGACTGCAGTGCTGGCATTTTATTACAGTGCCTACAAATGCTGCAGTCATGCATCCTCTATATATTAACACCCTCCTCTTCACATAAATAAGTGTTTGGTTTGACAGATAAAGCATTTCAAATCCTACCTTCTAAGGACATTAACATGATGTGTGCTTGGTACTGTATGTTCAACTGAGAACTTTCCCCGGAGAAAGGTTCTGCTTTCTCATTGGCCTCTTCAGAAGATGTTATTCATATTGAGTTCCAATCAGATGCGCACGATAACAAGTATCATTATTAGTTCTGATTATGACCTCCACACACAAGTGTTTTATTTCCAAGTGTATTCTGAGTGTGCCTGTTTTTCCTGGGTGTTTAACGGTCTTGTTTAGTTCCTTAAACTGCAGCTGCCCTTTAATTCAATAGGCTTAAAAAGAACAGTTCATCTCTCCTTTCTTGTAAGAAAAGATGAACAGGATTTTTAATAGTTTCAGGATAAGAAGACCTTGTTGTGCCACAGACTGAATGACTGTAAAACATCAAGGAGAATAACAGGAAAGCGTAATCACTCAGTGAACGGCACTGCTTTTCAGCACACTCCCTTCCATTTCACAAATCCATTTCCCTTCACACCCTCACGATCTCTTTTCATTCGACACCGCCACAATTTGAACGTACGGAGGATTTGTTCCAAAATTAAAAAGAAAATGCAAATGAAAGAAAATGTAAATGATAATGATAAAAAAAGAGCAAATACAAACGGGAACGTTGAAATGATGAGAAAAAAAATTAAAAGGAGACCAGAAAAATGCTAATGAGAAAAAGATAAACGTTATTTACATTTATTTGTCCCGTTTTGTGTTTTCTTTTTTTCTCGGCGGAATTTTGTAATTTCCTTTTATTTTTCGCGTTTGTATTGACTTTCTCTCACTTCATTTTCATTTGTACATTTACATACTCTCTCTTGGCAATACCCTGTTCTTCATGTCTATATATATATATATAAATAGCTAGACGCTACTTGCCCAGGGGGTTGTTAGACTCATTTCCATGCTCCTCCCTGACTGGTCCCTATCAGGTCATCTGTTTGTCTTTACTCAAGTTCCCTTCTGTACTTTCCCCTCACACAAAGCTGAATAGTCATATTCTTCTTTTATTCTGCGGCACAAATGGGGCGTTAACAATATGAATGAGGTAAATATATAAAAAGTAAATAATTATAGTGAAACCAAAAAAAAAAAAAAAAAAATCAACGGTTCATTGTATTCCATCACATTATTCACCAAATCTATTCATTCAGAAAAATCATTTGCAATAATTCACACAGTTTGAAATCAGCTCACGATTATTAGAAAAAGCTATACAGCCGTTCACACTTCCAAGTTAATATACATTGTTTACCAACTCAGAGGTCTATACTGGAAAAACCTTGGTATTATACTGCCTTCACTCCAGTCAACAGAAATTAAGATTTTTCTCAATGGGTTATACATAATCTCCTTTAATTCTTGAAGTACTAAGTACTGGATCTATACTGCCAGGACCTGCTGATTTATTTGTCTTGAGTTTGTAAGTTCCCAGTACTATGAAGTCCCTCATTTCAATATTATCTAATACTTCCTGGGTATAACTGTAGGCAAATATGGAAAACCCCTCGCCATCAGGGTTCTCAGCAAAGTAACTGCTGAGCGTATCTGCAATATCTGATTGTTAAAAAGCAAACCCTTTGTTTAGATTTGATACACCTTACCCCTTCTGTCTTTCCCTCTTCTACTACAATACTAAAATGGCTTATGACATTTTTGTGATTGTTACCAACTTCTGTCCCAAAGAGTTTTTTGAATACTCTTATTTCTTTTTAACATTATTTTTAGCATTATTATTGTATGTTTTGCAATACATCTGTATTTTCTTTCTAAATTAAACTCCCCCGCAAGGATATATTTATCACTTCCTCAACTTATTTGTCATTAATTTTGGAATAAATTTCTACAGCATGTTGAGAATATTTTTTTTAATACTGCACTTATTCTCATTTACAGTCGAGAAATTGCACACGGTCGATGTAGCATAAATTTTCTAGCATCTTATTAAAATTGGCTTGGCTCAAATTAAAAATCCTACAATTAGAGAAGGTGGCTTTAACATACCAACATATATCAAATGTGACTTATGCTGTGTTCACTTGAACCCAGCAGCTCAAATTTAAAATCCTGTGTCCTGATTCTGCACCACAAATTCTACAAATTATTACAAAAAAGGTCTACCTGAATTTGCCACTAGTATGGGGAGGTTGCATATCACACTAAAATCAACCACACAGAACATCCAAGACTTTCTGCTCAAAGTTTCCAAGGCATGACACATTTCCCCAATGTACCCAGGAGAAATGACCCCTTACAAACGTCTCTCCTTCCTGACATGCTTCCTTGATATTGTCATATGCCATTGTGTTAAGGACATAGTCTGATCCCATGGGGATGATAAGTTATTCCTACACTAAGGAACATCATGTCCCTTCATTAATTTAGCTCAAATACCTTTGGATTTACTATGTCGATTTTTTACACATTCAGTTTATACTAAAGCCCTAAAGCTCATCATGCCTACTCTCAAGAGTCACGGTCCAGGTCATCTTTCTGCAATGGATGGACATAGTTGGACAATGACAGTTTCCAGAGAAACTGGCCCCTATCTTATTAGATAACTCTCCTTGGAGTTGTCTGGGGTACAACCAAGACATAGACATCAAGTCTACAGTGAAAACATTAGTTATCTAGATAGTTAGCCGCTAGCCGACTAAATTTGAATCACTCCTGTCAGCAAAGGAAAACAATAATACACACACCAGGCAAGAGCTAGAAGGGGTACATCAACCCATACTAAGGCGGCTTTGTTGATTTTCAGCATCTTGACACGTCAGTATTTTCTCACTGACTCTATCTCATCAGGATGGTAAAACACAATTTTTAGTCATATTTAGCCAGGGGTTAAACAGTACTGACTTTATGTGATGTCAGGCATTCTCCATGATGCTGATACTAAAGGTTAGCAAAACAATCTGTTTAAGTTGTCTAACTAGCAGGTAAGTACAAAATATAGTGTCTCCAGTAAAATTTAGATTTTAGATCTAAATTTAGATTTCTCTCAGTAATATAGCAAGCTCATTTTATTACTTATTAAAAAATAAGGGGTCTTCTGTGAGGATTCCTATCACAGCAGAGGCAAGCCAAAATATACACATTTATAAAACTGTGGTGGTATTCTACAGAAACTGCTAAATCATGACAGATTGATTTTTGTGAACATCTTCCATGTGCTGCCTTTTGTCCACAAAGAGGACATCCCAAATGATCAGTGATCTTCACTGACAGTTGCCTGTCCATACAGAATAGAAGGAAGGATCGGGCATCTAACCTTATCTGGCAAAGTAGCTTGCTGGCGCAATAGCTGAATGTACGCAATACAGGATCCGCCACAGACATAATGACATTCCTTTATGAATAAAACATGACTATAATTCGATGTTGTCGTAATGTATCACCGATGTAGTCAAATCTGCCTAATTCCTTGCAAAAATTGATCAAATCGCATATTAGAACAGAATGGAAAACATTTACAGAGAATGACCCAAAGGCATGAACACTGAAAAAGCCCTTTACAAACCATTTGTGGCTGATGTGCAATACAACGGAGCACACGCCCAAAATACAGTATCTCAGAACTCTCACCAAGGTCAGGATTGGTTAAGGCTTGTGCGTCTCATCAATCTTACCCACGCGTGGCGTGACAGACTGAGAGATGTAGACCTGAGGCAGAAACACGGGGCCGGTGATTGAGCATGACGAGGCTCTCTGGTCCTGGTGCCGTCCGAACATGATCTCCACGGCGACAGAGCCGCCGCGCTGTCAACACCATTTTCCCCTCAGATGCTGCGCTTCTGAGCCCTCTGTATTTGTAACCGTCTGTGAGGTGAGACAAGGACAGCGGGACCAGCGGACAAAAACCCCAGCAGTCCACCGTGAAGATCCCACACTGGTGATCATAATCCACTAAACCCCCACAGGGACGAGACTCAGACAAATCCCTGTTTTATACCGGCCATGCCGTTTCGGAAAACTGTCACTGACATCACTGACGGACACTGCAGCAGACCAGACAGAGGCTGGTCAAACAAGGAGCCAAGCTTGTGCACAATTCCTTTGAACATGACAGTCCATTATAGTGCAGCATACGCCCTCATTTCCTTTAAGAGATGATATCACATAATCTATTTAGAGACAAAAAAAAGATGCATATAATCTATTTAGGGAGAGGGAAACAGAAACTCAAATGAGATGGAATTCAGATGTCATAATTCCCAATTCATACTCAGTTGAAACGGTAAAGAGCATGGAGAGAGAGCGCTACTATGGGTACTTTGTTTCCCGTCTTGTAAAACAAGGCACTTTTGACGGAGACGACCAAAACAAAGATCATTAACTCATCGACAGAGTGACGTTTCGTTAGATCATCTTTTCGGCCCAGCAGACAGCGAATGCTGGCAAAGAAACGTGCAGATCTCACTGTTGAGGAATGCAAACCGCTAAGTGCGTTAAAGACTGTTCAAAGAGACATGGCACCGCTGTCTGTTTATCCAAACAAATCCTGTGAACACAGACACTGACCGAAGGTTTAGACAGGATCTGGTCTCTGTCAGCCCCTTACATCTGAAATGACTGCGGTTTCACGTCACGTCTTCTGCAGTGCATGATGACCTTCCATTTTTAGATCTCCGAAAGCTGGAAGCAAACAATCAACTTCCGTTGCGTGCTCTGATGAAAATCAATGACTGAAAAGTTTGTAGCTTATTAGAGTGGAGGACAGAATTTCAGTTTGCTGAAGTCATCTTTTCTCTACTTAAAATTGCTGTGTATTTCCAATGCAACTGAGTGGTGTGAGGTGTCAAAATACACCAATTCCGAGTGATGATCTGTTTCTTGTCATAACACTACGTGTACAGTGATGTAACTGGATTATACGGTATTAAAGCACACAATGTATCCTTTTAACGTAGTCTGTTCCAGTATCATGTTAGATCTGCCACCATTAGTATTAGCTGATCTCTAAATCAATGCTGGTGAATTTTCTGTTGACTTACCACCACCTCTGCAATGGCCGAGAAACTGGAAATCTTTTCCATAAATATAAAACTGTTCATTGTTGCCTGAAAATATTCTTTTTTTCCACCCTTAACTTTTTAAATGTTCAGACCTCTATTGTGTTCATCTCGTTTATGTGAATCACGCTGTCACACACTGTTTTTATCAGTCACACCTCATTCATATCTCTTCAGTACAGGAAGCGGAGGAGTTGCATGTTGTTCTGATCTGCCCAGTAAAGGAAGCAGTTCGGTCTTACCTTGTTTTGATCCGTCCAATACAGGAAGTAGCCCTGTGGGTCCACACGCAAGGTCACAGGGGTCACAGCTGTTGAATCCTGGTGGCAGAGAGAGGGTACTTCCTGTTAAATCCAGCGTCTGCCTGCATGTGCACAAAGGCCTCTATGACACTCCCTCAGAAAGACATCAGGAGTCGTTTTGGCTTGCGATTTTGGCTTTTTGTTGGATCCGAGCATGCTCTTATATAAGCCTCGCCCTGACATTAAAAAACCATCCATATCTTTTCATCACTGATTTCGTTTTGTTGAAACGATGCAATGTTTTGTATTTGCTCTGCCAACATGTGAACATATACATTTTCTTCCACTGAGACAAAACCATGGTTGGAATATGTGACATTTTACTCACATTTAAACATTTTTTTAAAAATTACAATCATTTTACAATGCTTTTATTAATTGTGTTCATGTTCACCATGTCAAGGTTTTAACATTGATTCATGCTTTGCATGCAATGTGTTGTTTCTCTGTAGTCTTCACTCTGGCCCTGAATAATTTCACACTAGGGACTACATGTCCCTTTTTTCACATGGATCTGCTATTGATTTTGTTCTATTTTGGATCTTCCAATCTACAGCAACACAGCATTGTAATGCTGGACCAGGGGACATGCCTTAGTTAATGTAAAGGAGGGGAAAAGGAAGAGGTGCAAAGTGTGTTGCTGTGGTTGCCATGGTAACATATTGTCAGGGTAATTGTTATTCATGAATAAGCTCTAAATTTTCTACATTTTAAATGAAGATTACAAGAAAGTCATCAGAGGTTCTGATCCCTTACCAAAGACTGTCAGAGTTGCTGACAGACAGGTCCTTGGCTTCCTTTTGCTAGGACATGCCACCAAAAATTAAAGTTTTCAAATTCAGCTGTAAAAAGTAGCCCAGAACCATTCTAGGGCTGAATGCATACAAAGCCCTATACTATTTCACGTCTGATCACACACAAAGTCCTAAATCATTTTAGGTCTGATTACACACAAAGCCCTAATCAATTTCAGGTCAGAACACACACAAAGCCCTGCACCATTTCAGGACTGATCGCACACAAACCCCTAAACCATTTCAGGTCTGATCACACACAAACCTCTAAACCATTTCAAGTCTTAACACATACAAAAGACAGGAATGGGATGGCAAGGGGCATCTGTGACATATAGGTTCCAGCAGACAAGCCATGGGGATGAGAATCTGCCATGTGTGACGTGGCTATATATCGGTGCAGATACAATCAATATGATTTTCACGTCCGCCCAGGTCAGAGGCTGGTGAGCTGCTCTTGTATACAGTGCCTGGTCAGTTGCCATGGCCACTTCAGCAGGGATACTGGCTCATCTCTCCTGAAGCTAGCCATCTTTTTGTAGAGAAATGTTGTGGAGCCTTTGTTGCCCTGAACTTCCGCAGTCCGTTTCAGAATCCCAAAGAACAAAAACTGGAACAGTCATAGCCATCTGTATGCATCATGCATCAGTCAGCATCAAGCCATCCTGTAACATGTCTTCTCAGTCTACTATTTATTTGCTTGGTGCTAATCCTTATTCAAGGCATCTTGCTTTGCTTGCATTTTATATATGATCTATTTCTACAGCTGAATACTCACTGGGGTCATTCAGGGTAAGTACTTTACTCGTGGGCACAACAGCAGTGTCCTATCCAAGATCCCAATCTGAAACTTTACAGGGACAAACTCGTTTC
This sequence comes from Megalops cyprinoides, assembly GCF_013368585.1. Classification (NCBI taxonomy): domain Eukaryota; kingdom Metazoa; phylum Chordata; class Actinopteri; order Elopiformes; family Megalopidae; genus Megalops; species Megalops cyprinoides. The sequence goes on from NC_050599.1 coordinate 6,086,234, forward strand.
CCTTGACTACTGTGCCAGACCCATTTGAATTTGAAAGCCCCGGGCGAAAATGTCAAAAGAATGGGCTCCGCAGCAAGCACAGAAACTCAGGAAAACACTGACGACTGTTAAACCTGGCCAGAGTCCAGCCCATATCTGCCTCCACCGACATGCATGAAAGAACACAGACCCAGGGAGGGAAATGGAACAAGAACTAAACTTCTGACAGCAGTGAAACGTCTTGACAGCACAGCCTGTAGAAAACACAGAGTGAAACCTCCAAAACAGGATTGGGAGTTGAGTGCAGTGAAAAGGCTGACTGAGAGCACTAAACTAAATTGTTTTATACACACGCTAGATGTACGCTATGATGAAATCATACGCACTTGCTTTGAATCCAGCGGTCAGGTCTTTCAAACCCTTTAAACCGGAAAACTGTTAACTTGGATGAACAAAAACATTTAAACATCAGCCTCATAAAGCCCACCTTATTGTTTCTTTCTTTGTCCAGGAAACAAAGCAACACCCATCATACATTTTTAGGATGTTTGTAGGTACATAAGAATGGCTGGTTGTTCTCATGGCAACTGTATGTGCATTTCCTCTACAGGACATTAGCTACCAGTAGCATATTTTGGTCCATTTCACAAATAAATATCTCGCATTCATATTAACAATAATGCAATTTGCATTTAATTTATAAATGGAAGCAGTACTACTTGGCACTGTTGCTGTAACCATATTCTTTTCAACAAAGTATTTAGATATTGGGTTGTGTAGAACAGACAGTGATGTAGCTTATGTAATTCTACTTATTTGTTTATATCAGGGCCTGGAGCTACAACATTGTAAATGGTGTCAAATGCAGTGAAAAGCTGTGTGTGCACATACATTAACTTTAGAGGGACACACTCACTCAAGATACAGACTTAACAGATTATAATATCAAAAGCAGCCTTCTCAATTTACAGTCGATGAATGCCACAATTTGAGAATGTAGGGCTGAGATTGAACAACGGTAAGGAGGTTCAACGGTAACGGAGGAATAATGAAGGCGGGTCAGCTGTATTACTAATTATCTACAATAAAAACAAGCACAAAAGATGCCAAGTAAAGGCTTTCGATAACAGCTTCCCTCTTTTAGAGTTTTTTTTTTTTTTTTTACACGTCGTCCCTCTATAAACCAAACTGTTTATAGGTGAATCTCTTTTCTTCAGACCCTCTACACCTGGGGATCGCGAATTTGTGACTCTGCCAAGAGGGTGACTAGGCAGCACTATTTGGTGTCACAACAACCTAGAGTACAGGTGGCAAAAGTACATTTTCTCTCCAAAAACAAAGCGTGATTCTGCTGTATCCCTGACTAGAGGGACACCGAATCTGTCCAGCTCCAACAGTGATGCCAGGCTCCTACAAACACTAACCAAAAACAGCCATGGTTGTAAAGATTGTAGCTGCATGTTCCTTGTAGCAAGTCTTCTCTTTGAAGTCGGATTTCGACAACGAATAAACACTTGCAGGAGACAGTACGGCACTGGCACTGGCACTGGCAAAACTGCGTTTGAGCTTTAATCATTATTTATAACATGAGAAGATATCGGTAAAACCATTCGTAAAAGCATTACCGTGTTAACTTTCAAAAGTAACATGAAGCGTTTCTAAAATGACGAAGAAGAGGTAGTCAAAAATCAATCTACACGAATACTAAGTAAAAGTCCTCTATTTAAATTTCCCATGAGGCAACGTCCTGTCTGAGCGATGCCTGGTACCGCCATCAGATCAGCTGTGCAGGCAACAATATAAAAAGTGGATGTCACCCATAATCCAACTGTATCTGTATTCAACCCCTTCACCGTATTTATTATTGACAGTCGCAGGCATTACTTGCGGTAAAATCAATTCACTCTTTCATTACGCAGACTCATGGTTAAGGTAATATCCCGTGTATTAACCTTTTATTAAAGAAGTCCACAGCTGATCGAATTATAACTGAAAACATCGATTTAGGCGTAGAATAAAAACGAAACCCGTTTTGTAAATCTGCAGTACACTTAAACACTTTAAACATCTAACGATTTTGGCCCATTCTCTCGATGACAAACGTTACATCTTGTCTGGCAACATATGAGACCCTTTCACGTGTATATATGCATGGATATAATGAATATCCAAACTGAGTACAAACCAAGACTTTACTGAAGACTGGCTCAGATTGCTGTATTTTAATTTCTTTCACTGGCGACTTTCTACGGTAACAATTCTGCTGCAACATTTGTTTCGCCAACTAGCAGTTAGAGTGGGCTATAAAATCAAACAAACAAACATAAAAATAATAACAGACAACGTATATTGACATTCATACTTACATCATCCCATTTCATGAATTTGTTGCCTTTCCTCAGACTCTCTGAAACAGAGACGGGTTTGAGCTGCAGTGCATGAACTCCAGGCTGTGCCCCAGCCATTTACGCCTGTACTCTTCTCAGCCGACAGCAGAACAAATTCTATTTTCTTTTTCTTTTATTCAAAGACCAGATGAAGCTTGTTGTCGTTTTTGTTGAACGCAGTGACGGGGCGAAAGGCAGCCACTTTATCTTGCTAACGTTTCATCCCGAGACGTTGGTTAACTGTTTCTGCTTTGAAGATCCCGAACCAAAGCCAGATAAAGCTGGGAGCGAAAGGCAAGCTTTGCGGCGCAGTATCGATGGGTGAAACAGGGGAAGAATAGAGAGCGAGTCTCCGCACTGACTCATTCGCGGCGCTCAGCTATAAGAGCGACCGGCTTTACTAGGATTCAGCGCCTCCCCGTGTTTAACGCAATATACAGACACTCCGCATTGTTATGAAATGTCAGTCAACAACCAATTTCAATACAGAGCAGGTCCAGCGGTAAATCTAGATATTCAATATTCAGAAGCCGTTTTTCGCGGTATGTTTTAGTTGCACCAGAATGTAGATATTAAGGTACAGATATATGTTTACACTGTGGTCAGGGCATGGATGTCTTTCAGTTCGTTGGTTTATAGAATTAGTGATTTGCAGTAATGCAACAAAGACTACAATATATACACGCTAGTGGTCTTACAACAGTGAGATTGAGCGCTATTCAACAATCCCTGTGAAGAATATAGGAAACTTTTCGATCTTGACTTGTTTTTGTTTTATCTCGGTTGTCAGTGGGTGTAAAATGATCATATATGATAGTGTGGGCACAGTTAAGAGTCTAGACCCTAGGTCAGTAGTCATACAGAGAGGAGCATTTGATTAAAAAAAAAAAAAAAGCTAAACCTTAATAAAAAGCAAAACCGCATCATTCAATTCCTCAAAAACGTTTATGTACACTGTATCTAATGAGGAACCGTATGTTACATAAATATATGCAAAAGTCATTACCACAGATGAAAATTATTACCACACTTGACCTATAGGCAAAACCCCTGGTTATTTCTGCATGAAAAATGATTTTGAGGTTGCAGTTTGTAAAGAATTACTACATGGGTCTGAGAACTGCTTGTTCAGTGGCCACATTTGAAATTAAACACCCCCATCCCCCACCCCCCCACCATACATTCACTTACCCAGTGTCATCTTGCAGAGTAATTTGCATTTTACACGGTTCACAATTTACATACCATACAGCAAGATGTTAATTGAGGTTATGCAGTTACTCAATGCTTTGCTTAAAGGTACAACAGCAGCCACCTCCTGGGAATCAGACCATTACAGCTTTCACGTTACAAAATCATACCTCCCACTGGAGACTTCCAGGCATCTAATGAGATAAGTATTATACTTTTTCATCTCTATTTTTTCCCCCACAATAATCCACAGCCTGACACATGAGGACAGGTTTAGACTCTTAGCAAAATGAGTTGAGAAAATGACCTCATGATCAATAAAAGAACCCCAAAGAGCCAGGGAGCTGAAGGTAGGCTGTATTAACCACCACTTGATGGCTCAATCCATTCATATTTTGCCTCCTGTCCAAATGCTGGTGGTACTCATTTGATCTCGTATGACTCCTCAGGCCTGCCAAATGCAAGATACAGAACAGATTTTACTTTTCCCTTCAGTCCATTGCTGTAATTTACCAAGATGTTTTGTCAGTGACTTACATAGATTTTTTTTTAGCTGTCATTGCGCAAGTTTTGTGGATGAAAAAAGCAAAATTATGCCTCAGTGATGGAAATTCACCATCCTGGGGGACCTGTGAGAAGGAAGCATTAGGATCCAGCATTCTGATGAGGAAAACCCAGTGTTCAAGTATTCACCTGACTGACCAAATGTTGCTTTCCAGATGAATTTTTCAAGGTCCTTCAGCTACATTTCTGCTTAAGCTTGTGTCTTTCCATGCAAAAATAAGGTTAGATTATATGACAATCACAACGCTATAGGACAAGAGGCTTGTTGCTCAAATTCAAAGTCCTTAGCGGTACATACTCTCCCCATTGGTAGTCTAAACTCGTATAAGAGTAGAACCTCCAACAGATGACCAGTCATTATCTGGCCAGAAAATTTACCCAATCTGGTTTGCGATTTCTACTTATTACACAGAGATCATTTCCATTCGGCTTACATTATGATAAAGGCTCATTTTAGGCAAAGGAAAGGATATTAGTGCAGAGTGGTTGCCATTAATTTATGCAGAGCAATACTGAAACAAAAGAATGGCCACAAATCTGTATAAGCAGAGTAGATCAACTTCCACAGATCAAAAAAAAAAAAACAGATCACAAAACACTCTTCTTGCAGAATTCACCTTCCATGTGCTTACAGACCTGAACTCATAATCTACCCATCGGGCTGCTGAAAGATGTCATTTTAAGCCTCTGTAAATGTTGTGGTTCTGGAAACAGTTAGCAAATTGGTCTGTTCTAAAATTGCTGTGTGAATCCAGTCCAGCATCTAAAACCTCTACAAATGGTGACAAATTCTTCCAGATCCTTGGGCCTCTGCTCTGTTCTCCCACTATAATTTTGTCTTTGCGGTTTTGGAAAGTTCACAACTGCCACCTTCTTGGGGACAGGGAAGTGAGCTGGGATACATAGACTAAGATCCTCTTGATGATGTGTCTGCCTTCTGAAACAATAAAGTGTACTGAACAATGTATCATATGACTTTTTTTTAAAAGGCAGGTTCGACTGGAAAACATTTTCATGGATTTTCTCTGGCCAATATCAGGCCATCCCAGTGCTGTATCTCACTGGTATCCCTTGTGGCAATTAGACAATTAGTTCAAAAAATGACCACTCTGTGGTCTTCAATGGCTCCTGGTAGAGGATGCCTGGTAAGTCCATTCCCCTGGGCTCACTGGCCCAATTAGTTCATTAGCAATATACATTTACAGATGCACAGTTCAAACAAGGGTCTGTATTCTAAATGCAAGCCATCATATTCCAGTGCTATCTTCAGGTATAATTTATCATATGAAAATGTAACAAGATATGCTGGAAAAGGGATTTGGGTAAATACTAATACATATTACAAGATGAATATTGGATTAAATGCAAATTTACATATGCATTGAGACTGACAACTCTGATGTTGATTGTTGCTAATATTGTTATGTCTTCATATGTGCTAAGATAGGTGATGCAAGAAACATAGACCACAATATTATGTTCAACAAGCAGTTCTTTGTTGGCTGTATAAGATATTGTTTGTTTGGTTTTTTACATCACCACCAACTCTCTCAGGTAACGTTAATGTACAACAAGATGCACATTCAGAAATTATTGAGAGAGGTGGATCATATACAGTATAAGATCATAGAGATATTACAGTCATTCTGATTAAACCAACACTGAGGAATAGGGCTCGTAACCCTGCGGGTTGCTGGTTCAATTCCTTGGTAGGGCACTGCCTTCATACTCTTGAGCAGGGTTCACAGCTCACAATACCAGTTGTTTCAGTTACCCTGTCTTCTATTCAAATAAATAATGCCTTTGTTATTACTGAAATTCTACTCTCTGTGAGAATCTTTTGAAGTGGTAAATACGCAGATTGTTACCGCAGTGGTCATTAGTATCTAATGGTAAAAGACATGGTGGAGCAGAAATTCTTTTCCTGGTCAAAGCAGCAGCAATATTTTTAAAGGAGAGGCACTGATGTCTCCAGCACAAGCACTCAAATGAGATCAAGTCATTAGGGCTAAAGCTCCAAGCACTAAATGGAGAGAAACCTCAGGGGGCTTATTTGTAATGTTCCGTCAGGCGGCCACAGACTGTATAATGCCGAGGTGTTTCAAGGGTATCATCATAGATGCATTTCAGATTCATGCTGGGTTGTGTTCTGTGATGTGCTGGATATTCGATCATTAAATGGTATGTGATCAAAGAATAGGGTACAGAATACAAAAAGAGAATTATTTTTTTTTCTGTTTTAAATAGGATTCACTTAATTTGTTTTTATTTTGTCCGTGAGGTAATTTAATTTATGCAAATTAAATCATAAAACACAAAACAGAGATGAGTCTTCAAAACAATGGTTCATTACCATTTATGGATCAACATTGCTTGAAACAAACCCCCCATATCTGATTAAGACAAGAGTGGAAAAAAAGATCGCATGTTTTTAGATCTGCATTACTAAAACAGCATCTTACTGAACTAAAAGTCCATGTTTAAGCGTTCTTTTCTTAATGAACAAACAGCATTACAACAAACACTGGATACTGTTATCTATTAGATGACAGCAAAAAGCCCTTACAGTAGAAATAACATGGAAAGACAGATGCATTATGAAATAAAATGCTATTACTATGCATGTGTGTTTGTGATGACACCAGCAAGACAACACTGAAAAAGCCATTTGACTACAAAAATGCGTCCATTGACTCACCAGGGTTCCCTGCTTATTGTAAGGCATTCAAAATAAAAGCAATAATCTAAGAGAGTAGAAGCAACTGTAACCCTGACTATAAGATTATTAAAGGCTGTATAAAGCTATAACAAGGTTACACAAGACTGAATGAAGCAATAAAAGGCCATTTAAAGCTACTATATGTAAAGCTACCCATGACCATATATGATTAAATAAGTCAGTGTAAGACTTCATAGTCTGCAGTCTTAAGGTCTCTGCACTAATATCCTTTCCTTTGCCCAAAATTCTGTAATACTCCAGTCTAGAGCCAGAAAAAAATAATACTCAGCAAATATGTTACGTAAAGCCAGTGTTGGTCAGTGTTAAATGTTTATGAATCCCAAAAGCCTACCAATATTGTATGGTTCACTCAGATAATTCTAAACTAACCAGATATGCAGAACTGTCATGTATTTGACTATTAAAAAAAAACAAACAAACAAAAACCCCCAAAACAAAACAATAATCCCCATCATAAAATGTGATCACAGGCCACAGTTCCTCTCTGCTTTGCCTCAAGTCCTTTTCCTTTTCAAAATGTTTTCCCTGAGAGATCCAGGGGAAAAGTGGCCTTTATGACACAATGAAACATGAAACAAGAAGAGATAAGCAGGAAAAGAGGAAGACTTTGCAGTGCAAATTCCTTGAAGGTGGCTACAGTATACAAAAGTGACACCCTGCTAAACGGGGAAATTAGCTGCAGTAATGTTCACTATTTAATATTTTTTCTAACATTTGGGGATGGGGAATATTTCAGATATTAGTACAATTTGGTCTAGTTTATCTTTCCACCACCTCTGTGTTCAGACCATCAGCGAGGAAGATGTTTGTTAATGTACTCATCTGAAAAAGGAAAATAAGCTATGTGCTCTGCCCGTCCTCCAAAACTAGCTTGGTTAACACTGCCACAGACTTGATAAAGTCTTGCCATATAGAGGAGAATTGTGGCAGGAGGCCTTCCTTGGCCCCTCCTCAGTATTTATGGACTCCACCGGTGGTGGGGTCACCTCTCACTGCTTCGCTTCTCAGGGTAGAGACCCCCATTTCTGACAAATCCGTGACATCTTTGATCTCCATTAGCTTTTGGCCTCTACCTTCCTTTGGAGGAGGGAGTGTCGGTAACGTTCATTGCGGGGGCGGCTGTTGTTGTTGGCTTGTTGCTAGGCATTAACTGAGACTGTGTGGCATCTCTTCTGGGCTCCTGGCTCATTCTGAGCCTAACACCGCGACCGTGTCCCGTTTCAGTGTGGTGTCAGAGCGTTCTCTTCGGGATACGCCTCATGGACACACATAATTCCGGCTCTCCTCTTGCATTAATGGGCCTGGAGGATGCTCTGCGCCTATCCCGTGCAGCCTAAATAGCCGACACTTCTGTAATTGAACCACAAAGCCTCTGAAAGCTTGACGTTTAATGGAAGAAACATTGCCTGACCTCAGCTGCTATTTAGCTAATTAGGTTGCCACAAAGCTATCCCGCAACACTCAACAATGCACTTCAGTGTGAATGAAATTAAACTTGAGTGGGAAGCATTGCTGTTGTGTTTATGCATAAAGAACGGGTCATCCTTCATCCCTCTTTTTCCTAAGATTGGCTGGGTGATAGGAAAGATATAAAATACAATATTATAAAGGAACATCTGTTTCCAGCTCGCTAGCATTAGCTAATTTCACCCTGTTACTTAAGGGTTGACAAAGATGCAATAGAAAACCTTGAAACTGATGACCCAGGTGAGAAAGCCCACTCTTACAAGCTTCCAATTGGCCAAAAGCTGGACTTGTGTGTCTTGTAATATAGGTGGCAGTTAGCTATATTTAACTGTCGCAGTAACAGCTTGCAGTTTTACAATTATAACCTACGACTGCCTTTTTGGCCTACAACACCATATTGATGTAGCCAGCAATTTAGGAAACAGACCTGAACCAACAGGTGGCAGTCTAATTCATTTTCATGCCATTAGTGGTCCCCACAGTTATGCTCAAAACTAGACATGGATTCTTCTTCAGAGGATTTATGACAAGTGCAGATACTGTATTTCCACCTACCATGCAGCAGTTTGGATGTAGCAGCAAGAATATTAACCTATCCGCTTCTCCTGATTTGTTTCAGTTTTACCCTAACATACTTCTGTTGTGCATCTTAGGAAAGAACCGCACCAATTCTGTGAGTATTACTGTGAGAATTATTAATGGAATGGTAGCACCCCCCCCCCCCCCCCCATTTAAATCTCAGATTGCCTTAATCATAAACACTCAAACATTTGAAGATCGTATAATTACACCAATTTATATTAAAATACATTTGACAAACAGCATATTCTGCATTGCATAATTGATATTAGTATATCCAGCACTGTTGACAGATGAATCAAATGTGTCTTTCTCAAATGGTACACCCACAATATCAGCTTACTTTCCCTTTTTTTAGTCAGCCTTGAGTTGTACCGGTTTTGTTGTTTCTTTTGGCATATTTACATTTACGTTTAGCCACTTGGCAGATGGTCATATCTAAAACTGCATATGAAGGACACACAGACTGCTAGATTCCCTGCGGAAGCATTACTGCTATTCAGACTGCCCTGGCTACCTCAGGGGATCTGCAGAGTAATGGCAGTCCATATCAGACTCAGGGTTTTTTTGTTGATGATTTTTGCTGCCTGTTTAACAGCGGGCTGGTGTTTCGTGGCACTGGTTGTGGCAAGGTAAATTGCTAGTTTGCGCTTCGTGAAACTCAAAATGAGTGGAGCCGTCGTGTTGTCTGTAATGGTTTGCTATAGGAAGCAGACTCCTGAGTCGTGTGTCTGTGATTGACAGCACTCTGTGGCTCCGCCCCTTATTGGGTTCATGAAGTCTCACTCTCCCATTACTAGTTCCTAGACCTCTAGGGCTCCGTTCAGCTCCTCCATACCCAGCATCCTTTGCAAATACTACACTATGTCATGCGTTCATGTCCACTATACTTTAACTGAATTGTTGAATTCACTGAAGTAATGTTTTTTTGGCTTTTTGGATTTTTTTTGGCAACTTTATAAAAATGCAGTTTCTCACTCACTGAGTGACTCAAGGACAGAGTGACCCACACATGGTGAGAGGGTCATGTCATAATGAGACTTTACCTCTGGAGGCACAAGATGGTAAAAGGACCAGCACAGAGGGTGCAGCCATCATGAAACAGGGCTCTGTTTTGCTTTTCGTATTGTTTTGAAGTACACTAATTAAGACTGCAATGCTTCATTTTTTTCATGTAAATACATGTAAATGTGTGCATGTCCTTGTGAAAAAAATAAAATAATGGACTGATAAATTTGTTGAATGAATTATTAAACTGCTGTCTTTTATGCACATATGGAATTGTATGTGTCTTAATATTGATATGTTGAAATGAGTTACTGCAGAAACTATGCAGAGGAAATTAGTACAAAATGTTGGATTAAAACATACAATAAACTGCATATGGGCCAACACAGATAAAAACAATAACTGAAAAAGGGGTAATAAAAAAAACTAAATTTGAAATAACCATCACATTGCGTGGGCACATGGAGAGAGGTATGTCTAAATGTTCTGCTCAGCCCACCAAGAAGAGCTTACATTTCCCTTCCAAATTAAAACCTGCAAAAATATGAAAGGATTGTCTTTGATTTATGGGGCCAAAAACAAGAGCATGTGTTTCTCTGATGGACTTTGTGTGCTTGGGAGAACTTATGGCTCTCATTAACTTAAGTCCTAAACACACTCTTAAGAAAAATTCCGCCACAAGGTGGCGACAGAGGACTACAGCAAGGAAAAGGGTTATGGGTAATTTAACCTTTGTGCGTGTGCGTGTGCGTGTGTATCCTGGGAATTACATGTGTACACATACATTCCATTTCCCATCAGTGTGGCTGAGGACATTGAGTACTGAATAACTATTTTCAGAGGAGATGCACACTGTCCACCTAGTTAAGGCAGCACATGATCCATTAAATACAGATGTGTCTTCACCCCCCCCCCCCCCCCCCAATGTAAATGAATGGATAAAAATACAAACAGCATCAAATTGCTAATTTGTTCAGTTTCCAAAGTGTGTGTGTGTGTGTGTGTAGCTATTTTATTCAAGGGAATTCAGCTCTTATTTTAGTGGACACTGACAAGACTTGGTACTCTGAAAGAAACAATGATGCTGTAGCATTCCATCAATGCTGGGTCAACACTGCATGCAAACAAAAGGAACACATCTGTATGTAACATTACTACTAATTACAGAATAGACAGCTTGTTGAGGTAAAATTATCCTCTTTGAGGATATTGATATACTGTACACAATCAAAGCTTTGGCCTATATGCTGATCAATAGTCTTCAGTCTAGTTTTGGTGCCTCTTATTACTGGAGCAACACCTGTCAAAATTAGGATATAATCCATCTCAAAACTCTTGTGACCTTTCCCAGCTTTCAGGCCTGCTGGTATACAAACCACAAAGATATATAAATTATAATGAGAAGAGCAGGCCACTCAGCCCACATAGGGTTGTAATTTTTCCTATAATTACATGAGTAATAATATGAATATGTGCATTGTAATTACCATACACATCATCAGAAGTCAGTACACAGAACACTGCACAACAGAACAAATGGATAATTTTTGTTTGAAAACCAACAGTTCTGAAAAAATACAACCGCTACAACTACAACCACAACTAATAAGTACACCTTCATTTTGTAACCATTGACATTGTTTTCAGAGAGGGAAAAGTACAACACAGGGAAAAAAGCCGTAAATGATTACAAAACAGCAATTATCAAAGGTTAATGGGAACATTTTATTGGTTCTTCTGAGGAGAAATTGGGGTTGCCTGGGATAAAGGAGGATTAACGTAATGCAGAAAAAAAACGCACTGGAACAAAGTTTTAGATGCAATTAATTACATCTGGTACCTGAGGCTGAACAAACCTCCAGCTTGTTTGGAAGCTGGGAGTAAAACCCTACATCCGCAGCAGAGTTTTATGTATTTATGGAAACCGAAACCTCCCTCCAACCTGGGGAACCCGCGTCACCGATTAGCCTCAAAGATTAAATGGAACTGAAAACATTCGGCGGCATAACCGAAAATCCATCACAATATGGCATTCATATAGAAACACCTTCAGGTTTTTTTTTTTTTTTTTTTATGAATGTAACAAGAATTCTGCCGGCCCTGTTAGCGTCATTATGTAATTACTGACTTCCTCTTTTCATGAAGCCAGATGAATTAGTGCAACATGAATTGGAGCAACAAAGAAACCCTCTATTATAAAGTATATTTTTTAAAACAGAAGACAGATCCCCCCACCACCTCCTTATTTTTGCATTTTCACTCATGAGTTCTCCGTGTCAAAGTCGGAACACTTCAACCTTAAGGAGGACAGCTTTCTTGGCTTCACAATTCAGAGTTATGAAATTGCAACAGCATGCTATTGAACCAAGGATGTGGTATTCAAGGGAGTTCCTACATTAACCTCAAAACCAAGACTTTTTTTTCTTCCCCTTTTTTTTCCCCCCATCATCTTGTTTACCAATCTGAACTGAATTAGATTCCTGGCATATCAATTGTATTTCTCATTTAAGTAACGTGAAATACTCCAAGTTCTACCACAACCACCATCACAGCTAATAAGAAAAATAATTACAACAAGTTCCAGTTTCATTTAAAACTGAAATTCATGGTATGCCCCTTTTTTTTGGAACGGCCAGTTTTGAAACCCACGTTCCACATTCTCCAAAAAAGAAGGGAAAATGTGGACCTCATGGGGCTTACTGTGTGTGCCTACTGGGAGATACTTGTAGGCCCCACTCCGAAATGGGAAGGTGCTTCCCAATACACACACAGGTGCCTTCCAGTGTAGGTGTGATGCGTTTTGATAGGTGAGTGCTATAGGCATGAGTGTCTCTGGTTTTCACTAGAGTTCGGACCTCATTTGTAGGGACGGACTGTCTGCACCCCTGCCTCTCCCTATTAAAAAGACACTTCAGTCTTGAACTGCTTCTGCAGGCTGCACATGGGTGGTTTCCGCTGAATACTGAATGTATCAATCTCGAGATATCGAAACAAACACGGGTCTGTACTGCAGCACAGAACACAAGCCGGTTACACAGCTAAATTCAATAAATTAAGATGTAGAATATCCGGATACTGCTTCATGAAAATGGTAAAAAAACGAAGTGAATCTGATATGAATTTAGTTTATACATTTCACACTATACATTGAAAAAATATATAAATGACTTTCTTAAAACATTTTCATGGAAATTCATGCACACTGCATGTGCTCAACAGCTTCTCACTGTGAAAGAGCCCCTACATGCTGTATATGTACAGTATAAAAGACGTCTCTATTTCGGAAATTAAGTGTTTATTTATACGGGGGAAATGCATAGGTATGTCATAAAAATGCAACCCATGGCTTGTGGATGTTTCCATCAAAACCCATGAAATGTCAGCTACCATTCCAAGATCTGTGCTGTAAAAGCACATTAATACAAAAAAAGAGAAAAGTTTGAAAATAAGCATGCATTTTCAATTATCTGTGTTCACTCATAGATCTTAACTTTCCATTAAAAACAGCCAAGTTCCCTCTTTTTAACTTCCTGTCTTTGCTTGCATGGAAACATGTGATATAAATAAAAGGTTTAATTGTGTCAGGTCAGATAGCTGTAAATACAAAGCCCTGACGTGCATACAGAGGCCCGGGTCTGTATCTAAACATGAGACATAACAGCATTTGGAATTGTATGTTAGACATTTAAAATACTGCTGTTTTTTTTAAATCCCACAGACAAGACTGCCTACTGTAAAACAATTTTGATTAAGAGGAATCACTTGGCAGCAGGAGGTAGTGTTTTACCTACCTTGGGGGAACAATTAAGATTCAAATATTAAATAGATACAGAGTAATGGGCTTGTTCGTCTTGAGGGAGTTAATGTTATAAATAGAGGACACTCAACACTCAACGTAAACAAACATATGTAAGTCGAAAATTCTTATTAAGAGCTATTTATTTCACCAGGGATGTGTGCCAAGATTTTTTTTTTCCTTTGCGGAATATTTTCCTGTTAGCTATACATGCAGTATATTCTACATGAGCACTAGAGGGGATTCCTTTCATTAAATAAATGCCATATTTTGCAAACATTTAGGCAAGATCCACTACTGAGTTCCTTTTCAGTGTCAAGGGCAAGTCAGAGTTTGGACAGAGAGTTATAATCAAATGGTTCCTAATTTGGCATTGCCAAAGTAAAAAATGGCTTTTTAATCAGTAGAAATGCAAAGGAGCAGCGTAATACTGTTTTATAAATTTAGTGAGTGCCCGTACTAAACTTTTTAATTTTTGGATCCCTCTGGAAAAAAAATTCGGGTGGAAAAATGAAAATCTCGTTCTGTTCAAGTACTATAATTTACCTGGTGATGGCTGTCATTAAAGTATCGTTTGAAAAGCTGACTCTTTTCCCCCCGTTCCAGCCTCGGAAGCAGCAGGCCCTTAATTACAGCGTTGATGGAATTCTTGCGTCGAACCGCGGAGCGCGCGCGAGCCGCCGTAAGTAACAGAGTAACCACATGAAAGCCAACGGGGACGCGGCCGTAATGTCCTTTAATTGTCATCCCCGAGTTTACGCAGAAGTGACAATTAAACCCGATTACCGGGACCTCGGGTGGTGACATCCATCTTCATTTTCCCTTGAACTCGGAGGGGGGTTAAAAGGTGTGTAAACAAAGACGCGAGAGCTAAGAGCTGCTATTCACATTTTCAAAAAAGAAAGTGCAGGGGAAAATTGGGGTTACATTTTTATATGGAAAAGCAAAACAGCCAAGGATGACACTGAAAACTTATCAGTTGCAGAGGTAAGTGAGAGTTTTAATGGGAAATCGTGGTAATTGATAGGGACGTCTAGCAAGGAAGTAGCATTTAAGAAACAAAATAAAACATATGTAAACACATTTAAATGTATGCATTTAATTTAATATTTAGTAAATGAGTAGGTTAAACATCCACTACTCCTTCAATACATAACATAAAACTGACTATACTTTTAAAGTCAGTTAAAATCTGTAGTGTGGGAAGGCTTACCCTGGGCAGGGACTATGAAAGAATAATATTATTCAGCAGTATGGTAAGAGCAAATGAAAATACAACTGAAATTGGGAAGAACAGCTTAAAATAATTTCCTTTCATGGAAAAATACAAAGGGAAGACTATCAGTGCTAAGAGATAAAAAAAAAATACTGTATATACATTGACTTCTGTAAGCACTATGCACAATGACTTTCTACCACAGGGAGCCTATTAAAAATAAATGAGCAGAAGCCAGTTAGAGTGTAGAGTATGTTCAATACAAATGGGTACAGGAAGATAATGGTTATCTGGGTTCTAGAAAAGTATCCATAAAACTCAGTTTCACAACCTGATTGCATGAAGAGGAAATAAAGATTCACACCCAAGCTAAAAGCAAAACAATTACACAGTTACTTCTGGAGAAAATCTAGGTCCAACAGCTTTAAAACACAGTAAAACACTTTGCTTACAAGTACTTACTCACAGCTGGCCACCATAATTTGATTCTTATAAACAACTGATTCTCAAAAGAAGAATTATAAATGCACATATATAATGGATTCTTACATTTTAGAATATATCCTCATCGAGATAACTGATATAGCTCACTTTAGATAGATGGTACTATCCAGATAGGTGCTTAAGAAAGGCTACACAAGCAGGGCCCTCAGTTATTCTTGACCACGTGATCCACGGGGATTTAACCCCGTTTTCAATCGTTGTCCTCCAGGGGTCGCTGTAGACACTCAATTATTAGTCGTGTTGCTGTAGGAACCCAATTATTATTAGTGTTTATAAGCAATCTGTACAGTCATACGAGTAATTAATATATGTGGCGAACTGTGACATTCTTTAAAAAAAACACTTGACCAGGAGAGAGGAGGGAAGGGAAGGAGCCAATGACCGAACGTGAAGAACTTCCAGAAGAAACATCTTTGAGCGAAAGCAGATCAAGAATCCGATGTCATTCATGATTTCAAGGCGTTCCGAAGTGCAAATATTCCCTATGGGTCTCTTTGATCGAAGATGTTTAATCCCATCTGACTGACAAAAGCCGCACATTTGATTTCTGCAGTAGTTCCCGCCCATTAAAAGCTTTTGTGATGGTCCTCTGTTCAAGTTCATTCTTTTGTTTATGTCACAGACTTCGTATCTCCAGTTAAGGATTTCCATCATAAAACAGTCTGCAACACTAATCAACAGGTTACCTAAACTGTGCAGGAATATGGAGGACAATGATCAGATTACACCAGTGTTGCACCTGTGATGGACTCGATAGGCCTACGTTAAACTACTGCTACTACTGTATCATGCACACAGCACAAATGATGTCATTTCATGGACTTTTCAGAATGTCTTTTAAACTACCATTAATAGTCAGATATTGATGCTTTAACTGAATTGTGTACGTTTAAGAGACACACAAAATAAATGGTTTTGAATTAATTTATTGCTGTTGAACTATTGTATTATATTGCATGGTTTCTTGCGCGTTTTCGCTCGCGGAACTCATTTCCACATTCAAGGAACGCTGAAGACATGCCCTTACTGAAAAGAAAAATGATTATATAACATAGCAATACAGCGGGACTGCCACAGGTTTGTAAAATATATCTACATCATACTGTGTTTCCGGTGACAATTGATTTGATAGCAATGAAACGATGACTTGGTTACTTAAACGGCGGGCAAATGGTGGACAAACTTTAATAATGACAGTTTTCAACCCTGTCTGTCATTGTGGTGGATGACATTGTGGTGTCCTTTTGAAAAGTGGATAATCCCAATTTGCGTCATTTTGGACCAGAATGTAATAAACGGCGGGGCAATTCTTTTAACCAGCTGCTTTTGACAGAATTATCTTCCGTGATTTACAGCCGACATGGATAAAAACAAATTACAATAACTGATCAAAACTTCTTACCTTATGTCTACAGTCACGAATGAAATCAACAGATGGGAAAAACCTTTACATTTCACATATTTCATTTTTTCTGCAAGGAAAACCAATCACTCCCAGTCTGAAAGCCATCCTCGCTGACACACTGCACCTACCTTACTGCCGTGAATTCCTCAGCGATTGCATATGACATCAAGAAATGCGCACAAGATTTTAATGTACTGAACACATATAATATAACTAAGGCTTGTTGTCAATACGACCCTGAGCAACATTTCATACAGGCCTGCATTGTGCATGAGTTTAACTAGTGAGAATGAATTGAACACGTGACAGTGTAGGATCTAGCCATCGCTGTTATTTGTGCTTGACTGTTCGTAATTAATTCATCAGTTAGATGATTGGGGAGATGTAATCGGTTACTTGTTTGATAAGTGGCTTGGAAAAGGCTGTATCGACCTCTTGGTGTCGGAGGACTGAAGTACATGCAAGAAGACAAGTCGAGAAAAACTAAGGGCTCCGGCAATAAGATGAAATGTTACGTTAACTGTTTGGCTGCTGCGCAAAATGAAACAACAAAGAAACTGTTAAAATAATTATTCAGAGAAAGTGCTTGTCCAGATCATGTACCTTCTTCAGGTTTTAAAATAGCGTATCTGACTACCTAGCTTCCTTGATGAGATTGTGGCTGTCTGCTCACTCAAACCTTAACCATAACTTAACCTGCCAATACAAAGGTCTGCAACAGCAAGCAGGCAGAACAGTTGAAAGTACGGTTTCATAAAAAACATAAAATATATTTTCACTTCTGGATAAATGTTGTTTCCACGGTAGCTCTGCTTTGAAGCTCTGCTAAAACATTTCCGTGTGCTATGGCCCAGGACACAGATAGACTGCGTCTGACAGTCAGGAAGGGGCCTCAAGTCTAACGTCTGACATTGTTTTTTTTCCTCCACTTTTCCCCTTTAATATTTATTTGCAAGCAGGCCGTGAATGAAAGCTATTTTGCCTTTTTTTTTTCTTCTTTTGCAAACGTTGTAGCTACTGCCGGTATCAGAGGATGGATATGTATGTTACCTCTGGCAGGACCAGAGAAAAGCAGCGAGAGAGAGAGAGAGAGATGTTGAAAGTCGGGAAAGGTCACACAGACTCTCATGGGGTTCCTGCACCAACACTTTCCATGGCCCAGAGCTTCTGAATGGGTCCATTATGTGCGCTGACTCCACGCGGGAAAACAAACTTTGTCAGGACCCTGTTCATTAGCACCTCGTTCTTTGTTTGAACCTTGTTATTTAGCAGGGGCCTTGGAAGGGGAGAGAGGGAGAAAGAGAGAGAGAGAGAGAGAGAGAGAGAGAGAGGGAGCGCTTTCCGAAATGAAATGTACAGTATGTCACCCCCGCCCGTGGGGCCTTTCCACTCCACATTGCTCAAGAGCAAATTAAAATCTCCATGGTGCAATAAAAAAGTGGGGGGGGGGGGGGGGGGGGAGAGAAGAGGGGTGACTTTGAAAGCGGATGGGGATGGAAGACAGTGAATAAAGCGGTCAGGATCCCTTCAATTCAAAGACAAGACCCCACCACTGAAGTCACTGGCCTATTAAATCATTATTATACACATTATTATGATATGGCGCACAATGTAACTCAATATCCTCTTTTTTCATCACTGCTTAATTAGATTTTCTGAAACAAAGTAATCAATATCCATATTCATATTCATGGGGAATATGGGGGAATATTAATTTATAGAAGCATCTTAAGCTCTTTTTAATTTGTTTAATAAAATGGTTGCCATTATGTGGGTCTCCAGGCTGACGTTCACAGCGAAGCCAGCAATAATGTTCAGGATCAGTGCTGTTCCTTGAGGCAGCTTCTCCTTTAATAACCACAAAATATGATTTACGCAAGATCCAATCTGTTAATATTTTCAAACATCACCATGTTTGATCAGCAAATCAAAATAGTATTAGCAGATTAAAAAAAAAAAAAAAACATTGAAGAAACAAAAAACAGATGTGATGTCTCTTCTTAATGGTCTAAGTAACTAGAGTCTGCAGCCAAGCAAGAGCAGAGTTTGCTTATTATTTGCTACCAACATACAAACATGATGCATACTTTCCAATATTTTTCTAGCTACTTACAGCAGGTGGAGCCATTGGATTTATACTGCTTTAATTTGGGTCTCTAACAAAGACTCAAAAAGACTTCACACAGTGAAGGTATTTATTATTATAAGTTATTTGTTAGGTAGACTTTATAGGCAGGACATTTAAAGTATCAACTAATATGAATGACTTGATGGCATGAATGGAAATACACTGAAATCCAGATTCAACCACAATGGACTTTGCCCTTGGCAGTGAGTAATGTGTTGAGTCAGTGTTGAGTGTTTTTCAGATTCTTCCATAACCTTTTTTTTTTTAAAATGTGGCAGCTAATCTCAGTGTGTTAGTACTGAACAAAGCATCACTTTCTTAAAATTTGCTCTCAAACAACTGAACTGAACACAAAGCACATTAGGCTTAGATTGAATGTGGACCTAAGCAAGGTTTTGGTATGAACATGTGATATGTAAGGACATTTAATTTAAATTCTGACAGATAAAATTATGTTATATTATTCTGGGATGAAATGCTAAAAAAGGACTGTTGATGTTTTCACCATTAATGATATGAATGTAAAACACTTGGCAGAACACTCCTTCACAATACTACAATCATAATTGTACTTCTGTGTAAATGATTGTTTTCCATTCAACAAGCAGACACAGCATAGAGTAACAGTATAGTGCGTTACACCACAAAACAGAGATCCTTCATGATTATAAGTTACAATATTATTCGGGCACTTGGGCCGCGTGTCAAGTGGTCCAGCTGGCACGGCCAATGACACGACAGTTTCTGACATCATCAACATGTTCCTGGACCAGCGCCGCTGAGGAAAGGTAGCAACTGTGGAGCGGTTACATCATGATGGGCATGTTCCCAAGGCGTAGTGACATGGGGCCTTGGCCAAAGGCGGCAAAGCCTCGCAGAGGAGTCAAACATTATTAGAACGAGCAGGAAATGTGATGGTGCAGGAAACCTTGATTGCAACCATCTTTCATGCTTTTTTTTATTCCTTTTTTCCCCTCCTCTCGGGGGCCAGAGGAGGGTGAAGGCTGTGGGTTTGGGTAACCTTGAGTATTCCTAAGAGCTGCAGTTACGGTACTTTCGCAGCCAAACCCTAACCAAATCCCTTTTACACGTCCACGGCCTGGCATTTCAGGTTGGAATCCTGGGAGCACAGCTCCTAAAGGTACAAGTCAAACGAGTCTTCTCTTATACATCTCAGTAGTATATTGGTGGGGAATAAAAATTAATCAGCACTGTGCACATTTGGACTCAACAGCTACCCTCAGAGTTTTCGCTCTCATTTATGGTTCGGTCTCTATTTTTATTTCCCAAGGAATAGAGGTGACAATGGAATCCATGGAATCATAAAATGAAATAAATCTCCAAATGGCTACAGTCAAATCAGGATAACAGTATATGCTGGAGATGTGCTGTGATGTCATGCACTTAACCAGAATATGCACATGACCCAAGTAAATAAAGTAAGTGCAATTAAACCTGTATCTGCAATACTAATCTGCAATACTAATCCATATAACGGAACTTTATGCAATTGTACAATATGCAATAATAGGCTGAAAAAAAGGAGATTCGCAGGGTACACTGGCTCAGTGTCTGCACAATACAACTGCAGCTGCAGCTTTGCGGTTTAATGACACCTTTGGCAAAAAAAAAACCTTTGGCAAAAATGTCATCCAGGTTATCCTGCCTGTTTGTGACCCCACACGGCACTTGAAAGCAAAACGCTGCGCCGTTTTGAAAAAGCCGTCGCATTTTGAGCTGTGTAAATAAATGGCCTCATCCGCAGCGGCTCGGATCTGACACCGAGGCAGAGGCATGTCATAGCGACCGCAGGGCTTCAGGCGCGAGGCACGCCCTGCACCGGGCGCTGGCCGGCTGCTCGTGCCCAATGGAAAACCCAACCTTGAGCCATAAAGCTATGGAAACCTTCCAGAGTCTGGACTTCAAAAAAAAAAAAGAAAAGAAAAAGAAAAAAAAGGAAGCAAACCTGTCCATAGGGTTTCCCCCATCGGCCGCACGGAGATATATACCTTGAACTTTAGTGAAAATTCTTCTGATTAATTTACTACGACTGTGGTCTCCATGGAAAGGGGGCCTTGAAAGCACGTGAAATACGGAGGTGAATTTATGCCTTCCATAGGCAACAGAAAGGGAGCAGCGCAGATGCCAAGCTATCGCATTCTCTTTAGGTTCACACACACAGAGCAGAAAACTACAGGGAAGCTTTACTACTCTGCTGCTTTCACTTGGTTGTAAATTGACAATGTTTAAACGACTCCAAGGCTTGCACTACAAGAGCAAAAAATCCCGGGAAAAGTATTTGGTTGGACTGATCATTTTAATTGAGCACCGTGAGATTCTATTGTGTTTGCTTGGTGTGTCTTGGTAAACACTTTCCCCCCTGGCTTTATAAGGGCTTAAATTTCTCCAGAAAAATTCAAATTTGTTGCATATTCCAGACTCTGAATACCAATGAGGAACTTGCGTTCCAGAAAAGCACTCATCTTTTTTTGTGCTCCAGAAAAGCATTTATCACTGCCTGGTCATAATCATTCCGAGGTCAAGGTGGACTTGCAGCTGCATTTCAGAAAACATTTTGATCACATAAAACTGTAATGGTTTTTACCGTATGGACATCACAGATCCATCTTTGGTACATCTTAGACATTTCAAATCAATTTTCCTTTTTGCCTGACATAAGGAGAACAGAAGAAAAACAGATGTCATGGTGCTATGAAGATTCTACATCTATCAAAAATGGTGCCTTTGAAAGTGAATTTGCTAAGCATTGTACACACAGTGAAATAAGTATGCCTATTTTTATTTTCAAACTTTTTCAAACTTTTTCAAACAACAAGCCTTGAAAATGAACACCTGTAACGGAATAAACATTTTGGTTTATGTACTACATGGAGATCTTCATACAGTATCATTTTCAATTACTGTGAAAACACCATGTTCCATGGACTAACGTTAGTTATATGTTGTAACAATGTTCTGTAGTAACACTTCATCAATGCCCCCTTGTTAGTGTGAGGTGGATAAGTGTACTCATTCGCTTATTTTTGTCACCTTTCGGCAAATATCAAGGTCCAAATGTGTCATTTCTTTTTTTTACATGTGTTTGTTTTTTGGAACAAGTTTTGCTCCCGATGGTCAGAGAAAAGTGCTTTGTTAAGCAAAAAGTCCTGTCACTTTTACGGTTTGTGTAGGCGGCCCTATTTGCACATGCTCAGAGAAATTAGAACAGCAGCTGTGTGGTGCTGGCCAGCTTGGGTTGGGATGTTAAAAATAGGGTTTGGAAGACCCACAACTTAACTCCAAAAACGGTGTTTCTATTTCCGTGCACTGAATGGTTTATGATATTTTACCATCAGCATTCCCTCTAAGGCAAAACAAAAAAAAAAATCTCAGTAATTAGGACCCACCTTTTGCAGATGTTTCTAAAAGCTCTGAGAAAACAATTTGCGCATAAGGAAAATGTATTACAATACGGCGTTTGCATATATTACATATTACGATATTCAACTTACTTTAAGTTGGCAGCTATGCGACATCATAGTGGTTTCCTTTCCCCACATTGCCCATGTAATAAGAGGAAGTACGCCTACTTTGCCGTCCTGTTTATTTTCCGCTCTTGGTTATTGGTTAACTCTCACTGTGTCAGTATTGGCATGCTCCTATTGGTACATATTGTATCATCACATGTTTATAGGTCTGTTCTCATTGGTTGCTGAACGTTTTTGTTATAACTTGAGCTTCATTGTTGATGGGTATGGTGATGCTAAACTCATACTTATCCATTCAAAGGCCACCCTGGAATAGGCATGGCCAAAGTGTGTTGGTGGGGTTTTAAAACAAATGAAGACTTTTTACACATATATTAAATCTCCAAGGAATCTCATTACGTTATCATCATTTAACAGACGCTCTTATCCAGAACAACTTACATCGGTTTCATTTTTTTTACATGTTACCCATTTACATAGCTGGATATTTACTGACGCAATTCTGTGTTAAGTATCTTAACCCAGGGTACAGCAGCAGTGCCATAGCGGGGAATCGAACCGGCAACTTTTTGGTCAAAAGTCCTACTCTTTATCGCTATGCTACACTGCCACCCTCTCCAGAGGTTTTCTGATCAGTCTTGTAGTGTAAGTCTGCTGCTAGTTATTTTCCATACATGTGCTTTTCAGTACTCACATACAGTAGCACTGATATGACCCACATGGAACCGGGAACAGAACAAACTGTTCATAAACCTTCCACTCTTCACTGTTGCTGAACAGTTTTTGCCCTGTGCACAGCTACAAACCCCTGATCACTCAGATAACACTGCAGTCCCAGTCCATGAAAACATGGCAAAAAAACTGAACAGAATAGTCACTGTGCCAGTCGTAAAAAAAGTTGTTTCTGTGGGAGCTGCTCATTCACTTTGCCAGTGGAGTCAGTGAGGGATGTTACCACTTCTGGTGCTTCCTGTCACAGCCAAAATAACATGTTGCAAACTATACCAACATTACCACCCTTCTGTATTCGCATGATATGCACAGTTGCTGTAATTACATTTTGCCAAAGTCATTATACGCTTGCTGGCTAACGGTTCAGGGGAATGTGAATGCAGACAATAACTGGCTAGCTGTGTTAGAATCACATGCTATGAAATCTGAGAATGATTTCAGCTGGTAAGCACTGTCAAACAGTCATCTGGCTATGTAGCTCTTAATAAATGGATTTCTCTTAGTTTCCCCTTCCCTTAGTTTTTAGGCTGTCTAGTCAGGTTGCACAAGTTAACTTGTGGTAGGGCTTAAATAGTGTTGTGCTCATACTCACTGGTCTGGGAGTGTGGTTAGCTTGGTCTGACGCTGTTGCTCATTCAACTTGAATGGATACAGTTCTGTTCTTTTGTGCTTGAAGTTGCTCTGAATAAGAGCTTCAGCTAAATTAATGTAGTGCAATGTAAATATAATGCAATGATTTACTTGTATTATCATTCAAAATTCAGCCACTTACAATTTTTTCATCTTAATATTTTTAATTGTTTTTTCAACTTAAACTTATAAACCAATAAAACTGTAGCTGGTGAAAAGGCATGATATGACATTTATAACAATATAAATAAATAACAAAGTTTGAAATTAATACATATGATGTCTATCCAGAAACTCAAAAGCCCCTCATACGATAAATGATTCAGATATGCTGTAAATATTCTTTGTTATGTAACTGTCTGCAAAAATGACAGTGGTTGTGAAAGCTATCCAGCAGCTGAATCACAAAATGTTCAGATGTGCAGACTAATGTTTGGAGCTTTCTTCCGTTTCTTCTATTGTTTTGGGACTTGGTGTTTTTGGCCCTTTTTTTGCTCGAGACATATTCACTGGTACATAAGCGCTTAAAAAAAGTACTGTGAGTGGAATACTGGAGCTGTTCCCAACCTGAGAGCAGCTGGGACAGAGACAGAGGTGGCCTGTTCAGCTGAGGGTGAAGTCGCTCCTTCCCCTGGGTGAGCCCTCCAAGGCTGGTTCCCTTTTGGGACCCGGTAGTGTGGGTGATTTCCACAAAGTCCCTTGTTTTGTTTTCTTATCCTTACACACACACACACACACACACACACACACACACACACAAACACGCACACACACACAAACACACACACACACACACACACACACACAAACACGCGCACACACACACACACACACACACAAACACGCACACGTCTCCCATATTTTCCTGTACTTTGAGTGTGAAAGCAGGAGGTGTATGTGTCCCAATCACCTGTGATTCACAAAATATACAGCCGTTGTTCTTCTCTGGGAATCCCATTCTCCCCCCCCGCCCCACACACACACACACAAACACACAAACACACACACACACACACCATTCATTTGCTCTCACTTTTGGGATTATAGGATTATGCTGAATATCTGAATCGGGTGGGAGTGAGGTTGAGTTCGTACTTCGTAGTGCTAATATTTAAAGAAAATGCAAAGGATAAATATTTCAAGGGGGGAAAAAAAATCAAAGTTAACAAATGCTGTCACTGAACATTTCAGTCACTAGAAAACTGTCATCAGCGCTCAAGCCACTAGCACCTATTACCTCCTGTACTTATGGTAATTGTTGCCATATGAGAAGAGCACTTCAAATTAGAGAGCATGTGCCAGTGATAATTATGGACCACACAATCAAGGAGAGACTTTTGCCAATTGCCAATTAAATTTGAGCCAACCAAACTTTCATTAACATCATCCACACATCTGCATCGCACCTTGTATCACAGTGTATGTTTCCAAATCAGGATTCAGCTGGGACCATCAACTAAAAAACAGGCAAAAGAAAACACAAAGTTGCGCAATCTCTCTGATGTCATCATTAAGCATGGGAACAATGATCAGTATTTCCAAGGCAGGTCTCACTACTGAATATCACAAAACACAACTGCATGGCTGGATCCGTATGAAGATATAGTGGTACTGGCATCAGTTTAAGTAAAGCATCATCACCCTTCATCAAGTCAGAACATTGTAATATGGAACGTCAGAGACCCAGAATAAAGTCAACATTACAGGGCATCTGCGAATGAAATTATGGCTGCAAAGATTTCAGGAAAAAACAGCTGAGGCCAAGCACTGCAATATTCCCAGTGTTCTGACCCTGATTGTGTGGTATACATAATTATCATTGGCTCATGCCTTCTAATTAGGGGATAACATTCTCACGTGTGAACAATTACAACAAATAAACAATCAGGGCCAGTTACTCTTGCACTGAAACATTTGAACTCTTGAAAAGTTTTTTTTTTTTTTTCAGTTCAATCATGTTATTTTTTTGCCCTTTCCACCCTAAACTTGTATTTCTTGAATGTCCATTTGGAAGCAATAAATCTTTCAATTTTAAATGTAATTTAATTATAATATAAGACCAACCCATCACCTCAGAGCACAATACAGATCAGATCAACACGTGTTATTTAATGGCTTATGCCATATAACTTAAGTAGACTCCCTTTCACACATTGCCCATTTTAAAAGGTCAATAATTACTGACACGTTTCGGGTTTAGTACTTGGCTCAAGGGTACAACAGCAGCTTAAACCAAATGGAACATGATTAAGATTTTTTTTTCTTCCTACAGAAAAACCTAAAGTTACCTAAAATAGTTACCTAAAATAACTATGCCAAACATACCTGAACACCCATATGTTCAGGAACTTTACCCTACTGTAGACCATTAATGTAGACCACATGTCATCCAGCAGTTTCCATTTCAAGGCTGAAATGATGAAAAAAATTAAAGAAAGTTTTAATAATTTCATACAAGCTGTCTTCAATCTACAGACATAACTGAATCTATTTTTTCCAACATGTCAGTTCCAGTCATTAGAGTTGATTTGCTACTACTGACATGCTGTTAAGAAAATTAATTGTGGATAGTCAAGGGTTTACCAAGCTGGAGGTGTAGTGACTTATTATGCCATGACTTATTCAACAGTAAATTTCTATTACAGCAATGTCACATGAAGGATATTCCAGCCAGCGGTAGGAACCTTGGGTTACAGTATTGCTCATAGCCAGAGTTTGGGGGTTCCCCTAATGAGGTAAAGGCAGACATGACTTTCAGAGATGGGAATGGGGGCAGGAATCTTATGGAAAAAAATGTGTTTCCAGGGATTGCATTACAGGACTTTTAATGGCTTCTCTGTTCTCCAACTTTTTAGTTTTATCCTCTTTGAGTCTGTTATTGCATCATGCAGATTTGACCTACATCTTGAATTGGGCACTGCAGCAGCAGAAGTCCCCAAAAAATCTGAGTTACTCTTATATTCATAAAGTGTTTCAAGAGAGCAGCTTTGCCTTACCTCCTTGTCCCTCTGTCCTGCCGCTCTGTATATAACTACCCGGAGGTATTTACGGGGGCGAAAATTCCTCAGGTGGCGTAAGATCAGCTGCACTGGGGTAATAACGAATGCAGCAATGATAAACTGACTCGCACCACAAAACGCAGATGGAGCCATTGATCACGAGGAGCCCCTTTGAAACCCAAAACAGGCCAGCGGCTGCACAGAGGCAGTTAAAGCTCAATTCCAGCGCAGACAGATGACCTAATCCTTGAGCTGTTTGCTCAACGTGTCCCTGGAAAAGAGTGGTTAATTCCAGGGAAGGTAATCATTCTAACAGGGAGCACAGCTTTTTTTTTTTTTTTTTTAAGATGGTTACAGTTCGCAAAGGTGAGCAACTGAAATGGAGAGAAGAGAACTGGTTAGGACAAATAAATACTCTAACATCAGTTACCAGACTTTTATTTTCAGGCATTGATGTAGTGTGAATAATTATAAATGGTGTAGCTGTGTGTACAATGTAATTAATGGATGGATAAATCCATTGCATATCTGTAAAATGCTCTTTTATTTTCAAGGCTTTACACTCTGTTTCTTGGACATCCCTCTGTTGAACATAACAGGAACATACAATGTTATGCACTACATTTCCCTCTTACACACATTCCTGCACTCTCTCTCTCTCTCTCTCTCTCACACACACACACACATGCACACACACCTACTTACACTTACATGTACTCACTCTGTCCCTCTCACATTCACTCTCTTTAAAATTCATTTTCAGATATGCTTTACTGACCTGATCATAGATATATAGCACTTAAATTTTCACTACTAGATTCAAAACCTAAAATTAAAATTAGATGTAAAATTTATATAAGAGCTGCTGTAAGTGATGACTGGAAGATTATTAACAATTATTTAAAAAGAAATGAAAAATAAGACCCAAACCCAGACCATAGCGGAGACACATACCTGGGAGTTGGCCAGCACTATGCGCCTCCTCTCCCACTAGAATGGGGGATTTTACAGCAGTCTGAAGAAAACAATATTTGGGTATCAGGTTTGCAATTTTTTCATGTATGTCTCCCTTATTTTTCTGTACTTTGAGTGTGAAAGTAGGAGGTGTATCTGTCCCATTCACCTGTGGTTAGCAATATATACAGCTGTTGTTCTTCTCTGGGAATCCCTGACACTCTCTCCCCCCACACAGACACACACAGACAACACACACACACACACACACAATCATCTTACTGTCTCTCAGTATTGTGTTTCAGTAATGCATAGTGTAAGAATGCAATAGTTAAAACTAATAATGTAATTAAACACCTGAAACAAAATATGAAAATGAAAAAAAAAAACAACTATGTAACACAAAGCAGAATAGTTAACATTAAAAGACAATGCTTTCAGGGACCCATAGTGTTTAAGCTGTGAGATGTGAATTCTTTCATATCACTTGGTGTCCCTCAGGATGTATCTGGATGTAATAAGCTGAGCTGCAGGTATTGCACTCAGATTTTACAATGAAGTGCAAATCTCTGTCTTATGTAGTCATCAATGTGCACACAATCTGTTTTCTCTAAGTAGCCAGGTTTTCCTGTGTTGGCCAGTCTCAATTGCCATGCTGTGCTCACTGAGCCTGTACTTTCATGAGAACTTGTCTTTGCCTAATATCTTGCACTGTTGACAGGTGAATTGCCTATTATTGGGCAGAGTAGCATATTGCTGTGTGCTTTTGTGTGTGTGTGCCCCTACAGTGCAGTATAATTTTGTTCTGTTAGTATGTAATTTGGTTCACTCTAACTGCCTTTGTTGGGGTGTTGCTATGCTGAGCATGTATAGTGATGGTGGGGGGTCAGTACTGTGAGCTCCAGAATTAGTTGGCAGTTGGGACTCTTTTCTAGTCTATCCTCTTGGTATTACAGAGCCCCATGGTGTTGGATGTTAGCCTCACTTTTTAGGGTAGCTCCATTAATTAGATGTTAATTAATGATGGGTATTAGCCTTATTCTGCCCTACATTGTTGGTACTTCTCATACTTGTCTGTAGTAGTGGCATGTTTTTACAGAACTAAAAAAGCACTAAATTTCCATCATGTGTTTGTCTCATTTAGGGAGATCCCTCTCTGTGAGTGGACCCCACATATTGCTGCTGTTTTTTTTAAAACATAGACATACCTTCATGCACTCTCTTTCGCTTCATTCACCTCCAAGCAGAAGTTGCCTCTTGAGGCTATTTTCAGTCTCAGGTATGTGTGGTGTGTAGTATTCCAATGCTTTCTTTCCATATGTGAAACTGATTCAGATTCCCTGACCTTTGTGTTCCACATTCCAGAAGTACCACTTCAGAAAAGTACCATGGCAGCAGAGTAGCATAGTGGTAAGGGGCAGTTCTCATAACCAAAAGGTTGCTGGTTTGATTCCCCACAGGGGCACTGCCGTTGTGCTCCTGCGAAAGGTACTTAACCCACAATTGCCTTAGTAAATATCCAGCACGTATAAATGGATACCATGTAAAAACGGTAACCTATGTAAGTCACTCTGGATAAGAGCGTCTGCTAAATGACAGTAACGTAACGTAACGTAACTACCATACCTTGTGTGTTCTTCATATTTTTGCCAAGGTCTTACAATATTTTGCAGGCAAAGCCACGCTCTGCTAAGGTCCTTATTCCGTGAGCAACAGCAGGACCAGGTCATTTGCAGTTAGAAGTTGGAATTTCATTTGCAGTTAGAAGTTGGAATTTCATGAAGGGCAAAGCCAAGGTCTGTGACTAACTCACTGTTGTGGATTTTGAACTAAATCAGAATAAAGCTGTAGCCCTGTCTCACTCCATGCCCTCAGTGAATATGCCTCCTCTTTCCTGTCATTTTGTTGACCCCCGTGCGGCTTTGGAGAAATCTGTTTAATAAATTCTCTTTCTTTCTCCCCTTTTCTCTCCGTCTCTCTCTCCTCCCTCATTTGGCATGCTATGACAATTTCAACGCCAGAGCAGCATACAGTAAGTTCTCCCTTTAGACTAATTGTGGCTGGACATGATGAAATGCACTGTAATGAGAATTACAAGCAAACGTCACTTCTTGTGAATTGAGCCCTTTTTTCTGTCTATTGCAGCAACACTGACTCACTGTTTATTTGAATCAGAGAAGGGCTTCTAAATGTAAAATCCATTTACTATGTCAAAAGTTACATGACCGATGCGCTCGCCTGACCGATTTCACCGGAGTCCAATCACACCCACGGGTAAACTCTTGTGCACAGCTACTTGCTAACAATGCAGCCTTCCACAATGAACAGAGAGATAGCCAGTATCTGACCCTGCACACTGATCGGAGAGACAACAAGAACTAGTCAAGCTATATTTACTCCTCTGTGTCATTACTCAAACCCTTTTTACGAAAAATGTTAGCAATATTTTAGTTCAGCATTGAATTAAAATGTCAAGGTGGTATGTTTTGATAAAAACTGTCAGCAGCAGAAATACTTTCAAACCCTGAGTGGCATATCTTCCGCACATCTCTCACTGTTTCTGGCATCTAATTTCACGATCTGATTTCACTGTAATTTCAAGCATGATGTACATGATGAAACCAGCAGCTCCAATGTATCTAACAATGAGCATGTATCACCATACAGGGATTTACTGTGATAGCTGTATATACAGAGAGAGAGAGACAGAGAGAGAGAGAGAGAGAGAGAGAGAGAGAGAGAGAAAGAGAGAGACAGAGTGTGTGTGTGTGTGTGTGTGAGAGAGAGAGGGAGAGACAGAGAAAGAAAGAGAGAGAGAGAATGGCTAGCCTAGATGGACTGAATGGCCTTTTCTCATCCTTATACTTGCTTCTTCTTATGTTAAAAAATTATATCCAAAAAATAAGGAAATGTATATTTTAGTATCTGTCAAGATATCCCAAATGTGATAAGATATCAACTGTTTTTGTACATAATTGTATGCATATATTGTAAAATATATTCTACAAGAGACAAGCATTCTCATATTTTATAATGTACTCTTTGTATATTTTGTCATGAAAGGAAATATGTTTATTATGTTTTTGATTGCATATTTGATTAACACATCATTTTATCATAAGCTTCTGCTTTCATAACAAAAGAGCATCTGACTAGCAACAAGGTAGGCCATGCCACAAATGTGCTAATACTGTTTGGACAAAGAATATGGAAGGAGAAAAATAAGACAAGCTAAGAATTTTGGAAAAAGGAAAAGTAAAGAAAATGAAAAACATGGGGCCAATTCCTGTAAACAGAAGTTTAGCCGAAAACCCTGTAACTCTGGAAGAATCTGCTGCTACTGGCTTTAGTTTCTAACAAACAAATTCTTTGAGAATGAAACCAATCTGCCCTTATAAATCCTGTAAAAAATGTATCTTTGTCTTGGCTGCTGGTTTTAAGGGAATACTTCGCGGGCTTTATTTGCGGTTCGTGCTCCTGAAATGTATGAAACATTTGACGTTCACTAGCGTGGAGCTCATTTATGTTTTATTGTAATTTTCTCATGCTGTGGCAGTGTCTGACGCAGCCCAGTTGAGCTGCATGTTGTGGTCACTTGATGGTCTATTACAGCTGCACCTAAAACATCAGCATTTTAAAATTGTAACTCTTCAGTTCCAAATGTCCACGGATTTGTATTTGAGCATATTTACATAAAATGGCAAAGACAAAAGGCAGATCGGAGCATGGAAAAGACGATGTTGTGAATTCGGGTGTTGACCGCACTGCAGACACACTTTAGGGTGAGCTTAGACGCTGTCCGGGGAGAGCATGGAGGGTGACAGCACAGGACACAGGCACAGCATCCCACAGGACACATTGCAACAAATAACTCCCAACACCAATTCAGTAGCACCATGAGTGCAACAAGGCTATGCAAAATGTTTCAGAGTCTCATGGGAGCTCCAGCACAGGCTTGTCACAGGTGATGATCATGGAGGAAGCATTACCCCTCGACCAGGGATGGCACACTGCTTTACACCAAGATTCCAATAAACGCATTTACAGTTATAAACCACCTTCCATGGATTTGGAAGTGCTCTTCAGTGACCGAAGTGTAGCTGTCCCCTTCCTGGGTATGGAAACCATTTTGCCCCAGAACACTCACCATAGGTCCACTGAGTGCAGGTGCTGAGTCTTTGATACTTGGACTAAGATAGCCGTATTAGGAATTTGGTCAGGACCCTGGGGGAAAAAAAAAAACAACATCTAGTTGAGCAATATCATCCTTCCTGGAATACCTCATTCCTCTACAAGCCACAAAAGTTGCCAACACTGAAATTCTAAGGGTTATTTGGCAAAGAGATTTAAACTGAGAGAAGAAAATGGCTGACTTTAGATTTGATAAAACACTGAGTCCTATGTGAGGGTAACATGAGGAAAATGGACACAATAAAAAATAATACATATTGAGGCTCCTTAGGATGGGCTTAGTCACAAATTATTTATTTTAGACATGTAGGGGAGGCCTAAGCCGGGGGGGGGGGGGGGGGGGGGTGTCTACATGAAATGACTACATGGCTGTGACAGTCAGTGTCATAGTGACAAAAATCAATAAAGTTGTTCAAAACAAAAAATATTTACACAATATTTACATATCCTTGCATCATTCTGTTCCAAAGCAGACCTCATTTTGCACATTGAGAGCTATACTCTTTGCTGCCATCTACCGCTTTTTGGTTCAGTAAAAATGGAATGTTCAGAACTGCTAGAGAGGTCAGCAAAGCCCATCCATTCAGTCTGTGAGTCTGCATTTTGAAATAAATAAAAACAGTTATGAATCTTGTGATTGCGTATTAAGATGACATTTCAATTTAACGCTGCTCCCATGAACCTTGTTTAAGTTCAGGCCCTTGTGAGAAGAAAAAAAACATCACATCTTACGGAACATCTCCCAGATTCTATGTCACACTTGGAATCCAAGAGCCTCCTAATAACAAGAGGGTTGTGCATTCTAGAAGTTTCTGTTATTAAGCCATTGCACTTTTGAACTTTTACTGATAGATTGGGTGGTACATAAAGAGTACAAGCACTGTAGTGACACTGAAGTGTATCTTCAAGCTGTGGGGATTGCTCAAGGAACACCAATCTGTTTTACATGGCCAATTGGTAGATTTCTTCCACATAAGATGCAGCTCACCCATTCCCCTCTGGACAGTAACCGAGGGGTTGCATTGCATTGAACACAGTCCGTGAAACTGTTGGTCTTACCAGCCTTGCTTGAACATGTCCGTGCTATCTTCCGGCTCGCTTCGTTGTGCCCTCAGCCCGAAGTGAAGACGAAAGAAGGAGAGATTATCAGG
This sequence comes from Megalops cyprinoides, assembly GCF_013368585.1. Taxonomy (NCBI): domain Eukaryota; kingdom Metazoa; phylum Chordata; class Actinopteri; order Elopiformes; family Megalopidae; genus Megalops; species Megalops cyprinoides. The sequence goes on from NC_050599.1 coordinate 6,119,343, forward strand.
AAAAGAGCAGCCATGACGATTGCACACAATGAAAGTTCTGTGGCCTAACAGTGGCGGGACTGTTCCAGGGAGGTTTACTCTGTTTCAAAAGCACATTTCACGGAACAGTCGTCAGGGTCAAAGCCTCCCATTAGCTGGTGTGATACTTAACAAAACAGGGACAGACAGAGGTCTGTCCTTTCCCATTTTCAAAGTTCAGGGGTTTTTAATTGCAAAACAACCTTTCACTGTTATAAAAGTGTTCATCCGCAAACTCACACAACTCTGCTTGACTGGGGGGGTATCAAGAGCAGGGAGTGAAGTGTAGGGTGGAGGTGGGGAGTGTCCCAAAACACAAGAGGCCAATACCCTCCATATCCCAAGATCCTGAAAAGGAAGCATTTACTCCAGCTCACAAGTCTTACAAAAAAATCCTCCCTTTGAACTGTGTCAAAAAAGAAAGCTTCAAGAAAATATCACCAGGCGCCTTAAAGATGAAATTCTGTTGATGACAAGAAGTAAGTAAATCTTTGCGCTATTTATTTTCCTACACAGAATGTAGCCCATTAACAATCTGTGGTAGAAGTAAAATTGTAAAGGCTTGCAGAGGTTGTTTGTATTAAGAGCTTATACAATAAGCTTGGCCGGATAGTATTTCACTTGGAAAATAAACACTTGCACATTTGATAAGCATTAACCCAAAGGAGCAGCAAGTCGCTGCTTGGTGAACATCGAACCCCTTTTTAAGAAAAAGCATAATGAAGAATAAATCATTGGTGCTGATGGCCATGGTTATACTTAAACAAAATCCTGAACTACAAAGACAGGTATAAAATCCTCAGAAAACAAATGCACACTCAAATGTACGGTCGTAGCTGGAGGATTGAATTCTATACTCTCTAATTCATTAACCTTCATCCTACCCAAATCCGTTTTCTGTATCCCCATGGGTGCAAACAGAATACCACGGACACCAAACCGAACTCTCGTATATTACGATGTCACAATCAATCAATCACCACCCTTCCCCACATTATTTGTTAAGCTGTGACACTATAATGTAGTCCAAACACAATCACTCCTACTGTTGAAATGGCCATTCATACAATCTATATATCCTTGAAATGTTTTCAGATTAATGACAGTGAATTACAATGCTCAATTTATAATGTATGTACAATGTATTGAATATCTACTCTATGAGTAAGCTCTTGTCCCCAACAGAGTGCCTTAATTGTGGACTGTGCATAGGTCATACTGTAATATTTAAAATTAAGCAGATTAGCCAGACAAAAAAACAAATACAGAAACAAAGCAAAAATCAGTAAGAATAAATCATGCTTAAAAATGAGATATCTCCAGTTTCAATTAAATGTATATTTTAAGCATTGATGAAATGTGGAAGCAAATGCAAAAGCACAAAATAATTTGAGGTTTCTCATGTTTAAGTTCATATTATTATTACACCAGACATACGTGGATACATATGTACATACGTATATACGTACATACATACATACATATACATGTTCTACCATTTTATGTGTATACATTTGTATATTTGTATCTCAAAACTTTCCTTTGCTTACTAATTCTTTCTCCTGTATTCATTTCAGTGTCAGAATGTTTAATATCTCTCTTGTTTTTGGGGCCACTGAAATGGAATCGTTTCTATCTGTATTTAATTTAATACTAATAAAAAAAATACCATAAAATTTGGTTTAACCTGCTTCCTCAGAAGAAGATTAATTTCCACTCTTGTTTTTCTTCCCTCTTACCACAGTTTTTTTTCAGTGTGTCTACATAAAGTGTACAGTGATGTCACTGGGCCAGTTTGTCCTCCAAGTTTGGTTTGGAACCAGAATCAGCTTGAAAGCAAAATGCCAGATTTTCCCACATCAGTCATGAGCCCAGATAGAGGGTTTCAATGCTATAATGACAGAGGGAAAGATTTGTATAAAATTCTGTGCTGCATATGCCACTTTCTTGCGTCAGACTTATAAATATGTTGAGGAGCATGTAATACGTACAATGAATTAGAGGACGACATTCTTAAGTACAAGATTTATTTTTTTTTTTAAATAAGCATAGCTCTGTCTTAAAGTATCACTGTTAATAGTGGTTCTGATCAACATTAAACAAAGGCATACACAGATATGCATTATTGTCACTTTCATACCAAATGAAAGCACATGGAATCTCAGCTTGTAGTGATGGAAACTGGAAAAATATTATTATTTATAAATGTCAGTGTTAAAATAGGTGTATAAGCGGTATACACTATATAAATCATGCAACTGCAACTGCAACAGTAATCTGAGAACATACTACAAATAACAAAAACAATGATTAATTAAAAATATGACACTAGAATGATTGTTCCATCTCTTTTTTGTATTTTTGGTGGTCTCTTAATGCATGACTGAGAGGCGCAATGACATGAATGGGCTTCTTCGCTAGCAAAACTGAAAAAAAAAAAGTTTTTCATTATTTGTCAGGGGAAAAAAGTTTCTTACTAGAAAAACTCTGTTGTGTTTTGGTTTCCTTGTCCAAATGTTCCAAGTACTTTTTTGTCTTTGTTTCATAATTTGGGTAACAATGATTTGTGGCTGGTCCGCAGTACTTGTGTGAGCATGATATAAATTAGTTGGGTTATGTAATTAATGTGTTTTATTACCAGTGACTGCGGGGATTCTTCTCAGGGTTAAGTTCTTGGGTTGGTAGTTTTTTTAAATAGTGACTTTGGGACTTGTATTGGGAGATGTATCCAGAATTTCACCATTCTTTTTCCATGCTCATAATAAAAATTAAACGTGGGGTTTATTTAGTTTGTATTTTGTTATTATTAATTAGCATTTGAAGTAGTTTTACTCACTGATTGTACCCCAAACCTCACCATATATTGCAATGGGCAGAAATGTACACAAAAAAAAGTATGGTCCAGCTCTTTTAACACATTTACTGCCATGTCAACAATGTGTACTGGGATGATTTTACTTAAAGTTATTTTTTATTTATTTATTACCTGTGGGATTCTTTTGGAAAATCAGGCTATGACTTTTTAAATTTACCGCCAGGCCCTGGTTCTGACAGTGTTTTTCTAGTAGATCCAGGTACCGTTGTAGCCCTTCTGTGGGTTACATATATAAAGCAAAAAGCAGACTTCTGTGTTACGTAGTGTGAGCCCAGGACCTATTAACTATTCTAAAACCTGGTCTTTCTCTCTCTCTCTCGTACTCTCTCTGCCTTTCAGCTCAGTTCAGTATTCTTGACTGGCATGAAATGCATTCTCTAAATGTTGCCAAAGCACAGAATATGGTGTGCAGTACAAAAACAACAGACAAATATATACTTAAGCAAGTGAAAACATATACAGGGTGAAAAAATGTAAGTATAGCAAGTATCTGTCTCCTTCCCTTGCTCTGTCTTTCTTCTCTGGTCTTTCTTCTTTGGCTCTCAATTTTCTTTCTCATACTCCATCTCCCCATTCTCTCTCTCTCTCTCTCTCTCTCTCTCTCTCTTTCTCTTTCCCTCTTCAGACAGGCCATCTGTGGAAGTAGAACAGGACCAATCAGGACCATTTAGGCCACTGAATGTCCAGAAAGGTGTCCATAATTGAGTGACCTGAACTGGTGCCAGGTCCTGAAAGGTGTCTAATTGAGTGTCCTGAACTGGTGCCAGGTCCCGAAAGGTGTCTAATTGAGTGGTCGGAACCATTGCCAGGAAACAAGCGTAAACTGACTGGGATCTCCTTATGGCTCAGTGCACTGGGAAGATGAGATGTTTGTCATCTTTTCATAATAAGTGGCATGACGTCCATGCACTGTGATGCCTGTGATGCTTCAGTTGACTGCCTGTGGTTTTAATCCATCTGACGTAAGAATCGCTGCAGATAGGACCTTTGTTAAAGCGAAAAAATGAGGTTTGTGTTAAAATGATTTGAGAGTCTCTAAAAAAGTATTTGATACGTAAAGAAATTTAGAATCATTGGGAAATGAGATACAGTGGCCGTCGTTGTTCTTGTTAAACAAGATTGCAGGCATTGTAATCACGTTGAGGTTTAAATAACATTTAATCTGGCTATATCTGTATGGTAGACAGAAGAACAAAGTCGTTATAGGCAGTGTTTTGTGAGTTGATGGCAACAAAAAACAACAGGAGATACAATCACACAATACGTAAATAATTGACAAATAAACTGTATCCATGACCCAAAGACACAACAATAGCATGACTACTAGACTATTACAAATATACATTCGGATCAGCATGAGACCATATGTGACTATTGGCCATTCTTAATCATCTATAATTCTTCGTACAGTTTCAGAATATCAATAGATACAGCGCAGTGATGGGAACAGGGGCATTCAGCCAGCCTTACTTTTGACCCATTTCCACCTATGCCCTTTGGTTCTGTTCCACGACCTTAAGCTGATATACCCTCTACAATTTATTTCTATAAGGTCTGGAACCAGTCTTGTTGCTCCTTTGTACACTTTAGACTCTAGAGCTTTCAAGCTTCTTATCGAAAACTCAAAGTGGAGTGTAACTCAATTTTCTGCCTAATTACTGGAACTGCAAATGGACCCAATAATCATGCTCAGTCACCTCTGAGGTACCCCTGGGTTATTTGATAACTTAGGCCAGCTGGGCTTTGTCAGCAGCAAAATGAACATACAGGTAAGAGGGGTTCCAGAAATCAAATTACAAAGACATTGTCTAAATGGGCACGTGAATACGGTCACTTTTAAATCTAATCTTTAAATCTCCAGAGCAAATTTATAAATACATGCAGTCCTATATTTGATAAGTCTGGACAAACAGGTAGCTGGGAGACAAAGAAACCAGTGGACGTTTCAGACTGCCCTAACTCACAGGCCCCGTCGCTCCCAATTTTCGCTCCCAATTTTTAGCTCAGCGGCTGAGTCTTTTTTTCTCCACAGGCTGCCAAGTCCAAATGAGCTCAACCCAGCACCTGCAGCATGGTGTGTCAAGCAATTATCCCGCTGTCCTGCCTTCCAAAAAGCCATGCCCTTTCAAAACCTTTGACCTTTTCCAGCTAACATAAACTAATTATATTTCTAGTGCAGGGAAAGCCTTTGGGGTGGCAGTGAATGGGAGTCGCCTCTGATGTCTTAATCAGTGTTAGCTGATCTGGAGCATGTAATTTTCGGTCCCTCTTATAAGCACCCCCCCCCCCCCCCACCCCCCATTATCTCATGGCTCACAGGGAACGCTGCGGTGAAAAGGCTTGGGGGGGGGGGGTACAACGGGGGTCTTGCATTCGTCTTGCGGGAAACGTCAGCCGTGAAGCTTGGGGACCGATAGCACCTCCCGGTTCCCCTCTCCCCTTGCACAAGGGGAGTCATTGTTCGGTGTCACTTAGCAGCAATTATGGCCCGTCAAAATAGTTTTTGTTTTACGACAACGTGTTAATGGGCCCATGGCTGGGTGCGAGAAGTAACCCAATCATTCACAGCACCCACCCCCTCACCCCCCCCCCCCCCCCCCCCCCACACACACACACACCCACAGAACAGGGGTCGGAGGTTAATGGAGACTTTCTGATGTAGCGGATGAGATTTTCGCAACCTTTTGCCGGGAGGGAAACCGTGAACAAAGGGGACATAATGTGATACAATTAGTTGGACAGCTACTGGGTCAGAATTTCCCAGACGAAACAGCAGAGGCCCGACCGAGTGAATCGGACCAGCTGGGCCACCTGTGTCCCAGTAAGTGCCAGAAATAGCTTTGGTACTCCACGCTTTGGGGAGCCGAGGAGGTGCATTGAATCTGAAAAGGGCACCAGCGCGAACAATGCCAAGGTTTTTAATTTGAATTCTAGTGATTACTGTTTCCGAAGAAAACTGAAGAGCAGCTAGTCTCTTCTGTGGAAGCGTTATTACGGTGACAGTATTATATTGTGTGCAGTAAGTCAGCTTTTAATAATTCATAACGTTTAAATGTCAGGCCTTTCTCACTTTGACATCACAGAACACGTCAATTAAATATTTCTCGCAAAGCAAGCTCTGTTTATTCACAGTGTTAGCCTTGCCCTGATGGTATTCCATTTGGCCCAATATTGTCTGCCCAAAGAGGGACAGTTACAGCGTTTTACCACTAGAGGCTAGGGCTGAATCAAAAGGGCCTTTCATTATTTTCATTTAGCAGATGCTAATTCTGCACCTTACAATTTTATCCATTTACACAGCTGGATATTTGCTGAGGTAATTTTGAGTTAAGTACTTTGCTTGCTTCTTACCACCATGCCACACTTCTGCCTCTAGTCTAGAGGCTACAGCTGAATCAAAGTGACGTGAGTTACCTGTTTACCCTGTGGTTACAGTGTTTATCAAAGAAATGGCAGATTCTCTCAGGTAAAATAAAATGCAGTACTAACCATATAAAGTCACCATAAGAAAGCCTGAGCCCCTAATACCAGTAATGAGAGAGCGAGGCTTCATGAACCTCAGAAGAGGTGGAGCTATTGTGTGTTTTCAGTGACTTGCTCTGTTTAAGCCAATCATAGTCTTTTGCTGTGAATAACAAATTTATTTGATTGGTTCATACAAAATCTGTGAATTGCAGTGCAACTGTAGAACTACCCATTGTGGTATTCACAAAGTCACCACCTTATGCAGCTCACAATCTGCCCAGCAGCTTCATCTGAGTAAGCAGCCCTGATTATTGGCTCCCGGTCGGACCTCTACGATCACCGCTCCAAACCAGCTTTACAAGGAGCCAGAAATGGGTGCTGGCTCTGTTGGTGGTCTCTCCTATGTTGTGCACGGGCCTGGTCTAGCATCTATGGGCAGGGAATGGGAACCATGAGCCTGGCACAGACAGACTTGACGCAGTTGAGGTCTTCTAATTCCAGGTCACCGCAGTTTGGGGATTTGACTATGATGGATGGATGGCACAGAGCAAACAACAGGTTTTATTTATTTTTATTTTTTTTTTCCTGTGGTGGGCAAGTTGCCTTTCAGGCATCTATTGGTAGGATTGAGGCAGAGAAACAGAGAAGCAGATCTGCAGTTTTGTGTGTCAGGAGACAGCTCAGCTGAAACATTCACTTCTTTAGCTCTCATCATTTGATGAGAGCTAAATGATGACAATGATACAAACAAGCACGCTTCTTATAATTATATTTAATCTAACAAGATTTCATCCATGATGTTGTGACTGAATAACCAGAAAGAAGTGAATAATTTCTTCAGTTTCACACAGATTAATGAATAAATCTAAATATGCGTAATAAAACTGTTTCTCATCACGCACTTGCACATTTCCATTGTATTGATATATATTATAATTGTTAATTGATATTATATGATATCTTAGCTGATGGCCTTTTTCGAAGAAAATTCCATGGCTTGCACCTTAAACCTTCTGTAATCAAGGCATGCTACATGACTTTAACTGGCGGATTGAAGCACAGCATCCAGGTTCACAACAGCACTGTTTCCCTTAGCAACGTTCAAACCCACAACCCTCAAATCCAGACTCTAGAAGCTTAACCACTGCTCCACATGTTGCCCTTTTTAAACAAGTCGGCCATGCCAGTGTAGGCTCTAAAATATCTTTCTAATAAAATAAATGGATGCTGATCCCAATCCCAAAAGCAAGCAGCAAGCAGCAATGCTGGATCTGCTTCCTCGGCCTGCCTCTGTGAAATAATTTATAATCTATAGCCCAAGGACACAACTGGAAGCAAATCAATAACTTGGGCTTGGAAGAATTTTATATTTTCTTTTCCTTTTTTCCCCTTTCAAATGCTTTCTAAAATATGTCTTCACGTACAATAAAACATGAAGTAAATCTCCCACCACTTTCAACTATTTGGGTTTGGACGTCTCAGTGGTACTGGTAGCTCAGACTATAAATCTTGTGCCGATGTTCTTTCGGGTTATCGATAGTGTTAACGACCTTATAAGTTCTGTCCTTGCAGCGAAAAATCATATTGTTTAATTTTTCATGGTTTGAATGAAACATAGTTGTTTGGTTGGGAACATGGGGATTTTGTGTTATGAAGTAATACGGTCACATGGCTCTGAGGTTTGCAAGCTTGATCCCTGCTCAGACCACATTGGTTACATGCAAATCTTATTTTCTGTATCTTTAAGAAACAGGAAATATTTTAGACAGACTTCTGTAGTGGAAAAAGCCATTCTAGGAGTGTTATTAAGTAGTCTGCCCTGTGAGATATGTAGTGTAGAGCTGGTCTTTCTCAGCTTGGAAAGAAACAATCTTTTTCAGCTATACAGACTACAGCGTAATGGATCTGCCTTGGGTGTTGCCTACCTATGATTGGATAACCTTTCTAACCCATGGCCCAACCAGAATGGCTGTTTGCCCTTGCATTTGTGCCCTTCCCTGCCCAACAACCAATCAGACACCTGAATACACTGAATCCAAGTGCAGAGAGCCGAAGACAAAATAAATAAGCAACACTTCATTAATATGATCTGTTAAAGAAAGGTGGCATTCAGTATTTTCCTGAAGATCTTTGACTGCTACCTTGAGAGAGAGAGAGAGTTTTTCCAAGAATTTTGCAGAGCTATCTCAAGCCATAATCCAATGCAACTAGTTTAAATGGGAGCTGAGCATGAAGGAACATTACTCATTATAATAAGCTCTTATAAATAATGCTCCTTCCACAGGATGTTTGGACACTACCGTTTATAGAGCAGCTTCCTCCAGGCATGGTCAAAAAAAGCATATGAAATCCACAACCTCTTTTCTCTGCATGGCGATGAGGGGCATTTTGCATATCTTTAAGTGCAGTCCTACCTGACAAATTGCCTGACAAGATGGTGTTCTTGGCACCTTGCAGCTGAATACAGGCTGACTATCCCATCTGCCCAATGGGTTACGCTGAGAATGACTGACAAGACATTTAGGCCACTGCTGAAAACACTTCATCAAAAGACCTTAAATATTACTTTGTTGTAAGATCGCAAATGCCCCAGCTGGGTCTGAAATGAGCACTTCCTTCGGCTGGGGCCAGCGTGAGCGCGCAGGGGAAGGGACAGAATGCTGAGCCACAGATGGCATGGTAGCCGATGCTAAAGGTGTGTAGCATCAGTTAGCACCTTCACTGAGGTGTAGGAACTCCAGGGTCGGAAAGCTGCTCATGCTGGTTTCATGGCAACAGGTTGCCATGGTATCTAAAGTTGGGAGGAGAAACAGGGATCCAGCCCTCTCGGATGAAAAGCTTTGGCTTCCCTGGTTGCCTGCTAAACTGACGTCTATATTTATCCCACATACAATGCACTTTCTGCTTACTCTTGAGTAATTGTTTTTAGCAAGTGTATTGGTTTCAGTAAGTGTTTTAATTACACAACAGGCTTCCTGTCAAGCTTGCAAACTATTTTACTAGTAGCGTGAAATAGATCAACAGTACCAAGATGGGAACGTAGCAGTTTTTTTTTTCAATCTCTGTCCAGATGAGCCAAAATGATAGAAAATCTCTCTAACCCTGGAGATTAAAACTTCAAACACAGACATTTGTTCACATTGCTGACACAGTTAATTTAGCGTACGGGTTGAATATTTACACAGATGTAGTATGCATGCGGCATTTATAAAGTCTATATCAAAGCTTTTAGTTTAAAACTACCATTGTGTGACTAGGATTGATTTGTGTCTCCCGATATGCAAAAAAAGCAAGTGGAGTCCCCATTTACTAATAGCTTCCCCAAAAGCTGGAAGCTTTCACAGATGAAAAGATCAACAATGTGGTAATGTTTATGTCTGGCCAGTACTTTATATTTCCTGTGTTTAAATAATCAACTATTATCTGATTTGCAAAAGCTACAATTTGTGTGTGGATTAGATTAAATCGCAATTTGTGTGTGCACAAGCTTGAGCGAAAGGCACACAGCTAAGGATATTTGCAACTGTGGGAAAACTATAAACGACCCATCAGTTCTCACATGAAACCTATGCCAGCTAGCAATCAATGGAGGCAAAACAAGGCCTTGCCTCCACTGTAATTAAAGGCCAAAACATGTAATCTGGCAGTACACAATAGAAGATTTTTATTTTCAGATAAATTTCTTAAAATACTCTTTTTGTGTCAGCGGAGGAATCTTCTCAAAGGCCTTCCATCCCGGCAGACTTTCTGTGGCTCACATCTCTAACAAATGACAGGTTTGAATGGGGAGGTAATTGAACTGGATCTCTGAACTGGATTTGTTTAACTGCAAACAGTTCAAATTTACGGTGTCCCTAAAACTATAAGGAGATTTTGGGGGTCATTGATGTTACGATTTGGCTCTGATTGCCTAGTACAAAAGCAGGAAAAGCTCTCAGTTGGATACAGCTGCTCCACTTGACTACCAACCGTAGTCTTACTTCAAAAGTCTTCTGATTGGTTTATACAGATCATTGTGATTTGTATGAGTGATTGCCAGCACATGTTAGCTCCACCCATTATGGTGCTAATGAACTTGAAGGACTCTCTGACTCAACACTTGCTTTTTAATAAACTCAGGTTAATACCATCATTCCCAATGACAGTGAAAGGAAAAACTATTGGCTATTGTGCAAATTTTTAACGTTTAGAGCAAAACGGTGGAACATACAATGATTCAACACCCCACTGAAAAACATGAAGGAAATTCTGTATCTGTGAAGACACACACCGCATCCACCTACACACTCTTTTGTAGCGTGTAGGATGCTTTCCGTAGCTTTAAAACACACACCCCTGTTTCAGCGGGAGGGCATCCTATGGCCTTGAGTGGGAGGGCTTGTTAGAGGAACTCACAGCGGGGATTACAGTGGTCACGGGGTCACGGAGGTTCATCAGCTAATCTGCCGGCCTGTCTCCTCTCATAGGGACCACGGCGGGATGAGACTGGATGAATCGTCTCCGCTGGGGTGCGGCAGCCTAATCAGGGGGCGCAGATTCATTTTCCTACCCTCATTACTCTGCCCTCGCCGTGTCCGCCCCAAAAAAGTGATTTAATGCCCCCACCCCCCCCCCCGCATGGTTCCCAGTGAGCTGTGTAAACCATGGTGACAGGGCGTAATGTGACACTTTGAGCTTCCAATCAGAATCCATGCAGGGAGAGGGTTCTGTTCTGATCATGGCAAACAACTACAGCCTTACAACAGTAACAGCCGAGTGATGTCAGAGTACATATTAAATACATATTTAAAAATATATTTATTGATTTTTTTTTTGTTTAACCCAATTTGTCTGAGCTAACACTCCCTGAATTGACACACAATTACCCAGAAGCAGTCAAGGCTCTCAGCTGAATGGCATTCACTTTGAAAGCTCAAATTTTCCTAAATAAATTAATTTTACATCCTCGTGCCACAAATAAATAGAAGTGTGCTTGTGAGACCCATCCAATGAAAATTCAATCTTTTTTATTATTCATACAACCATGTTTTTATTTATTATTACTTTTCAATTTCAATTCTATTTTATTCAGCCATATAGCTTTTCACACTGGTTTAAGTATGTTTTACAGTATTTTACAGATGGTTTCCAATTGTTTTAATAAAAATGTATACATTGTCTCCATTTGTCTGTTGTTAAAATCCAATTCAAGTGGTTTATATGTTACCACATTTTATAGTCTCTTGTCATTGAGGATACGTGTAAAACCATGACCATGTTAAGATGCAATATACTCTTTACCAAAAATGTTTAAAAAAGTCTAATGATTGAGCTTATTAAATAACTGAAAAAGCATTTAAGGCAGAAAAATGCAGAAAAAATCAGAATCACACACCTCACTCCAGGAACCGGAGGCTAACAACCTGGTTGAAGGAGATCCACATACTGTGTCTTTGGAACAATGTTAAAACCAGTAAAGGACACAAAATATCATCATTGCCCAGATTCAAGGACAGGGGACTTATTTATTATCTATATCACCTTTCATATAAGGCCAGATCCCCTCTCTCGCAGGGCTACTAAATTTGACTTCCAGGAGGGTTGCTGGAAATTGATATAAACCAAAATTATTTCAGATTCCAAAAAGGTCTTTTTCTTTGGCAGCACTGTGGTATTCCCCTGCGACCCCACTCCTCAACAACCTTGATAATATTTTCATATAATTCTCCAGTAATTAAATCAAGATGGGATCTAGAAGGCTTAAGGTGGAATGGTGTCTCTCCTCTGTCCTGTTCCAACTAATGCAATCCTCTGTTCACCTTAAAATAGCCAGATGTGGCAACACCACAGTATCTGGTCTCCCAGGGAGATCAATAGGGCTAATATCTTATCCTTTGCTCAGATTAAGGCAAAATCACTACTTGAATGGTTCTTCATCTACAGATATTTACAACAAATGAACTACACTCCACAGAAACAACAACATTTGGGCCAGAAAATCTCTCAGCAGGTAGGAAATTATACAGATATATGTTGGTTAACAGAACAGAAGTGTCAGCTTGTTAGCAATGTGTTACCAGATAAGTAATGAACATGTAATATATGTGTATGCATTCCATGACTTCAGAAAACAGCAGGGAATTTAACCGTATAAAATATATCAGTTTAACAGTTAAGGTTAAACTTATACTTTTAAAATTGCGTCTGAATCCATCTGGAACTCAACAATCTGTTACTATCTGGTTACCAGTCCTGCTACCAGACGGAGACAGGACCTTTACAATCAAGAAGAAAGAATGCAGATAAAAGAAAGATCCAGCAGCATTCACCTGAAGGTACAATGTATTGGCTTGTATTCTCAAGCAGCAACATTTGGAATCGCAGTGGGAATGCATGAAAACATGTTGTAGCAATCATAAAATAATGTCATTAGCTAATTGGATCACCTCCGCACACTCTTGCCCGACGTAATTTCACTCAAACTTTTATCCTCATGCTCACCACCTTCATTGAAATGCAACACTTTGCGCTCTGCAGATTGTTCCATTTACTCCTGTAGAAGCGCTGAATTGGCAAGAGCAGCTTTAAGTCGTCCCCGGGACTGGCCGCTATCCCTCATCTCCCACAGTTCTTAATCAAATGCACACATTCTGAACATTTGAACTGTCATGACATCTATGCTGAATTTCATTATAAACCTGCAACTTATTGTGCCGTGTCCTTTACTGTCACTATTTTTATTATTGTTGTCTATTGCTATTATTATTAATGTCCATCGTGTCAATTTCCTCCCCCTACTCATTTGTAATGTGGCATATGTTAATAATATTTTGCTAAATGTTTGCCATGGAAAAAAATCATTTTAACTAAATGTTCATAATTGTGTATTGCTTTGTATTGCTCTGTGTGTGGGACTGTCAACCAATTCAATCTTCTTATTTTGACTTTGGTGGTTGTGTGGGGTGGGGGTTCTTTTGGATATTTTGCATCGTAAATATTCCTTTGTCCCCTGTGACATGTTTATTGAACCTAAAGCCAATATCCAATCTAATAAGCTGGACTTAGAAGTGGACCAAGTTCCAGAGGACCATCTCAAGGACTGAGCTGCCTACATTTTCTATGGTTTCAATAAGAGAACACAGACTCCAAAACACATAGTTTAAACACTGTCAGACAGTTTATATATATGTTGTATTGCATGGTATGTAATGTATTTACCCCAACAGTCTTTTGGTCAGGTTTATTCATGAGTAGGGGAGGTTACCTGGTGTACCCTGTGTTACAGGTATGTCCATTCTGTTGCCTGTCTCACCTGTCCACCGATCTCCTCTCTGCCTTTTCTTTTCCTTTTGTGAATCCACTGTACTGCATGCATTGATTACATACCAAACACGCTTTTTCTCCAGTAATAGCAATGTGCCACTGTACGGTATGTTTCCTAAGGCAGAGTCCCAATCCACATTATTGTGCCCTAAGCACTTCCCCTCAAAAAGGCACAGAATCACGCAAAAGTAACTTTCACTTGCCCTCAGCTGCTCCCTTCCAGCGAGCGCACAAGCTCGAACCCTTCACATTTGCCTTGCCATCCCGGGATACCAAAGTGTGGGTTTGCACAGATCATTTTTTGGGGGGAATTTGCAAATTCGAATAAACCACAGGGGGACACCGAAACTGCTATAATGTTAGCACAGATTGAATGTTACTGACAAGAAAATGTAATGAAAAAAGTTGATGGGGGAGATTCAAAAATGAAAGCAAAATATTGTAACATGCATATGTTTGTGCACATATATATATATATATATATATATATATATATATATATATATATATATATATATATATATATATATATATATATATACATATATAGATAGATAGTGGAAAATCTTGAATGAAATGAAACAGATGTTTACATACACCTGACTTGTAAAATAAAATGCATAAACAGCACTGGAATAAGGAATATGTTGGCCATATTGGACAGCACTTCATGGCCAGCACACCTGCTACTGTTCATTTCAGAGGAAATGGACACTCTTTGGATGCAAGTCTCCTGGCCTGGAGACAAAAACCACAGCAACTCAAAATTGGAAACAGGATAAAAAGTGGGGAATGCTCAGATTAAAAGCGTACATCCCATATGGACACAATATACTGAAACTCTACACCTGCACTGAGAACAAAATAAAAGGCGTGCACGCAACCCCCCCCCCCCCCCCCCCCCACCGCCCCCCCCCACACACACACACACACACACACACACACGCACATGCACCAACAAAAGTCTGGTGTTGTTAAAGTCTTGTGCAGCGAGTAAATTCCAAACAAAGATGACAAAGTGGATAAAGGGGAACTCCGCCATAAACATTTGATATATTGCATGAAACAGGCTGAATATTTATTCAAATATTCCACCATGTGGCATCAAATATTCCACCATGCGGCATCAAATGCATCGCTTGGATCAATGATTAGAAGAAATATACAGAGTTGTATTCTTTCTCATCAATATTAGTGAGGGACAGCCCATGGCCCTTTGCATATAACAGAACATTCATTCATTTTACTAATGTTCCTGTCCAATAGTGTGAGTGACTGCAGAGCTCATTACTAACAAAGAAAACACCTCAATATTTGTATAATTATTTTGGGAATAAAAATTGAGGATTGAGGTTTCATTGTACAAATACTAAATTCTGGAAGCCATAGAGGCTTCAGCTGGTGTTCTCAATCCTGTGGTCTGTCCTGTCTCCAGCTGAGCACCTAAGCCTACTCTGAAAGCATTAGTAGACTGGTTTTGCAATGTCTCATTTTCAGGTTGCGAGTGATTCCTACAACAACTTCTTTTGTTTCATTAATGTAAGGACATTAATGTATCTTAATACACAGTATTACCCTCAGCTCTGTAAGACACATTACCCACGATCAATATTCAAGATCAAAGCTATCCTATTGATAATCTGAATTAAGATATGTCCATGCTCCTGGGCTGCAGGTTGAGCATAATCTAGCTGTTAAGTGTTAAATTCAATTTAGCATTTCAAATTCACATTTGAAAAAATAACCTCATGGACACGCCAAAGTAATGAGCTAGAGAATGGATTAATTTCAAGTCTTTGATGCTGCTCCCTCAAACCACACCCCTCCAAAGCATTGTAATGAACTCTGACCCTTTTTAATTGACAGTTGGGGTGATTATTTTGCACTTTGAATGCAACAGAACTCTGCAAAAATTAGTCAGAGGTTTGTGGCATTGGACAGCTGGAGCAAAATAATGCACATTAATATCCAGCAAACAAAATATGCAATTTTCTTAGTCTGTACAAAACACCACAAAACTGAGAATTCCTTCACTCACATGGACTTGTTTGTACAACGTGGGATCTTTCAGCGGTTGTGTGCGATAGGTTTGGGGAGGAATGTCTCTCAGTGGCAGCAGCACAAACTTTCCCACAGAGGAGCGGTCGCGCTGCCCGGCCTGTCAACGGCCAGCGAGGGGAAATAAATGAGGCAGAACTGGCCCGAAAGAGGAAAAACGAAAAACGAAACTTCAGAGCAGTCTGTGAATGTACTTGAAAGCCGAAAGGAAAATAATATTGAAATATGCTCGCTGTCCTCCGCATTCACCTCTCACCCCAACATTAGCTCTTTCCTGCCCCTGCCAGACTTGGCTATTTCCTCCCTGACCATGAAAATAAGCGATAATGCGCCGATGTTTCTGAGACGTCTGGTTCCATCTATACGTTTTCAAGGAAATAAAATGCTGTACAAGTAGGAATTCTGGACATCAGGAGGAAATGCTTTGATGAAGTAGAAGATGTGGAACGCAGAGATGTTTAAGTAAAAACGTCTGCGTATGTTTCTCTACTTTTGGGGTAACAGTTTAGGGGTACAGTTTCTCAAAGATGGATGAAGTAGCCAGTCAGCAACCCCAACCCCCAACCCCCCCCCCCAGCTATATCTTGAAATTTAGACTTTTTCAACTTTGTGAAACAAGTTCAAAACAGGCTAGATTCATTTCCATGGCAACATACGGAAGCTTGATAAACATGCAGGATGGCTTCATAACTCATATTCTGAATTTCATCGTGAGACTGTGCACAAGTCTAAATGAACGAAGCCTTAACATAGTTATGTACAGAGAAACGTCCAAGATGCCGACAATTTGGTGTGAAAGGAAAATCACTTTATAAGTTCCAGGAAGGGCTTTGTGGATGATTTTGGTTCCAGGAACTATGATTTTAGTTAAATTACACCCATAAACAATGTAAATAATGCAGTATTAATAATTAGTACAAATTGGCTCAAGTTATTAGCTCCTGTGACTGTGCAGAAGTTCCAGATTTTTCTGTTGTAAAGAAACATTTTCTTGTCATGAGAGAAATGAGCCACCATTTTCAAAAGGAAAGGATTGTACCAATGTGTCAGCCCATTCAGTATTCGCTGTTAACTGATGTAGTGTAGCCAACCTGATTTCATGGGCAACCCTGGTCCTGGAATGACAAATATATTTCTATTTTTGTTCCATCAGAGCACATGATCATCTGTATTAATCTAAGGGAATATTCCAGTTTATTATGTAATCTTGAAAGATCTTGAATAAAATATTACTCATTGTGTATCCCTAAAGTTTCTTTTGATCCATACATTTATATACAGTATATATAAAGGGACTGAGTACAAGAGAGAAGAGAGGTCATAATATCCATACTATTACACTGTTAAAACTAGATCCAAAATAATAACTGAAAACAGTGATTTTTAGAAAATAAATCTTCTGACATGGGATGCTGGCGACATCCAGAAAAAGTTTCACGTGTGTCTGTGGATGACACTATTTATTTGCTTGGCAGGCGTCGGCGACTTGCATAATGCCACTTGTAATTTACAGACACGTTCTGCCTGCTTATTCAGCTGGGCATTTGAGCCTTTCAGGCGAAGTGCTGTCGTCAAGCCTGTGAGAGCGGCATGTGTCACAACCAAAGATTTGAATCTGTGACCTACACCCTGTCATCCCCACTGTTCCCCAGCTTTTCTGAGTGAAATTAACACACACACACACACACACACACACACACACACACGCGCGCACACCTACTTACACTTACTTACATGTACTCACTCTGTCCCCCTCTCATTCACCCTCTTTAAAATTCATTTTCAGATCCAACAGAGCAACAGAAGAAAACTTCCATCAAGCAACCTGAAAATGAAACTTAAGCAACAGAGGAGAAGATGGAGACCACACGGTAGGGCACCAGGTTGTAATCATAGTCGGAGAGTGCACTCGTCTCTGGTTTTGAACATGTCCATACAAGACGTTCCTTTTGCGAGGATGGATTGGGGGGGGGCTGGTCCAGGGTGCTCTTGCTGTGTAATTATGCTCTTCGCGTGGTAGTGGAGAGTGCAGGCTGTGCCCGGTTACAGTTTGGGGGGTTAGCTGGAATGGGACAGTCCAGGGCAGCTGTTTTTGAGAGCCTTTTTTGTATGGGGGGGGGGGGGGGGGGTCCTTTCCCTTATGGCTATGAGTTCCAGCCATGTTTGGAAAATTACCTCCAAATAATAGACGAGAAGCAGTAGCTTCAGCTTGCCCTGTAATTTAGGCCTTTAGACGAAATTCTTTATTCATCAAGTGGAGGAGAGCGTTGCTTGCGACAGCGCTCGGTGCTGTGACTTCAAGCTGAAACGGAAAGAAACGAAAGCTGTTATGTTCCGTATAATGCCTTCATTTAAAATAATGACAATAAATGAAATTATAGAGCCAAACCAATTCCAGAGGGAAACAGGCTATTACTATACGTTTAAAGCTTTGCATGTCCTCAGAAATCAGTGCACATCAAACCAAGAAAAATGAGGTATAAATTTTCTTGCCTTCACTGTTTATTGTGAATGTGAATTCCTGAGGCTTGTGAGGACTGTAGATGGTTGATTTGGGTCTGTATGACCACTGCCTTGAATGATTACAAGCACTCAGAAGCTACTCTCAAACAACTGATTATTTCAAACAGTCTTAAATAATCAGTTTTTAACATTTTAAATGCTACAGCCTGGATTGAAACTTGAGTTTTCTTTGACTGAGGAACCCTGCCACTTCTCCCAAACTTTGCAAAATATTTCAGATCATGGAAGTATCTCCTGCTTCCATGCACAGTGCACTCCAAAGGCTGGAAACCGGCCTGAAGCACGTCAGACCATTGCACAATACAACACCGTGCAGCACTACATAGCATTGTGCAAACAGACCAACTGTGCCACGGTTTGCTCCTGGGTGTCTGTGTCTCTTTCAGTCTCTCCAACATCAGTGAACATTACAAATGTGAGAGGCATCCTCTACATGCTAACCCGATGAAGAATGTTTGTTGAACCAGATGTTCTGCATCTGGAGTGGACTCTTTAAAAAAAGAGTGAAGGCAAGAAACAGCTAATTGAGTCAGTGGCCTGAAGCTCCACATGGAAGATTAAAACCCATCTCCCTGATAAATGCTCTGCAGCTTTGCCCTATTCCTTTCCTCTTTCGGTTTCAACGTTTCCCAGTCACACTGCTGTTCAGGAGGGGCTCATGATAATGCAGAAAGTTTGCAAAACAGACTGTCGTGATTCTTGCCGTTCTCGCTTCTGATTCTGGTATGGACTCTATGATTTTCACAGCTATAAAATTATCACAGGCAAGCTTTGGTTATGTTGCAATGTAAAGCAGAAAGGACTCTCCTCAAGCTGGAATCATTCTTTTATTGTGGAAAACAATACATGCATTTGAAAAACTTTCACACTCTGCAGACTCCAGCTGCAGACATACGCTCTTGACCTGTCCTTGCTCCCCCACATTCTACAGCATTTTCACACTGTGGGAACATGTTTATGTAGAAGACACAGTTGAAATGTCTTCATTCACTACTGCTTAAGAGAGCACTCCAACAACAACAAAGCCTTTGCAGACAGAATCTCATTTGTACCATTCCATTGGTTTTTTTTGTGAAATATTGCAGATACACATTATTTGTATGGCCTTATTCATTTTAGCATTAAACTGGCACTTATACCAAGTAAGCACCTGTCCTCAGGTTCAAGCACGGCATGTGTTCTGTTAAAGACGTCTCACCCTGTGGTTAAATATGAACATATGTTGAGATAAAATGACACATTTTCATCTGAGACATTACAGGTCTGTGCTTTCCTCAGCTCAAGGGCTTAGCCGACACAATTGAGCCTGGACACAGAGTAATCTTTCGTGTGCAAGAACAAGAAGAGAGCATCGAATTTCCTTCATTCCATCCAGCACAGAAATAACTTACACGAAGAGTTTACAGAAAGGAAATTAATCATTTTTTTAAGTATTTCAATTCTGTCCAACAGGAAAGGCTGAAACCCAGTCAATATTGCCCTCTGGAAATATTTTGTATTAAAGTTATTGATTGTCCTTTTTCAAAGTTGTTGCTGTGAATTATTAGGTTCATACTCCTTGAAGAGAAATACACTTTGAGTTTTTTTTTTATTTTTGTATTTTTGCAGACAATACTCAGACAAGCAACAGCATTCTGGGCAAGAAAGAACAAATCTACACTCATTGAGGTTTTAACCAGGCTACTGTGACCCCAGACAAACATGAAATATTGATAAGAATATTTCAGTACATGATATCAGAGCATCTAAACTATCTGAAAAAGGAAATGGGTATAGGATTAAGCCAGAAATTTTCTAAATTCTCCTTTACCAAAGGGTCTTACTCCTACTGAGGGCTGGAGTGAAATGTTATGATACATGATAGCATAATGATAGATCATATCTTTTCACATAATGATCTGCTTTATGGGGGCACCGGATAACTCAATAAATTGATTTTATCATATTATTTACTTGCTTGGCTCAGACATCCTTATCCATGGTGATTCACAGAGGTGAAGTTTTACATGTTACACAGGTGGATATTTAGGAGCAGCAGCTTTCAGGTTATACACTTTGTAAAGGTACAGCAGCCCATGTGGGAACTGATCCAGCAATGTTCTGGTGACGAGTCTAGTTCTGTTATCCACACCACACTACACCACTTCCATGTAATCATGGCCGCCTCAAACCTCACTCCCTTCTGTGAAAGACTACAGAGTTCCGCAAGCACAGGAATACAAAATCACAATTTGACACCTGCACCTACAGGGTAGTGCCCATCACAGGAGTGCAGTTGGTTCTTGGCACAGGGCCTGTAGCAGTAATTGCATTATGCCTAATCTCAATGGCATGAGTAACCATGGTATTTCACAAGAAACAGACAGAACCAAGGGGCACCGAATGTTTGTAATTAGCCAACACCAGTTCTCACTTTGCCAAATGGAAATTTCTGCCCAGCTGACGGCCGTCTGCTGTGGAAATATATTTTCATTTTCAGATTAGAGTAGAGGCTAGAGTGAAAAACAAACAAATGTGTGAGTTTTGCTAGACTGCATGAAATACATAATCAAGCAATACGCAGCAGCGAAACTTTCCGGATAGGCTGTGACGCCTGTTTAGGTGCTGAATCTTGAGGCGTGGGTGCACAGCACCCCATTTCCTGTCTGATTTGTCACGCTGGTGGGGCGCTTGTGTGAGGCGGGCATGCTGCAATGTTTGATGAAAAGTTACCCCTTTGAACACCTGTCCCTTTTTTTCCACACATCCATGCACCTTGCGAGGCTGGTGCCTGCTGATGTCATTTTTGTGTCTGTCTTCTTTTTTCCATCACCCCCTCATAGAAAACATTTCCTGCCCTGTGCTGTCTACATGGAACACTTTCCTCAGACGCACTTAACAGGATGGAGTTTGGAGTTTGCAGATCTGAGCTGAGTGGATCCATAAAAAAGATTGAATTGCATTAGAAATGCCTTATTTTTTTTTAAATTAACTGTCTGGGACAAAGGCTTCAAGGAGCGGGATGGGGGGTCACGAAACCTGCCTTTGTTTTACTCGCTTGACTCTTCGGTTTGAGTATGAAGAGATAATAAATATGAATTAGCCAAACGCCTTCTGCTCAATCTGCTCTTGAAGAGAGCCGACAGCCCACGATAAACAGGCAATTAAAATGATTGATGGCGAGGCTGCCACATCTGTGCGCTACATCGTTTTGCTTAATCGTGTCAACGGGCCAGTAGCTCGGACACAATCTAACAGCAGTGCACCATACCCTTAAATCTAAATAATGATATTATTTAGATATGATATATTACAATATTTGGTTAAAGTATTCCCTACTTATCATCAGTGGGAGCTGGTGAGCAAAAAACAGGAGGAACAGAAAGGTTACATTTATTTGCTCACTTCTAATTTGTTTCTGTTTGTTATAATCATAATCAATAAGCCCTCCAGTTTAAATAATTAAATGATGAAACTTCTACTGTGACCAGAGAGGCTAAAATCACACGGTAAAAGGTTTACTCAGACAGTCCTGGGTGCACAGGAAATCTGTCTTTCATTTCCAGCCCGGGCATCTCATAACAGTGTGTGATACTTTACTTGATTCTTTCTGACAGCTTTAAACTGTGATCATAAATGGTAAAGGTGATGAATGTCAGTCATTCAAAGTGAAAAACACTGCAGGAATCTTCAGCTTTTCCTCTGCATTCAAAACCAGGAGTCTTGAGGTGTGTGCTGTATCTGATAGTTATGATGATGATGGTGATGGTGATCATCATAATCATCATCACCTTTGTCGTCATCGTCATCATCATTATCATCATCGGTAATTTATAATATTTCAAAGACACCGTTCAGTCGCACACAAATTCTGCGTGCTGTTTTATTTCCCTTGGCACACAGCATAAATACAAATGACTGACAAATAAAATCCTGCAGGGTCTGGTTGAACAGGAATCGCACAGCAGCTTTGAAGCATCTTATCAAAGCAATCGTGCCAGACCTTCAGAAAACGTTAAACACAATGCAGGCGGGGGATGGTGTAAGGCCAGCGCTTTGTCGGGTGGGTCTGAAAGCAGAGTTGTTATCGTTGGCTCGTCAGCTAAGTCTCGTATAGACAGCTTATTCCTACCTCATACCCAGACAGGCATCAGTGCTTCCCTCAGGTCTTGTTCCAAGCCAAAGGCTGTCAGGCTCCAACAGACTGCCGTCACTGCCAAATGGCATCCAACCCCTTTTCCAAAGCAGTATGCGTTTGAGCTTTGTTTTTCCTCTCCTCCCTGAGATGACGTTTTCAAAAGGTTTAAAAGCATCCCTCTGCTTTTATCATCTGAATTCCTGGGTCTGATCTCCGCTCACCACTTTGCAGAGGTTTTTGCGGTTTAGGTCTGCCTTTGTTTTAGCACTCTTTTTTGTAGGCCTAGCTGTAAATTAACCTTTGGCTACCAATTAGGCTTAAGCATGACATGCTATTTATTTATTTATTACCAAGATGAATGTTGCCAAATGAAATTAGAATGCAGATGTCAGTGAATGGCTATGTTTCTTTTAGAGGTGCTGAAACTAACTCATACTGATGTGATAAAAAGCTGTATTGAAAAAAAATTTGTGTAAGCATTAGTTCTTCAGGGGTCCAAAATCTTTGGAGCAAGAGAATGCGCATTCAAGTGTCTAAACTGTACCTAAATGTGTATAAAATGCAACTACCTTCAGAGATGTTTTTATAATGATCAAACAAAAATAAAATAAATTACAAAAATGCTTTTGATATGTGCACGTGTCATATAGGATTGGCTGTTTGCTTGAGTCAGAATTACAGCTTTACGAGACGCGTGAGACTTCAGTTTTGAATCAGGCCGCCATCTATTATATGAAGACTGTAAGGACAGGAGGGAGGACAGTTTCCTGCATCTAAACCCAAACGGAAGACTCTGTTTCAGAGTACCGGAATCAGCCGGTAACATGAGGGAGAAAGGATACCGACTACGCTGTAATTTGAAGCAACAGAAATATATTTACGGCGGATTGCTGCTTTTGTATCAGAATTATACGATGCAACTCAGCCCGTCAGGTCGGTGTCGCAGCTGCACCTGTGCGCGCCCAGCCTCCCAAAGTACTGTTTTCTTTTCTTTCTCCTCACCTTGCCTCCATCTCGCCCCTGTGAATCAGTTAAGGAAGTGACGAGTGGCAGGAGCAAGCACCTTACTAAAATCTGCCATCAATTACCCAATAAAGACTGTAAAAAAACGCTGAACAGTTAACAGGGTTCCCTAATTGCTCCTATATAGGCACTCCCGGGAGACAGATATACAGTAACTAAATGAGCCAAGTAATACGGTGCTGACACAGTGTATCCAGATGGAGACTTGAAGAACTCATTACTTAACACTGTAAAAAAGAGCCAAAAAACAGAAACTTATAAAATAATCCAGAAGAGAGGAAAAACCTCTCCGGGACTGGCCCAGTACGCCCTAAAAAACATGTGGGCGAGTGTATTAAAACCTTCAGCACAATTTAAAAAATCACATTTATCATGGAAGTTACTTTTTTTTCATTTTAACAAGAATTTCCTGGAGTAAACTGTTTGATTAATTGAGATGTGTAAGGGCAAAATTTGATGTATTACTTAATTTTGCACACTACTTGACCAGAAAGTGCAAATGCAGTGCAAACAGCAGCCTCCTCCTTTTTATAGAATATAGAGTGTTATTATATGAAGCAGAAAGTGAAAAAATCACAATTGTTACTACTATTGTAGTTATCAATAATTTGGCACGTAGATTGCATTTATCCTGGATCTCAGAATTGAGTGAGTGAGTGTGTGTTTTGGGGCTGTGACTGAGATCAGCCAGAACCGCTATGTAGTTCCCACCTATATTACGTTATTGTCTTTTAGCACACGCTCTTACCCAGAGCAACTTACATAGATTATAGTTTTATACGTTTACATGGCTGGATATTTTCCTGAGACAATCGTGGGTTGACTACCTTGCCCAACGGTACAACAGCAGTGTCCCATCAGGGAATCAAACCAGCAACCTTTTAGTTACCAGCCCTGCTCCCTTCCACTACACCACACTCCTGCCCACGTAGTCCCATTTATATCTGCTGGCTGAGGTGAAGATTTATCCATTTGAACAGCGGGGGGTTAAAAGGCCATCTTGGTAGAGTCTGTCTTTGTATTTGGCTGGGCTGCAAAAGCAATATAGAGTATACATTTGTTTAAGTTTAAATTGTTCTTGTTACCATGTAGACAGATTGTATTGTGGGGACAGATTGTCCTGTGTGTCCATGCCTTAGGTGCTAAACTGAGTGGATTGTGTGTCTCCCAGGCTTAAGAGCTCCACCCAAGGGTTAAAGTCAATGTGCTTTCAATTAGCCTAATCTATACACAGCCCAGGTTGACTGAAACCCAGAATGTACAGGTTAGTCCAGAACAGCCATCCAGAACCACTGGACTGAAGAAAACAGATTTTTTTGGATGATTGCTTTATTTTGCTCCCTTATAAACCAGATCAAACTATTGGACATCTCTGCATCATGTCATGGTCAATGATATCAGCACGTTACTCCAGATTGAATCTGTAAGGGGTGAAGTGTGTGTGTGTGTGTGTGTGTGTGTGTGTGTGTGTGTGTGTGCGCGCGTGTGTGTAGGGGGGAGACTTCTCAGATGCAACGTTCAACTGGTCACTCTGACACATGGAACGATTGTGTGTCCGTTTAAAATATTTTACAACACAAATACAATCTTTCACAGAGGAACTTTTGACCTTGAGGGTGAAAATGCGGAGCGTTAAGAGCTGAGAACGCTCCTCCAGGGAGGGGAATAACACAGGAACAACGTAATAATGACCCTTAATTTGTGGGTAGGTGACAGAGTTCAGGTCTCCAGCAGTAAAACCCAGAGTGTGTTTTGCACTGCAGGTCCAAGGAATGTAAACTGAGGCAAGAGAAACACTAAGTCCTACAGTCACACATAAGGGCTCGACATATGCCGAGTGTGTAAGGTCAAGAAAGGCTTTTTTTTCTAGAACACAGCAGTTGTTTTTTTCTTAACAAATGAGAGTGAAAATGTATGTATGGTGTAGAACCATTGGGAGTGCTAGCCTGGAAATTGAAAACCTGAAAAAAAAACAAGATTGATTAAACAAAACTAGCACTAGAAATGTGGTGTATGAGTACTGAGAAGGAGTTGAATGAAAACTTCCCACGAGTTACAGTGCATCGCGGCTCATTGTTTGTTTTTGCAAACAGACAAAATGGGATATTAACAAGGTATGGCTGGCACAGACTGAAAACTGTTCCCATGTTAGGCCGTAATGTGTTCAAGAAGGTCCTCCTGCACTTGTTAAAGATGCAGCCAAATTCAAATTGAAACCTTCAGCTGTTTCGCCTATGGAAATAGCTGTGCTGCTCCAATTAGGCACAATACCATCGAATAAACGAAAACTTATGGGAAGCAAGCACAAAATACCCCGCAGCCCTCACGGCCGCAGTTACTATACCCCAGGAGTCAGAGCAGGTAAGGATCTTTGCGGCTATATATAGTCTTTTCAATGCGTTAGTTTGAAATATATAATTGAGTCTATCTCTTGAGTGTTTTCAAATACCTCAGAAGACAAAAGCACAGCGCTGGTCTTTCCCTGCTGAAACACAGGGGTGAGAATAATAAAACACACAAACCAGCAATATCGTGTCCTTGAATAAAAATTGGCGGGTGGGTTGACAGCTTACATAATGACCTATTATGTTGTTTTAGGGAAAGAGAAGCAGGGAAGGGTAGTGGGGGGTGAATTTCTGCCACGCCACCCAAGGAAACTGATTCTGGCCCCCCGCAGTAATCTGTTCTTTAGAGAGGGTTCAGGCCCAGCGCATTCTTCACTGATAGACCACCAGCTGTGCGTCTGACAGTAATTCAGACCTTGCCATCGGAGGCCGATATTACATCTCCTTGAAACTCGGAGCCCTTTCAGTGAAGCTGTAGATCAGAAGAGACGGTCCGCTTAACTGCTACAGGATGACACTGCCGAGAGAACAAAGCAGAATAGCAGTTGCGGAAATACTGTTGAGAAACACTTTAAATAAAAAAAGCCTACAGCCTGCTTACATGTTATCTATTTTTTTTTTGTTTGTGGTGGAAACAGAGATTCTCTGTTGAAGACTCAAAATGAGGTTTTTGTATTTTTTCAGTTTTCATCCACAGCAGATGTTTTTTGAGGTATTTTCCTCCCTCAAGATGTGCACCTAAAAGCAATCTGTTCCTCGGTTAGCAGTTCATATTCCAATTAGCAGCACATGCCAGAAATTTCAAATTGCACCCATTTTCCCAAGGGCACAGGGGAATCAGTGTTCAGTTCCACCTGACAATACACCAATTATGACTTTACAATGCACTTACACAAAGAACTATTGAACTGACAGCAAAATACAGATTATGCATGCATAACTTTATGAAATAGTGAGTGTATTTGTTCAATTGTCTAAAAATAAAGAAAAACACTACTGATCTTTGCATTTGCATCCTTCTCTCCAGCAGAAGTCCTTAAGTCAATAGTGTCTCTAAGGGACATTTCAGTGAGCTAAACATCTAGAATCTAGGCCAGGACTGAGTTGTCTCCCTCCTATATAAATAGTGTAGCTAGCCAGTAATCGTTCTGCTGAGTACAGCACAGATTCACTTATCCCTAACTTATCTGATTGGCTCATCCTATTCACTGCCCCCACTTCAGCCAATCCACACTCTGGAAAGACCAGTGACTATGCACAATATTCTAAGTAGCATCACATCTTGAAACATGACTAATGAATTCAACCAAAGGTCATAAATAACATTAGCCATTACAATTTCTTCCACATTCTCTCAGACAAGGAAAGGACTGTTCAGCACTGGCATAACATAAATGATGAAGCGATAGTTTTAAGCTGGTTTGTATAATGTTATAAATTCACGTCAGACTGTATTTATGGACTCATTTTTGCCATCTACTGGTGGTATTCAATGAAAAAAAACCTTGACATTTTGACAAAATATAAACAACCAGAAGGCAGACAAATAGTAACCAGTACTGGAGGTTTAGCAGAGCATGATGGGTAAGTAAAATCTGCATAGGTGCATGTGTTCATTTTTGAATATGAAACTGAAGGAGAAACTGACAGCATGTTGGCCGACAACAGTCATGATCCTGATGTTCTGGATCCTCCCATTTCACATCTTTGGTGGGTTGCAACACTTCAGTGATTTTTAATGAGCTGTCACCTAAATTACCTGACTATTGCTACGCTTCACTAGCAAATTGGTCTCACACACCTGTAATGATGTCATAAGAGGTATGCACAATTGCCCCCCCCCCCCCCCCCCCAGGTTGAGGATAAAACAAACAGGAGCACTGAAACCTTTGAAATTCTGCTGTCCCATTGTTTGCGAACAGCACCAAGCTGCATCTGAAGGACAGCAGACAGCACAATCGGTGGAAAGGGATAACCAATAGCTGAAGAGAGGGGTTTTTTTTCCAGCCAATGAACTCCCAGCTACAGGGTTGCAGGCAAGAATTCTGCTGGCAGGCTTAAGTTATGCAGCTATAACGTAGCTATTAAGTCAACAAGGTCTGCGATGCTAACTACTACTCACCACTACAAGGGTGGGCCGCTAAACTCCAGCTTTCATACACATGCTGTTTTGTTTGTAAATGTTTACAGACCACCTGGGCTTTACTCTGTGCTCTTATATGGGTTTGTTAAACTTTTGATCTGTCATTACAGTCTTGATTGCAAGGGTCTTTCAGAGGCCCTTTTTGGAGAGGAAGAGGATTCCTGCAATCCTCTGTGTTCAGGTACGGAATCTATTGGCTTTGCTTGAAAACTTGAGTTGAGTCCACCTAATTCTTATAACCCAACCATGCATCATATGTAATTATTAACGGTCATGTAACTAAAAATTGCAACAGGTGCGTATTACCTTTGCTGTAGTGGCCGCATGTAAAGAATTTGACTGATTTTGAAGTGTCACTTTTTAACCTAAGAGGCATGAAACAGGCTTAGCCATGCAGGCCTGTGAGTGCTCCCAATCCCCCATAATCCTCTCTGATTCTCCAATTCACAGGGAACAAACTCTCCTGTGGTGTACTTTGTCTTTAACTTGGAGCATCAAGCACCAAGAGGAATTCAAGTAAGTATAATATTTTTAATATTTGCACAACATCTTGAGTTGTGCAATCAAAAAAGAGCTGTGACGCTTCTTAGGACAGAGTGGATGCCAGTTAAAGCAAAAGCTGAAAATTTGAATGCGGACTGAAAGGCATGCTGTTTGTCTCTCCAGTTGATTGAAATAGTGGTGACTGCAATCTTATGTCCGCTGAATTTAAGCGGCAATGGATTGCACCTGGTGGTGCCCACCTGCTCACTTTGGGCTTCAGGTGTGCAACAGGTTCAAACTATTTTCATGGCTACAGGTCCTTCCTATCCCTTTGCCAGGGGAAAAAAAAAACATCTGCTCCCAACATTTCTGTTTCACAAAGGCAGCCCTCCATGGAGATTTTCACTATTGGCATCTGTTTTGGCCTCCTTCCTGACTTCACCTTGTTTCTCCCCATCCCCTCATACTACCCATAATCCATAATAACCCCCACCTCCCCATTTCCCCGCTGAAAGCATGGTGAATAATAAAAAAAAAAAAAGATGTAAAAATAAGTAACATCGTAGAGAGCAACTGGGTCACTCTGGAATAGTCATTTCTGTGTTGTTTCCCCCCCTAAATGTGGATGCAGGGCTGTTTGATGTGTGTTTGAGTGACTTCCCAGATGCCACATTTTCAAACATGTTGGACATCAATTCACTGAATGTTCCTGAAAAAAAGAAAAAAAAAAAAGATGAGCGCCACCTCTAAAATTAGCGTGCACTGCAATGGAACCGCAACAAAAAACCTGACCCTCTGCCCCCTCTCCCTTCCACTTTACCACAATGCCCTCCCTGGCACCGTACCCAAAACCAGAATATGCTCCCCAGGCTGTAAAACTTTTCAAAAGGTAGGGAACAGAGAAAAGTATGCTTCAAAGGCACACTGAAATCTGGAAATTACATTTCATTTATCCACCAGTCTAGTCAAAACAGCTTCAGATGTTTTTAGATGGATTACATACCATGAAACTAATCAAATTAGCATAAAAATGTAGTTTGATTGGGAACGTGATTTAATAGATTCAAGTGGAACAGGGACATTCCAGTATCACCAGTAGACTTAGTTACTAGTATCAGTAGTAGACTTAGTTACTTACCTGCTGTTTCCAGAAGAATGTTCTATGGATATTAAGTTAGCTAGCTATGTTCTTCCCGGCCCCCTAGTGGTATAACCAGTCCCGATCACAATTTTTCTTATGTATTTCCATTAATATCTACCAAATCATAAATTTGTGATAACCTTATTTCATAGAAAAACAAAATGAATGAAATCAAATGCACAAAACACATAGTAAATAGATTGATGAATTAAAACAATAAACTTGTCAAGCTCAGCTGGGTTTCCAGAATGGGGGTCAGATTGCTCTTCTCCGCATTGACCCCGAGACCTCGAGAAGTCTCGGCAGATGAAATTCGTCATGACTCAAATGATATTTGTGATTTCACAGAATGCTAACCCTTCCCTTTGAAGGGGTGACAGAGCAGCCTTGTGAACATGCTGTGGGCAGTGAGAGACCACAGGGGAGCCCTGCAAGCCGCCCTAAGAAGATGAAGGATCCACACCTGTGCCCTGGCAGAAGAGCACGTGGAAATACCCATCCCTGAGGTCCAAAGACAAGAACCACTCCCTGACTGCACGAGCTCCAAGATGCACTGGGCATGTGGTGGTGCTCAAAGAGGAAGGTTTTTAGGTGGGGTGTGAGAAACCATAGGTTGAGGATAGTGCAAATAGGTAAAATACTATATTTTTTATTTCAAAATTTTGATCAAGAGGATGGAAAACAAAGAAATGCAACAGCTGAGTTTGTATGGGAAATTCTGAAATTCTGAAAAGACTCAAGCTGTTTCTGTCCCTGTGCTGTTGCCATATGCCGGACCAGAACTGCTTTCCACCCCAAAACTTGCGCAACACAAGTTATATATTTTCTTTTAGTTTTAGTAAGTGAATAGGGCGTGGGTCACTGGTAATATAAGAAAACTCTAAATTCTGTGCTCAAGACTTTGATGGAACTCACTGACCCCTGTTTTATAAGGCCATTTATATTGGAACAGACCTGTATGTGGTCCAATATGTCTAAGCAAATGCATAAATATTTATGAAAAATGAATGTGCATCGCTGCAAAAGCATTTTGGGAGCTACACCCATGACAAACCCATAGATCGTCAGGACAGGACAGTCAGTGCACCTGTCTGAAAGCACATTTCATTTTTAAGAGGATCACATTTGATTCACTTCCTTTGGGAGCAAAGCCACAGCACCTGAGCTATGTGATGGAGGTCAGTATACATTTTAAATTTGCCCAAGCCAAACAAATGGCCAGAACAAGGGTAGAAAACTTTGAGAGTTATAAAATCCTTAAACGTCACGCAACGGCAGTGTAGTATAGTGGTAAAGAGCAGGACTTGTAACTGAAAAGTTGCTGGTTGGATTCCCTGCTGCGGCACTGCTGCTGCACCCTTGGGCAAGGTACTCAACCCAGAATTGCCTCAGTAAATATCTAGCTGTATAAATGGACAAGATGTATAAATTGTAACCTATGTTTAAGTCCCTTTGGAGAACAGCATAATGTAATGTAACAATACCCTGTATTTGAGAGTTTGCAAAGATGGAACAAAAAGGGCCTTTGTATAAATGGACATCACTTACTTGGTATCAAAAATATCTATAACTGATTAATATCATATGGATTTAATTGCTTTCACTAAAATTTTGAGTCTTTTTCAGATATGAAAGATATGATACAATATAGTAGAGGTCAGGGATTCAAAAAGTGAACTGCAGAGTGTCTGATTATCTTAGTTTGTGCCACAGCAGTGATCCCTCTGTAACTCCCTAGACCTCTGTGCACCTGGTTGCATCGCTAACAGAACCGCCAGAGCTGCATCATAGCTCCCCGAAAGTAAACAAGCGGCACTTGATTTCTACTCTGGAAATCTTCTAGGGCACAAACCATACATCAGGGAGGAAGACAGGGAAGAGAATGAGCAACAAGTAAATAACACAGTCTGGATTCCCTGCTATCTGCAATTACCTGTCCTCTCAACGTGCACTTTGGAGATATAAGCCCTTGTGTTTACATTTACGATAGGACACAAGTGAGTTATTCACTGAGGTCAGACACAGAGAGAGAGAGAGAAAGAGAGAGAGAGAGAGAAAATTAATATGTGCACACCATGTTTCCTGCAATAAGATGGCTGCATTCCTCAGCAACTATTGGTATTGCCCAACGTCAGTTTACAGCAAAAAGCTTTTTGAATATTAGAAATATATACATCCATGCTAATATAAAATTATAATCCCTCTGACAGCACTCTTACTAAACAGGTCTAGCCTGGTTCGGCTCAGCTTTGAGAGCGCATATTGCCTGCACCCGGGTTTCAGAGACATTTTAGGTCATAGGCTGCTTAAGGCAATCTTTTAGACCTCTTTTTTTCTCATACACACTGTGGGTCTGGCTCTACAGAAACCTCTCAACCCTTGGAGCAAAATACAAAGAAAGAACTATATAGGCTACATGTGTACACACCTATGAGCCTCCTAAAGATTAGGCAGCAGTTTCGTGACTTATGCAACAGCCTCAAAACAGAGGGGTACATGCATGGCACTGCAAGGTGTTCTATATCATTCTTTGCCATCACCTTATTTATGAGTGATCCTATAAAATACTCTTGCAGCGGACAGAAGAGAGACTGACACGACCAACGCTGATCTCTGCAAGTTGCCCTCTGAAA
Organism: Megalops cyprinoides; assembly: GCF_013368585.1. Classification (NCBI taxonomy): domain Eukaryota; kingdom Metazoa; phylum Chordata; class Actinopteri; order Elopiformes; family Megalopidae; genus Megalops; species Megalops cyprinoides. The sequence continues at coordinate 6,151,469 of NC_050599.1, forward strand.
CTAAGTACCAAAATGACAGAATCGACTGTGTGCAACATAACGTTTGCAGCAAAGCTGGAGTGAAGGCGAATCAATGGAGGCAAGCATTCTCATATGCTCTATGATGTGCGGCAGAGACGCTGGCCATTAACTTGATAATAAGCGGCAGTATGATCATCTTACTTTATGATACTTATTTCAAACATCCAGTCATCTCAATGATATACAATCAGTATATTAGTGTACTTTATTTATTCATTACTTATTATTTTATCTGACACTCTAATCCAGTGGGATTTTCAACAGTAATCCTGTGACACTGTTCTTTAATGCATTACTTTTACTTTGTGCAGACAGTAAATAGGGGCAAATTTAGTCAGTGATGTCAAGGTGGCAGAAAAGCTCCCTGTATCCATATTTATGCATCGGTCTGTCTGCACTGCCTTCTGGGAAGCGTCACAGTAAACTTCACTGGGTACACTCCGGGGATCTTTTTTTGGGTGGCAGGGACATCCCTACATTTGGTTCAAGATAAAGAAGGGTTTGGTAACTAATATGTGGTTGAAATGCATTTTGTGAGAAAGCAGCTGAATGTCCACACAGCCTACTTGAAAGGTTTATGGACTTGAGCCATAAAGAAAAGCCAATCAAACACTTTCAGGAAACACAAGCTGTTTTTGTTTCTTTTCCTCTCTCTCCCACCCCAACGGGCACTGCAGAATGCCTCGTCTTTTTTTTTACAGTTTCTAGTTTCATGATTTTCATAAGAAGCTCAAACTTAAAGAGTCAGTATGAGGCAATTTGCTTCCTCCTGAAGTCAATAAAAAGGGAGGAATTGGCCACCGGTTCCACAGTGAAGCCATTGATTCTGCTTTCTCCTTTGGGCTGTGGCCAGAGTCCCTCCAGAGCAAATGCTCTCCAGATGGGAGATCCAACTTCACAGCAGCAAGCGGAATGAGAGGCTTCGGGACAAATTTAACCCCCCCCCCCCCATCACACCCTTCCCACCGTAATCAACCCCCTCGTGGACTGTGCAAGCGGGGAGCAATTGGGTGCATCATAAGGACGAGGAAGTGTTATTGCAGCAAAGAGCGCACCAACCCAGTGAGGTTAGTAGAAACCCATGTCATTATTTCATCCGGGAATTTCATCAGAAGTGCACTGACCACATTGTGCATATATATATATATAAGGTCGAAAAGTGGAATCCCCCTATCCGCCCGACCCCCTTGCCCAATGAAAACATCGCTGGCAAGCTGGCTGATGACTCCAATTAGTTTGTGCTGAACACTTTCTCAAGGTTGTCAGTCATGACCATAGGAGATGGGCTTCGAAACATTGCACTTGGTCAGCATATCAATTTCTGCCAATACTGCTTCAGCCATAAAGGAACACAATTCTTACAAATAGAAAGCAATCCCATAAGGATTTTATGTGATGCAAACCAAGCAACTGTTCTCTTATCGCATCATCTAGAACCGGCCTACTGTTGTTCTGCAACCTGCAGCATTGTTAACATATTATACACATCACTCCTGGTTTCGCATTATATGAACTTGTGTATGTCATCGTGAACTTGCATGCACTTACGCGTGTTATTATGTACTTATGAAATGTCATTCTATTCATGGGAGGATTATTGGTGAGTGAGCAATTGTTTTCTACGTAACTTAGTGTCAGGCCTTGATTCAAACTCACAACATTGTTCTGCATCCTTGTCCTTAAGTAGCAAAGTGTTATAGTATGTGTTTTTAATAGTTTCATTCTTGCATAGTTCATTCTTGTATAAAGACACTTTCTTTATTAGCTCCTCAGAATTAAACACAAAGTGATTTTAGGACAGTGTTAAGGACATAGATAGATCAGATCTGTGTGTTAGGCAAGTAAAACACTGTTTTCTCCACTCAGGTTCTCCTGCAGCTTACAAAAACACTTGCAATAGGCAGCTGTGCAGTAAAGTTGTAAGGTATTTTACACCCTACCAGCTGGTAGAGTACATCATTTCCTTTCTAGATGGAAGAAACTCTCTAAAGCTCACAGCCCTGTACTTGACAGAGTAAGGGTTCATAACTTCATGGAGTTTTCAGGCGATGGCAAATCCTGCATTTTGCATAGATTAAAAAACATTATGACCTCAGCTCCTCTGCGTCTAAGGCCTGCAGATTAAGTTTAAGTTCCTCTTCCGTGATGTACAGTACTACTGTACAGTATGCCAATTTGTAACTGCACGTAACGACAGTCACCATTAACGTGTAAGAAAATCCACAAAAGAGGATCAAAAGCCCAGCCTAGTTCTGAATTAAAGATACCATGGTAGTGCATCAGCAAGCGGACGGATCATCGGTCAGGGCAGTTTTATTCTTGCTAAGCAATTTAGCTTGACTGCAGTACCAATAAATGATTCATTTACACTGATAACTGTAATTCTGTGCAGTATGATCCATGGTAAAGCTTCTGGACTCTACTGTCACCCAACTGTAGTCTCAGGAAAACAGAAGAAACTCTTTGCATAACAGATAGTGCTGCCATGAAAGGGTTTCTTGCAAGTACATGCATGCACCTGTGTGGCAATCAACATTCCACGATTAAAAGGAAGCGCAAATAAAAATCTGTTTGGAAACAATTTCTCTTCAAACGGTGTCTGCAGCAGTGAAAAAAACAGACACATCAAATCTTGGAATAACACATTAAAAAAAAAAACATCTCAATAAGAGCTTGTCATTCCTCATTCCACAACCTCGTTAATGATTCATTCATACATTTGGGATCGGCTGGAAAAGTTCTTAAGTCTGTCTTGTAAGACTTTGCATGTGTAAAGCTCTATTAAGATGTCCAATAATTGCACAGCCAACTTGAAGGGTGTTAATGCTTGAACTTAAAAGCGGATATGTGATCCATTTCGCCTTTGGCTGCTCTGAAACACCCTGCAGCCTCCAGCAAGCAGCTAGAATTTTTTAAAATTGTTTTTTTTCTCTCAATTACCATTGTGATAAAACCAGGCCCTAGAAAATTCATCTAATTATCTAAAAGCTGTGCCAAACGTCTAACGTGACATGATTCAAGGAGGATAAAAGAGCACTGAAGAGAGTTGGATGTGTCTCAGCATGAACGCCAGCAGCAGCTACATATGTGATTGTTCGGCTTTATAAATAAAATTCTGTTCTAACTATTGGCTCAGAGTCAGAATAGCAGTCTGTTGGCACACGTGTGTGTGTGTGTGTGTGTGTGTGTGTGTGTGTGTGTGTGTGTGCGCGCTATTAGGCATTTGACTCCAGGTAAAAAGGAGCATGGAGATACAATGTTCAACAAGTCACTGCAAACAGAGCCATTCACAGTGCATGTGTTTTTAGCAGCTAAAAATTTCCAGAGGCAACCTTTCAAAACAGCTTTCAGCAAGGTCCTCGCAACTGCATGTACTCTTTTGAAAGGCTGAGATTGTGTTACGCAGGCAGTGGGAGAACAAATTGCATTCTGTATTCCAAATAACCCCGAGAAAATGACTCAAATATTTGCAAGCAGCCAAACAGTTCTTTCCCTGGCTCCACCACTATTTCTCCTGTGTTCTGGACAGAGTGCAGCGCTCTCTGATGTTTAAATGCCAAGTCATTACAATAAACCACATGGCCTCTGTTTCGATTCTGCAGTGCTTGACAAATGAATAGGTAAAGATTTTTTGGATATATGTCGTGGGAAGCTTAAGGACTTCTGGGAAAATGATGTAAACGCATACCCTTGAGTTTATCAGCTACAGTCCTGAGCACTGTCACCTACCTCTCCCACTCCAGCAAGATTTGGAGCATCAGATTAGCTCATCTCTTCATACATTTTCTTCACAGCATTCTGCCACCCTTCTCCCTTCAGTGCTATGCCTCTATTCCATCTAACCACAATGCTCCATATTTACATAAGTCTAATTTTTTTCTGTTTGCTTTTGTTCATTTCAGTAACTAAACTCAAAATATTGTACAATGAACTGTAACACTGGCGTGTAAATTTGTTGCCCAGAGATGTAGGACAAAGCACATCGGAGTTAAACTGAATTAACACCTTGCGTGAACAGTCTATCCCATAATCTTCTTTGCTTTGTCTGCCTGTGTTTCTGCACTTGTGCTGCAAGACAGATACATATTTGTGATCTGCCCCAGTGTTATAAAATGCAATATTCCATGAACGGCATACTCACTGTGTAATAAATGTATAGTATAATTCCTTTTCTTCAGTTTGGAACTGTGAATACTGTACACAAGCAGTAACTGTGTCATTTTAGTACTGATGGATATCATTCGCCTATGATGCTGTATTTCAAAATATAAATATGTGTATACGCTTTCCACTAATAAAAATGTTTAAGCCTAGAGTTCCTAGGCTCTTCTTGTTCCACGTCTTTAATAAAAGGCATACGGTCTCAAATCTACTATTTAAAGAAAACACACACAATTAAATCATCTCTACCTTTGTGGACATACTCATACCCTATATTTTCTCAGGATTACACATAAATACACATTACTTATTTACAAAACAAAGTGGTTATAATAGAAATAAATACAAAATAAAAATCTGAGCATTATACTTCATGTGTGGTATTGCACCCGTTTAAAAAATGTACATCAGAAATACATTTTAAAACCATAAAAGAAATAATCCTCTGATTAGAATATTTATTTTCCCAACATTAAAGTAGACATAAATATAATCATATATAACTTTTTTTTCAAAATAGCTGTTTCGTTTTGTATTTCTTTAATATAAATAAAAGTCTTCATTGTGAGAGTGTTGTCCTCGGCTATGCAGCTACGCGGCTACGCGGCTACGCAGCTACGCGGCTCTGTGGCTCTGCATCTCTGCTTTCACCGGCAGCCGCAGCCCTCCACCACCATGTCCTGGTAGTTCTTGAGGATCACCTTCTCGTACTCGTCCAGGTAGAGCAGCGAGATGGGACTGAGCTCTGTGGGGACGCAGCAGGCCCGGGGGATGTTGGTGTTGACGGAGTTGACCAGCGTCTGGACGATGGCGTGGTTGGTGGAGTTGAGGTGGTCCGCCAGGGGGAAGGGGCAGTCCCCGTGGCAGTAGAAGGCGTGGTACCCGGGCGGGGCCACGATCCAGTCGTTCCAGCCCACGTCGCTGAAGTCCACATACAGCGAGTGCCGCCGGCAGCTGGCCCTCTGCTTCTTCCTCTGCTTGGCCCGGGCCTGGCGCTTCTCGCGGCGGTGGAGGACGTGGCCCTTGCCATCGTGGCTGAACGTCACCAGCAGCGGCCGCACCTGGGGCCAGGTGTCTTCGTCCCCGTGCAGGGACCGGCTGACCCGCACGTGCCTCCTGGCGTCCCCCTCGTCCCCGTCCAGGTGCACCACCTCCACCATGAACCCGTGGTTGGCGTGCCCTCCTGCGGTCCATCTGGACACCGCCGGGCTCACGTCGAAGCTCTCCCACATGTCCGGGGCATGCTGCACTAGCCGCGTGTCCAGCAGCCGCGCGATTGGCTCCTCCGAGGGGAGGGCGGGCTTGAAGACCTCATAGACGTTGATGCGGTGGAGGCCGGCAGCGCTGCCGTTGGCGGCGCCGTCTGTCATTACCTGGTCCCGGAAAATCCTCAGCTCCGCCGAGGTGACCAGCTCCTCCCCGGGGATGGAGGTGAGGTTGAAAAAGAACCGCTGTGTGGTCTTACCGCTGAGCCTGGACAGCACCTCCTGGGACTCTGTCGGAGGGATAAGAGATATGTGTGTTTTACTGAGGGATCCATGACGCTGTCCAAACCCTACTAACAATTCTGGTGTCTACGTAAGTACATAAACCAGATTCTCTCTCTTTTTTTTAAATTTGGAATGCCTACTGCTTTTTTGCTCTTTTTCTCCTAATCTCGAATGCCCATCTGCATCACAGAGATGCTGCTCATCACCAACTCCCTGGCTAACAATGTAGGGGTAGGCAAAGAACTGAAGGGACATTTTCAATGTTTTTCCTTATTTATGTATGATGTTTTTTGTCTTCTCAAGAGAAAGTCATTTAGCCCATTGGATATTTTACTATTTATAACTGTAACATGTCCCATTGTGACATATTTTTGTCTTGAATCAATAACATGTAATAAGTCCATCTTTAGATGTAATCATCATTCTGGATGATTTCTTTTACACTGTTATTCTCTTGAGTTCTACCAGTCATGGCTGGAATGTAATTGATGTAACTGAAGGACTGACTGGTTGATTGATTGATTAACAACAACATCAAGGATAAAATACGATGTCCTCTGTGTCTGCTGGTAATTGTAACTGACGGAGCACTAACATTGTTAATATGTCACCATAGATGCATGTTTCATGCTATATGAATCACATTGAAGAAAGCTTTATGGCATTACAGCTGGGGTGTTCCCCAAAACATACATGTCTGTGCGTCATATTGGGAGTACTTCCTGAGTGGAATTTGGAATTTGTTTCAAGTACTGTTCTGTTCCTGATGGATTGAGTCTCTTTTAGGAAATGTGGTGTTGAATGTTGAGGTTTCATACATAAACACACACACACCCATATCACACACACTCATATGTATATATGTATGTATATATGTATATATATTCCATGATCAATATCTTTAGATAAGAATAAGTAAGCATGCCTCTGCATGTCACTTTAGGAATACTGAATAACATACAGCAGTCCCGGCAAAGTGGTGTTCAAAAATAACCTGCGTCAAGTTATCTTCCTGCCGCATTGTTACTTTCTGTTCTACTTACAATGTTAGAAACCAGTGGGCTGCACACTTTTTAAAACTTTCATACGTCCACCTATGAAACTGTTCGAAAACAAAACGACGTTTGGAAATTCCGTTTCCACAACCCCCCACTTCAATCCGGCGCGCAAGACACAAAGAGCTCAAATAAAGCTGCCATTTCACATTTGATCTGGGAAATCCCCAGCCTTTAGATCTCTCTCTCCCTCTCTCCCTCTCCCTCTCTCAAAAAAGTTTACTATTGGCTCCTCCCACCTCTTTTGAAAGAAATCAGTTTTTCTTGGGAATTGTTCTCAGAACATGCTACAGCTTGCTCTAAACTTGTAAACCACAGATATGAGATATCGCCATCCTCGATTTCTGTCTGCAGTTATGGCAGACTAACAGTAACGTCTAATATCAAACCACACATTGCAGTAACGCGTTGGCTTAACCGTTCCAATGCGAACGTGTCCATAGCAAAGCACACGACGTGCAGTCACTGTCCTTGTTTTCCAATCATGCCTGTTGATGTTCTTCTAGAGTTTAAGGAGCACACGATGCAGACAGCAGATGTGCTCCTCTAAATTGTGATTATTATATGAAATATTGACCAAGGTTCTATAAGAATCAGCCCCTCAAAAAATTATACATCATGTTCAATACTGTAACTCAGATACTGTTTGAACTTCAATCAGTTCTTACTTTCAGGCATGTGCATATGAAGTCTGGACTGCAGAAAATAAATAAATAAACAAACAGTCGTATAAAATCATTCTGGGCAATAAATGGAAATTTTAGAAAATATATGTTCTAGGAGTGGATAATTTGTCTAAAAAACCAATAGCTTGTACAAATAAAGCTTTCTTACATATCAATATTGTAACTGCAAATATCATAAGTATCATTTGCCAATGAGATATACAGATATTAAATTTGGTGAATAATCATATTGACAAAAGCTTCTGTTATTTTCTGAGCACAATGATGTCACAAAACAAATTACTGCTAAACTTTTCAGCCATTTAAGAGAACCGCTAATTATGATAACCATCTGATAAAGTAACTTTCTGTAAGTATTTTTATAAAATGCTCTGTGGAAGTGACAGAACAGTAGTTTCATTACATGGATATTGACACTACAAGAGGCACAGTTACCAGTCGAATAATATGTGGCTACATTCCATAGCGTGATTGGTTGGTGTAAAATAAAATCCAGTGGCTTTCGAATACAACGCTGTGGAGAGATCGAATCTGACTCTAACTATGATCACAAAGAAATGGCACAGAGATGTGACAAACAGGATTGTGCTTGTTAGAAACGGAAAAATGCTAAACTGTTCGCATTCTGTCCACGTCAAAATGGTTTGATGTAATGTGTCACGTAGCACTGCTAGCGTCAGCTTCAGTAGCACTGCTGAGAGTAAGTCCTCAATGAAATCACAAGAGAGAATCCAGGAGTGTCAATCAACATTGACATTATTACTTATTCAAAGTGACTACAGCATTTCAAATGTTTGAATCTCTATATTGTATAAATGTACAGAAGGGATTAACAGTGGTTCGCAATATAAGTATGACCTGTAGTCATTTTGAAGATATTAATGTTTGAACATTAGAGCAAAATCACCGTTCTTTTGTGGCAATGTGCCATGCTGCCACTGGATGTCACTAAAGTTAAGTCCTTCACTGTAATTTAGATGTTCAGATTTACTATAATGTTCCTATAACTCAAGGCATTGTTACTGTTAGTGCAAATGAGCATCCATTATTTTATGAGCAGTAACCTTATCCTATAATATAAATTTGTTCAATTATGTCAAAATCTTTTTTCGTCTAACGCTCTATTTTATGAGCCACTTTGCCAATGTAATTACATTGTAACTACTGTAAGTACTATGGGAAATACTATTATGGGTCACTCGTTGTGCTGTATGAACACTTCAGGGAAACACAAGTCTGATCACTCTCCATGTCCGTCCTCATAAAATTCCAAACCGGACAGCCATAAGCCCACAGTGTACTCATGCAATCTTGTAATACTGACTTTTTTTCAGAGGACTCCTAATGCCCAAATAACTTAATAATACTTTTTACTGGAGGCCTAAACATACACACTTAACTCTAACACTTAAGTGATAGTTGAGTAATCCAGTTACATACGGTTCCAGTTGCATCACCAGGATCGTGCAAACCGATACATAAAGGGATTTTTTTGCAATGAGACTAGCTCTTATGAATGAATTCAAACAAGACACCTAAGTCACAGTTATACTCACACAGTGTGTGGGGCAATGCAGTGCATGGTAAAATACCAAAGTACATAGAGATAAATTAAACCATAAAAATCTGCTATTTGGTCTAAAAATTTTGTTATAGATACGATAAACTTGTACACAAAATTTAGGTTGTACTGAATATAAATATCTCCTCTTTGATACTACATGTCATACGATATGAACCTGAAAACTGACAGATAATGCAGCATATTTCGTCTGCACTGTAAAAGACGAAGTAAGTCTCTAAAGCATATTCAGCTCAAGTAATTTTGCACATAACACTTCCATACCTCATTCATTCATCAATCACAATGTCTTTGCAACTGTGACTACACAGCAAGTGACTGAAGGACCAAATACACTGTAAAGAAGCACCACCACTGTAAAGGGTTTCACCAACAACTGTAGCCAGCTGCTAACAGGTAGTGCACATTAAAACACCAGGTATGTTGTACTGACAGACTGACCTTTACACACCAAGCGCACATGCTTTTGAGACCATTCATGCCGCACAACATAACCAGGTGCACCACCTGTTATTTAAGTATCTTGTAGATAATTGTACACTGGCAATTTATTGGGACCTCCAGTTAACACAAGGGGTTTGTAACAACTTGGCCACATGTCAAACAATTCAAATATAAAAATTGTTTACAATACTCTGTGAAATCACACGAATGCCAACGAATAATTAAAATGGCTCCTACTGTGTCTTAAGAGTACATATCATGGAAATATCTGCTTTCAGCTAACCTGTTATACAAGCTAATACCGTTGTTCATTAATGTTAATGTTAGATTAGAGGTTGGTTTTGTAGCAGTGATGAACATCGCAAGGTGTAGTTGTTAGCATATATTTAACACTGTAGAGGTAGCCTCGCTAATGTCTGTAAGCATTGCCTAAAATTAATTATCCAGCTTAGTATTTTTTCTGGGTAGAATGATGGTTTAAACGAACCGGCGCACGCACGCACGTGTGGTGTGATTGTACTGTTGAAAGACATACTGCTTAAAAGAACTGACAACAACTTAAAAGCCCACTGCAAACTGTTCGCGTTCCCGCACTGAACTTCGCCGCGGTCAGAGCTGTGAGATGTCAAGCGTTGCTGAGGTCGCCACGCTATGAACCCCCCCCCAAATGTTCCCCGATCTTTCAGCCAACAGCTGGCGTGTGACATGAACTGTCCGCATAAGGAGAAAATTGCTTTCTGGCATCATAAAAACAATATGTATTACTTGTATACAACCAAAGACGCCAGAACCGCGAATCGTCCAAATACCTTTAAGAAAAGATCACCCGTGTCGTGTCACAAAATGTGCTCATGAAAGAACAGAAGCTTATGACTTTGCTGCGGCCTGTATATTGCAAATCAAAAAAACTCCCTCTGATTGCTTCATGGTATCGAGTCATATATTGATAACAATGTCTTACTGCTGTTACTCATGAGTGATCACCTGACAACGTCGCATTGAATTTGTTTAATATCAACAGGTATGTAAATAAATAATGCAACAGTACCCATGCGTGTCGAATACCTGTGATTTATCACTGTCCCACGGTCAAATTTACACGTAGATTTTTAATCCGATTTTTTTTTTTTTGGGGGGGGGGGGGGGGGGGGGTGACACACCGCCGTGTCTACTCGACCGGCCAATAATTATCCAAAGTACTCCCTCTTTAAAAAGTGGAATCTGTCAGGAAGACTTACCTTCATGGTGGAAACTCCTAATTGTGTTCGCCCTGCTGGCGGAGCGCTCAGATTGTTTTCCCATGGAAGAGTTGGGTCGGCTGAGGCTCTGGTCCCCATTCCCAGCGTGCTTGTGGTAGAGGTCCAGCATATACTGCGGGACCACGGCGAGCTTGCTTGGGCTCGGTCTCCGCTTCAGTCCGAACATGTTGAGGAGACGGAGCTCGAACTCGTTCAGAAAGCGATCCGTTTGCTCTGGGCTTTGGCCGGCCGATTCGCTATATTTCCGTCGGCCCACCTCTGGAATCAGTCCGGCCGAACCTCCGAGCAACACCTGACAGATCAGCAGTACCATGAGAACACGGACCCCGGAGACCATGATCGATCTCTTCCTGAAGAGAGTAAAGCTGGGTGTCAATACTCGGGTGTCGCTATCACATGAGAGCTACTGTCAGCGGAGGTTAGGGATGTTTACCGTGAGATATGGCCATGAGGACAGTGTTCTTCCATAAGAATTTAAAGCAGGGAGGTTAAAAGGAAGACATCGCGCTTTGAAGTAAAGAACAAAAACGCTTGGAAATAATATCCCCGCCGGCTGCAATAACTGCAGAGGGGATCTGATTAGAGTATTAGAAAGAGGCAGGAGATACACACATGATAAAAAGACCAGGAAATTATTTTTTTAAAAAGCGTTGTCAATTAAACAACAAAAAGACACATCAGGAATAAAAAAAATCAAAGAAAGTGGGAGAGGGGAAAGACAGGAGACAAAAAGGCGTAATTACTAGGAGATAAGAGAGTATTGGGGGTCGGGGTGAAATTAAAGATACCTATGTTCTTAAGTCTTCATAGCCTTAAGAACATAGGAATCATGAAAGAATATGGTGATAAAAAAGACTAATAAAGGTTGAGTCTACGGACGACAGACAGGGGCCGTTACACGTGTAGTTGCTGAGGCTGTGACGTTAGGTTGTTGTGTCTGAAATAAGATTAGATCATAGAGTTACTGAGAGACAGGCTCGCAGGTGTTAAATCTAAAGCGTTTCCCCCTGGCCAGCTGAAATCAAAGGCAAACAAAAGCAGCTCCGGCTACGTTAAAGATCGACTTGAAACGCTCTCAAACGGGTCCATTGAAACTCGTTCTACATGCGCACACCGAAAGAGGTGCTCCTTTATACGTCCAAAATGCACTCATTTGGAAAGGCATCCATATGCGCTCTGTCTAGAAGTTTAGATAGGTTGTAGTCATAGCCAGCGCCTTCGTCGAATGCCCCCCGCGACCTTTCTTTAAGCAAGAGCCGTTCTTCAGAAGAACAGGTTTTCAACTTAAAGTCTAGCTCGGTGAAATCAAACTCGCCAAACTTTGCTCACGAAGCATGAAGTAGATGTTTCGGCGCGGCGTTTCCTTCCATGGTGGGTCCGAGTTGTCGTGAAGCGGCAAACAAGGTGGTTATCAAAGTTGCTGTTACCTATGAGGAAGCGCTGTACGCTGTCGCTGTTCCTGCTTTGTAGTCCAACAGTTTCCACATCAGTTCGCACTCCGCACTGTTCTGCGGCAAACTGAAAGCGTCCACCACACGGACCGCCTCTTCTTCCACATATTCTCAGCAGCTGTGAAGCTGGCGAAATCGAGCAAGAATCAAGCAGTTTGTTGATGCGAAAATATCACTTGAGTTTGCCCTCTGGAAAAGAAAAGAGACCCAAATAGGCAGCACTAGCCTAGATCTGAAGTGCCGTCACTGGATGTTTGCAAAACTCCAGCGGTAAAAGCAAGTTTCGGAGAGTTTCACACTACTGCCCGCTCACTTGATTCCATGACTGCTAGAACTTCTCCAGCGTCTCCCCCGACATACCGTGCGATGATTCCGTAAGGTTGATTGCAGCCTTCCCTTCCTTCGACGAGTCCTTTTGTTGCTGGGTGATGTCACTGACGCAGGACTGTCAATCATATGCAGAGGCAACGCACCTCCTGTACTTTTCAAGCTTGCCTTTAACTGCGCGGGGCTGACCGACACTACGCGGGCGCGTTCTTAACATTTTTGCCCTTTTAGCTCAACGTCTTTCATCAGCGAGCTAGGTAATACGCCAGCCTGAATGCCTATTAATATAATCGGAACTCCATGGAGTCAATGTTTTCTACTGAGATTTGTACAAACAATACTGTGCCGTTTACCCGTGCTGCTTTTGAGATATGTTTGCATTTGCAAGCATACTTATAGTGTTTGAATATCCCTGACAATATCCCATAGCTTTTACTGTTAAAATTCCATTCCCTGTATTGCTAACATTCTACACTTAAGAAAAGTTACAATGGACTACTGTTTCATTCTTCCGACGCACCCCTGAATAATTCACGAATTTTGACGTTCTTAAATTTGATTACGTCAGTCGAAAAAAGGAAAACGACGTGCACAGGTTGCATTCCATAACAATGATTCAACACGGGAATCACAATGAAGAAAATCGCGTGTGTTTGATTACAATGCCACCAAAGATCTAATCGGATAGTAGACAGAATTACAGTGGATACAGTGCGCCAACGTGTGGAGGAAAATAAGGGCACATGTAGATTACACAAAGATCCATTGTGTGCCTCTGCTCCTGAATAAAAGTGGGCCTACGTGCGCTACTGGCATAAATCCGATTATCAGGTACAAATAGGAAGCGTTTTCCCCGTTTCTTAATCTTTTGAAGAGACTGTTATTCATACCAACAAACAATAAAGTAAACGTCCTGAAACATACCACAAGCAATTTGTGTCCCCTGTTCAGCTAAAAGGGGCTGCACCTGTAATGATCATATTCACAGTAAACTAAATAACACAGTGCGCTAAAGATTTCAGAGGTATGTGTGCAAACCCATTCAAAAAAAAATCTTTAAGTACCAGTGATTTCAGAGTAAACGAGTCTTAGGTGTTAATAAGATTGCAGATCCATTGTATTATGTCTGAGTTCATCTAATGTATGTGAGAATATACCGATATAAATGAAACCTTTACTATGCCCAGTGATGTTCAGGGGCAGGTTTATTTTATTTAATAAAAGGTTAATTTATTTAATGAACAAAATTATGTGAGAAAAAGAGCCAACCAGAAATTCAAGAATACAAGTAGGCATACTGAAATTTTACATTAATTTTATATTATTTTAGCTGTAGTAGCAGCAGTAGCAGTTTTCATTAAAACCTCACACTGTCACATTTTACAAAACTTCATTCGTAGCATCAAGCTTAGTTCCACAACTTCAGAAGTCCAGAATTTCTGCAACATTTTATACATTACACACAAAACGCAACATTGAAAACCTTAAACAACAATTTGGCAGAGGACCACATCCGGTGTCAAAGAAAACCATTCATTGGTCCCAGAAATTTACAAAGTGATACAGTCCACCTCTGAGAATTGAATGTGTTTTTGTGTTTTAGTGATGTTGTGCACTTACAGTGAGTATACACGCACCAGAAGTAGCAAAAGTCAGTCTGATTAAAACAGGGACCAATTACACGTTATGAAATAAAATGGACTATGCAATTATCACAATGTGTTCTTCAAGAAGTCTTTGACACAATGTCTTCAACAAGAGCAAAAGATTATAAAAAAATGGCTCTATGCACATATTATCTGATATTACATTGGGTTTTGATACATCTTTTTACATCTCCTGACACAGAAACATGCAGTAAAAAGACATTGGTTGAGCTTTTTACATACAAATACTAATGAATTTAAACTCACAATATTTGTGCACTTTCAGAAATATGCAGTCTCCCGTATAATTTGTGGGGAGGGCTAAGGCTGTTTCCTGGATGAAAGTTGGCCGTCCCCGCTGAAGCTAATTCAGAGTGCTCACAGATGATTGATCACGAGGTGTTAATTGGCGGATTAAGTCTTCTTTCTACAGGATCATTCGTAATGGACGAGTGGATTATGCAGATTATGAGGGGCGAATAAAATCTTGCCTTTCCCACAGCAAAAGATGAGAGAGAATGTCTGTAGCCGACCATCCTCCTCTTCTCCGGTGGAGGACACGACATGACTCGTTTAAAGACTTGTAAACGTATCTGCAGCCATGAAAGTCCCCTTTGAAGTGGTTTCTCAATGCCTGGTCAGAGCATCAATATGTTGCAACTTGCGCATATGTGTTTTACAGACTCAGAGGAAGAAGCAGAATTAATTGAATGATGCAGGTAAATATGATTAGGGAGAATATTATGTTACATTGTTAGATTATTGTCATATCCTATTACTTTATTGTCATTTAGCAGACATTCTTATCCAGAGTGACTTACATAGGTTACAGTTTATACATGCCAGCCATTTATACAGCAGGGTATTTACTGAGGCAGCTCCGGGTGAAGTACCTTGCCCAAGGATACAGCAGCAGTTCCACAGTGGAGAATCAGACCAGCAACCTTCTGGTTACAAGGCCTGCTCCTTACCACTATGCTACACTACCACATGTTGCAGCAGTCAGAATATCATTAGCACCTCAGAGCTGTGACACCACTTCATGTCAGTCTAACTGTTACACTGATCTCAGCTTCTGTGCCGTGATCCACACAGTCTGAGAGAACTGCAGATGACTACTCGTAGGCAACATGTTACTACATCTCTGTCATATTATTATGTTTGAGTTGAGGTGCATCCACAATGCCAAGCAATATTAGGTCCGGGAATATTTATAAAGACAAATGTTTCTTGCACTGTGGAAATCCGAAGATGTGACACCTCCTCAACATGACCTCACACAACTCACTCAGGAAAGCAACTAGAATGCACTGTTTTTGGATACATACTGTGCTGTGTGATTGGTCAACGCTACTGATGTTGGTGGAATCACCATATGAAAGGCCTCAGTGATTAAAGGTATTTATTTCAATTAGGTGATGATAGGAGGGCAGGAATGCTCTCCTTACAAAGGGGTGAGGGTTGTTTATGGCATAGACAGTAAAAGATTAGGCCTCTTGTGTGTAAAAGAGTTGTTTGGCTGTAGGACAGTAACACGACAGATTGTTCTGTGGATTATCTCATTTAAAAAACAAACAAAGAAGCCAGTGAACTCTGCTTAATTGACAAAGAAGCAGAAATGGCTGTAATAACATGACAAAGCATTACAAATATGTCAGGCAGAAAATATACTCATCAAATGGTTCTAAATCTAGGCTGAACTGATGTCAAGGGAATTGAATACTAAATGCACCAACCTATATATTACACAAACGCCACAAACGACAAAGTACAATGAATCAGTGGTTTATTTACACACTGAAATATAAAACATAATAGTGAGGAGTGTCAAGATCTTTAATGGAGTCAGAAACCCTGGCAAGACAAACCTGGACACAGATGCGGCATCACTCTAGAAGTCTTACATAGCATGGCTTTAGGTTTTAGTGCTATATTTATTGCTGTTACTCCTGTTGTCAAATTAATGCATGAGAGACAGCATACAAATACATTTAATTAATATTTTAGATACAGGAAAAATTATGGGCCAAGAAGTTCTGAATAGGCCGTTTTTTTATTTTAGCATTCATTTGTTCTTACAAAACTAAGAACAAAACTTGCTATAATAAGGCTTCAAAGTGGCTAACTGAGCTTTGCTAATCATGACTGAACCAAAACAATTTATTTCCTAAATAAATTAACCCTAAAGTCACACTTGAACTCTGAATAGACTTGGTTATCTCAGTATCTGCTTGGTTTTCCATTCCTGTGGAGAACACTATTTTAAGAGCTTCTAATGATATTAAACTCAAGTTGTTCACATGCTCTTAGTTTTCCATTGAAAAGAACAGAGTCTAAAACATTGTTTTTAAAAAGGTCCATATTGTCTGGCATCCTGCTAAAATTAAAATAGCTGAACTTTCCATTATCCATGCTCACTGCTGTATGTTAAAAATGGAAAAAGTGGAGTAGTTGTCATTTCTATTTCCAAATTGACATTTTGGTTCTCTGTAATGCACTTCGTAAGTGCTCTTTGAAAATTCCTTCATTAAGAACACTTTATTAAGTCAAATTTTATTGATTTATTAAATGCTCAGTATTAAATAGTAGCAATTCCTGCAACACTGCAAAGGAAAAAATCTTTGTCCAAATGTCCTGTTACATCAATTCAGTTGAACTGCTGGATTGTGCAATGTAAACCTATTATTACACAAGGGTCTGTGTGCTGAGGTCAGGGTTAACTAGTAAATCTAGACATTTCTACTTACGGACCTGGGAACATGACCGCGTGTGGAAAATTTGTATGGAGCTCATTTTAAAGTTAAAGGTGTGAAGTACAAGATCAAATCAAACAGTGAAACACTCAAGACCTTTTACAGCAGCACTGTGGACAAAATGTAAAATCTATTATGATTTACTTGGGGATATTAAAGCAGAAACCATGCTACTCTGTAGCCCTCTCTTGTCAGCTACATAGGGCTGGACTTGGTTAGCACTTGGATTGTAGACCTCCTGGGATAACCAGGTTGCGGCTGTGAAGTGGCACTCTTGGACCAGTTTTCCCTCTAGATCAATTTGAAAACCTACCATAAATTCCCACTGCAGTGATGGGGACACTGTGTTGTAGGAGTTGCCCTCCTGAGGTTGAGACATTAAACTGAGATCATTAAAGATCCACCGTCACACCTTTAGTAAACAGTGATCAATACCAAACAGAAATGTAAAATTCTCTTTAAGTCTATGTATTAACCCCCAGTGAACCATCTCATGTGTGAGAAATGCTCTGGTAGAATTGGCATCCCGGTTGGGGGCCACACATCAATCAAAGCCGAACCCTTCATTGTAAAGCATTTGCATATAAATGCAGAAAATTATCACCATTATTATGACAGATGTGTATGAAATCATTCCTTGTATGCTGAAAAACATGATCACATAATAGAGGACGGCAGTGTAGCATAGTAGTAAGGAGCAGGGTTTGTAAGGTTGCCGGTTCGATTTCCCACTGGGGCATTCCTGCTGTACCCTCAGACAACGTAGTTAACTCAGAATTGTCTCTGTAAATATCCAGCTGTACAAATGGACAACATATTAAATTGTAACCTATGTAAGTCACTCTGGATAAAAACATCTGCTAAATAACAATAATGTAATACTTTCTGCAATACACAGGCAGCGTTAATAATCCAGAGACATCTTCAGTGGTGCAAAGCCATGCTCAAGCGACAAAAACATGTCCAATCTTATAATGTTATGATAATTTATCATAAAATCACATTTATACGGTTTGTTGGGGAATTCCCCTTTAATCATGAGGTGAGTGCTTTTGCAGTATTGATTTTACTTGAATTTACTGTGTTTCTTGAACGAGCCGCTGTCAGCCATCCGAAGACCAAAAGCAGATGAGCATGTTAGCAGCGATCTGAAAAGGGAGTGATAATCACGCAGGCACAAGGTTGCTCAGCTAACCTGTTCATTTCGTCCCGTGCGGCGGGAGCCAGTGAGAGTAACTTTTTTCGGCTCTTCCCTTTCGCTCGTCACCTCGCCGCGTCCATATCCGCTGACGGCGAGAGGCGGCCTTCCTGTCATCAAACACATTCCAGACGTCAGGGCTAAAAGCACGGACAAGACACAGCTGACTGATCTCCCCACTGTCTCTCGCTGTTAACAGCTCCTTGGCTGAACTTTGGACCCACATTCCACTGCTCACATGCGGTGAACTTAAACATACTACAAGGGGTCCCGTGGGCAAGGGCTGAGCTCCGGGGATACGTGCAGAACAGAGTTATTATTATGTAATATTCCATCACTGTAAAACAGGAAAACTTCATATTCCTTTTGATATTTATTAGGTACGCTATTTGTTGGAATCCTCAACTGTTGTTAGGTAATATATTTACATTACATTACAAGCATTTAGCAGACACTCTTATCCAGAGCAACTTCCATCACAACAGAACATAAGTGTTTCAAGTTGAATGAACGACAGTGTCAGACCAGGCTAACAAGCATAACACTATTCAACCCTACTGCATGTTAGCTTGTACATTCTGACAAAAGCCAAGTATCCTACAATACAACAGCTCCTAGAACAAAAATTCATAATACATCATAACACTACACATAAAATTAACATCAACAGCAAGAAGTAGCAGGTGTTAGGGAGTGGGGATAGAATTGTTCCACTTGACTGGAGGGTAATCAGTGTTTAAACGATGCCTTTCATTTTGGTCAATAGAGGGTTAACCCTAATGTCAGACTGACTGTATATTAGTGATGGAATATAAAAAATAATTGGACACGTTATGTTCTCTGTTATGCTGTCATTGCAAAGGGTGCGACGCAGGTTATAAGTTCTGTTCCCAGGTGTGGCACTGCTGTTTCTGCCTTGGGCAGGATGTTTAACCTGAATTGTTTCAGTAAACTACCCAGCCATTTAAACGGATGGTGTGCAAAAAGTAACACATGTAAAACAGCCAAGATTAGAGTGTCTATAAGTAATAATTTTTCTTATACTCAATATTATTCCTTGGGGGTTTGAAATTGCCTCATTTGATTGAAAGGCAGACAGGCGAAAAATAAAATTATTTACTTTACCCCCCCTCAAGCATAGGGGACAAAAAATATCTTTAATTCACTGCAGCTATGAGTAAATACACTGTAACAATGGCTCACTGTAAATGCTATTGCCCTCAATATTCCACAGGTGTGTTTTGTTGGCAGTATGCAGTCGTGCCATGGAGACCAACCCTATTTTTGCAGGTATGAAAACAAATTGGCTTTGCTGCAGGCCTATAGACAAGATAGTCAACATAGTCAGGATGTAAGATTATTGCTCTCAATCCCTGCATTTAACCCCTATGAATGTTTTCTTGTAAAACACCCAGTTCAACCCTGTTACACCAGATCAGCCTCTACACTGTAATTCCATTTGTGTGTAAATCTCGATTCGCCACACGGATGAGGCCTGTTCTTCTGCCTTTCTCACTGTTTTTCTATAAACAAGGATGTGCTCTTTTTTGGTACTAAACAAATACACAGGTACAGATTCAGCCTTCCCAGTGTGGGTTGTCCCTAATTTTGAGTAAAAAAATATAAGCAAGGCCCAATATATTTTTTATCCAGTCCTTTCACAACACTTACGCAGTCACTGAAAATCAAAGACAACTGTGGAAGAACTGGAGAATTGAAACACTTTCTGAAATTTGTAACTGAAAGTTAAATAAAAAAAAACAACATTTGGGCCATTGTACCCATGCATGACTATTACTGTTTCATCATATTGTAAGGTACATTGTATTTCCATATTGCACTTGTGAATTTGTCAAAACATGTACATTATTAATTTGTTCATTTTGTTAGCACTAGTTATCATAGCACTGTGTAAGGCACTGACATGTTCCAGACATGGTCAACTGTGTTCTGTATGTACCATCTGCCATAGAGCCTCATTAGATACACTTTGTTCTCTTTCTTTGCGAGTCACTCCGGTTAAGAGTGTCCAGCAAATGAGCAGCAAATTGAAGCACACTGTTGCTGGCTTGCCACTGGGCCTCAGAGCAGCACATTGTGCCGTAGCTGTTGTGGTTATCCTGCTATAGCTCAGTAGGGTTAGTGTTCTTCCTGGGTATGGGACATTTTTATAGTGCCAAAGCTGGAGCATCGACAAACTTTAATTTTAATAGTAATTAAAGTAATTTTTAATTGTTAATCGTACTGGATAAAGGACACCACTGGACAATTAATTGATTATACAGGACCCATGTTTTATGTAAGTGAACTTTGATGAAAGATTACTAGTTAGTCAACATAAACCAGTTTCAGAAAGTTTACTTTTTAAAGGGGGCTCGGAGGATCTTTCTGGAAGGAAATGCCATGTATGTCTTTCATCTGGACACAATCCATAGGTGAAGCAATGTGGAACAAAGGCTGAGGGAACTGGGGTTTGTAACTACGGGGCCGCAGGTTGATATCCCAGATGTGACACTGTTGTTGTGGCCTTGAGAAAGTTATTTAACCTGAACCGCCTCTGCGAATATCCAGCTGTAGAAATGAAAGACGTGTGAAATGTATGGTGCGTGAGCTGAACCTGGAAAAAGGAATCCAACTAAGCAAACAAAAGGTAACATTAAAACTGCTGAATAATTGCTAAATAAAACCCAAAGTGAGAGAGCAGAGAGAGCAAACCGCTGGAGATTTCAGTTTCTGCAGCGCTTTCTGTAATTGCACGGGGTGCAAGTATCAAAAGAAACCGGGCTTCGTGATGAGTGATAGAGGAGAAAAGGATCGCTGCCGAGAGCAAAAGCGCAAGAAGAGCTACGGAGAAAGAGGTTTAACTCAAAAAAGGAAACCCACAGAGGTCAAATATAGCCCGCCAAAAAAGCTGGAGTAAATATTTATGGATTCTGAACATGTGGCACGCTCCTCTACCCTCTAATTTGGGCAACATGTCCACCTTCAGATTAAACAGGCCGTCTAAAAGCCCGTGAACATCAGGATTAGAAAACGCAAAAACGCAAACTGCTATTACCCAAAACACCCCATACTCACTGAACACAGATAAAGGCCATGGATTTCTCTTCCTTATTTTTCATTCCGCCTGTTACAAAGAGGCTAGGACCTTCAAAGAGTGACTAAAATATTTTTGTTATGTTGTCATATGCTATGTTATGTCATCATATGTAACTACAATACTCTACATAAAATCAAGACTGAGGGCACGTCATGTCAGAAAATAACACTTTGGTATTATGTAACCTACCTCTGGTTGCAAAACACAGATGCCATATAAAGGTTTTTTTTATAGACTTTTATATATATAAACCTTTTATAGGTACAATGGACAGCTGTCTGGAACAATTCAGCTTGTTTTAGCTGTCCTAGGGCCATGGTAAAGCATGTATTTATGTCCTTATGTTTCACTTTTTATTATAATTTATTTGGTAGAAATAGACATTTATTGTTGTCTCTGTAGCTGTCTTGACCTTACATAAAATAGGATTCCGAGAAGCTATTGAATTACAAGGCCTTTCTCCTTTCAACCTGTATTCTTTTAAAACAATGTGTTCCTCAGTGGTGCCCTACATTTGAAATGCTAATTTCATACTGAATTGTTTTGAAATAAAAGATATTAGTTCAATGCCACACTGAGAAATGCACCACCACCCCCTCCACCCAACTACCACCACGACCACCACACACATATACACTCTTACAATGAAGCCTTTACAAACACAAACACCAATGTACAACTTTTATCAAAACAGAAAAAAAAACTCTGTGAGTTCTACATTTAAGATTATGTGCATTCATTTATGTACTTATTTACATTACCAGTATTTTCTGTAAAATCTCAATGGGAGGTGGTTTAGGACTAATAATGTAATTTATTTCAATATTTTACATAATTTACAGCAGATGGATGGTACTTGAATTTATGTGACAATGCACAGACATAAAACATAAAGGAACATAATAAAAACACAGGAACATACTAAAACGCATAATTACACACAGAGCATATAGAACTAACCAAGCACACCAAAATGTTGGGAACACACCAGACCACAGGCTATGGGCTGAACACGTGGATCACACACTGACACACTGAAACACACCAGAACAGCCAAGTTTATTTTTCACATTTGGACCTCTTCTTAAAGGGTAGCAGTGTAGCATAGTGGTAAGGAGCAGGACTCGTGATCGAAAGGTTGCCGGTCTGATTCCCCTCTTGGGCACGGCTATTGTGCCCTTCGGCAAGGTACGCATAACTGCCTCAGAAAATATCTAGCTGTTTAAATGGGTCGCATGTAAAAAACTGTAACCTATGTGAGTCGCTCTGGGTAAGCGTGTCTGCTAACACAAATAATGTAAATCTGATGTATTCCCCAATCCATGGCCGCTTTGTATTACTTTTCTTGCTCAATGACCCCCTAAACCTATAACGTAGTGCAAGAAACTAACACGTAAAAAATAATTAAGCAATACTGAAATCCTACATGACTGACACGCGTAAGATTAAAGCGCAGCTAAGGGCTGAATCATTTACTGAGCTTGCTCCAACAGTTCTTAATGACTCATGACCTGTGCTGTAAGTTGGCTGTGAAAAAGGTTATCATTCTCCTCAGCCCTGATGTGCTGTCAACCTGTACAAAATACGGTCTGCAGGTCCTCAGCACAGCTACTGCATCAGTTAGCTTGTTCATCCAGTAACTTTCCTAAGTTCACAGTAAAGTGTTATTTCCTCAGTGCTATTCTTTGTTAGCGATGCTAACAAAAGAGGGCCTTTTAACATGCCAACAGCTAACCGCCTAACCTCTGCCAGTCACCTGTACGAGACTCTACCTGATAACCTATATGTGCCTCAGCCATGGGCGTCTGTCTTTCAGAATCACCTGGGAAATACTCTGTTACTACGTATAGCATGGCCGTGTTTCCACAACATTATGTGTGTACAGTACTGCACTTAAAAAACATCAGGAGCGGGGCTGTTTGGTGTCTTACAGATGGCACACAGACAGAAGAGGAAGGCAGAGGAATATAATTGGATTAAAGACTGTTTGTTTATTTAAGGGCGTAATGCGGCTGTAATCCTTTGTTTGATTTTTCAAAGGGAGCCGCTTCATTAAAGTCTTTGTTTTATTTATCCGACTACCCATAATGCTTAATTGAACCGTAATAACATTATGGATTAGAAGAGGAAACAGTTCAGTCACATTAGACTTTAGTGCATCTGGGAGGCATTGGGTCTTACTGCATAAAGAATGACATTTGGACAGGTGATGCAAATATCTGTTTTAGGGCCTAAAATTCAAGATTTTAAAACAAATCAAAACAAACACATTTCCAGCACTGATGTTCAAATAGTTTTTATATCAAGAATGCTCACAAAATAAGGCCAAGATTCAATCAAAACTAATTTTATCCTTATGCACATGGTGTTTTTTAGCTTAATTTTTTATTTTTTTTGCAAAGCACCATGCATTTGCGAGTCACAGAAATTTGATAGAAACAGCTGAATCCAAACAGAAAAAGTTGGTAAACTGAAAGATGCTTAACGCAAGACTTTACAATCACATTTCTATTTTGGAATAAAAATATATTCATTACTGGTCTGGGTTTGCACAGTAGCTGTATATAGAAACACTGCGTAAAACAAATGAATGACTTCTACTCTGTGTATTCATTTTTTGATTTATGAATTCATTTCTTTTCATTCATCAGTTCATTCATTTTTTGACCATCAGTGTGAAACTTCTGGCACATCGGGATACAACATCGCGTCACAGGATGTGTTTTCTGCTAAAATGTTTACACAGCTGGACATGCGTGTCTTAAGATTATTATTATCATGAAAAGCACTCAGCCTTTATGCTGTTGTCCAGATGCCAAAACACAATCACTTGTTCTGCTATTTTACTTCCCTAAATCTTTTTTTTTCCCAGAACTAATCTGGCTGAGTGGCCTCTTCATATTCTGCACAGCTGAAGACTTATTCAAAACAACTTTAAATTAAATGTTTCGAAAAACTGACAAAACAGGTTAAATTGAAACAAACAAACAACAACAAAAAATGTTTTCAGTTTGAATTTAATATCACGTTTACCCCCACCAAAGTGAAATAAAGCCGGCTCTTGACTGTTATGCATATACTATGCACAGTATGATTATAACAGGCATAAATAAAGTCAGTGGGGTTAAAACCCTCTACATTTTGTAAATTAAAATAGAATAGCAGCTGCAATTCTGTTCTTTAACACCTGACTCATTGCCAACCAAAAATGGCATAAGTTTCAATATGGCAAGGAAATGAACACAGGAGACACTTGTATCCGACATACACAAACACACATAAATCAGATAAAAGAATATGCGAAAGCCTGAATTCTTTCATTGAGAGAAATACAAAAAAAGTATTCAACAAATCACAAATAAGTGCTGAAAGTAAGGCTTAACTTCAAACATTAAGAGTGTTTGCAGTGTCTTATAATCACCTCTGGTAACAATGGGTCAACCTGTGTTTTCTACTCCTTGTAAATTGTGTACCCTTCCCTATAAACAGCACGACATGTGTGCATGAATTTGGCTCCCCTTTAAACAGTTTGGGATTCCTTTGAATAGGTTGTTTACATTTTTTCTATCTATGTGGATTTTAAAGAGACCAAGATAAAACCTTCAAGTGGAAACATGCGTGCCAAAAGCAAAGGTCATCTTTGCTTACTCTGCCTGTGGGCTTAAAGTGGGACAGTAATACCCAGTTACAGAACGGAGGAAGACATTATAGGTTTAGCCAATGGACATTATCACCTAATGTCCTATCCCCAGTAAGAGAGGGAAAAAATATCCCAACATGCATGCTCACAATAGGGGGGAAGGTATAGGGACAGTGGCAAACTCATAAGCATAATGAAAAAAAAAAACAAAAAAAAAAAACAGAGATATATTTCTGCCTGCACCAAGCTGTTAGTGGTGATGTTTTTTTCTGTAACAAATATTTAATTGTACATCTCATCCATCAATCTCAATTAGAAGGCCAGAGTGGAGTTTTAAAAAAGCTCTCCACCTCCTTGATTAGCTGAGATCCCCCCCTCTCTGTCTCTCTCTCTCTCTCTCCCTCTCTCTCTGGGGTAACAGTAAGCAGCTGGTTGTACTTTAGTGGTAGAATGTAAATCTTCACGCTGTCTGTTTATGTTGCCCAAGCTTCTAATCATGCAGACATATAATCCACTGACACATGGTGTCTTTACCAGTTTGATTTAAAGGGGAAAAAGGCTGCATACTGGTGTCTCCCTCCAAACTGGAAATACACAACTCTCCATTTCACTTTAACCCTTCAGAAAAAAAAGAAAAACAGAGCTCTCATTTACATGACTTGATGTTATGAAAGGGTCAATGCCAATAGCCCTTCATTGGTGCTACAGTTACCTTTCTGTTAGCTGGCGGTCTTCCCAGCCGAATGACCGAATCTGAAAAGAAAGAGTTCCTTTGCAGCAACCCAGAACAATTCATCAGACGACAACTTCTGCCTTGCTATGTGACTTTGCATCAAATAACCCTTAACTAGTTAACCACAACATCGAGTAAGCTAGCTAGCTAGATACTCCACATGTGTAAACCTTAAACTACAGTCTCAGTTAGATGGGGAAATTTGCTTTATTTAGTAATAACTTTATTTCAGTCACACAGTGTAACAGGCAGTCTCTAAAGAAACATTATATGCGTTCTTATGTGATATAAAAAAAAATTGGACTTGGACACCTAGCAAATGGGTCTAAGAATGATGACAGTTTAGGAGACATTAAAGAAGTTGGCATACAAAGAAAGATATTAACCACTTGCTTACTCTTTTACCAGAGTTGTCTGTTTCTTTACAGGAATTGTGTCCAGTCAAGGAAAATACCAAAAAGCAATTGGATTTAAATTCATTTCAACTGCACTTTGAAGTTTTACGACTGAATTTAAAGTGATGCATCCTCACTCAAATTAGCTTTTTTTGCAGTGAAAATGATTGTTTGAATGCTGTAAGATAATGTGGTCAGCCAAAAGAAGTTTCTTTTTGTTAGCATTTCTTATATTCAGCATTTGCAAAATATATGAGCACTTGCAAAACATGAGCATTACATTTTTATATCTTTCATATGCATCTAGGTGCTTGATTTTTTAAATTCCAAACTCCGTTTTTTTCTTTTGAAATTAGACAATATCACAAGTTATGCAACATTGCCCTATAAATAGACATATTTTTAGTCACTGTGGTTCCCAGCGTAATGAAGACAAGAGCAGTCTAAAATCCTTTCAGAGCTGCTCAAAATGTAGTCTGTCTCCCAGTGAGAGGGCTAATTCTTTTCTGACACTGAAGACCAGGAAAAGCCCTCTAGCTCCTGCGTTCACGCATAGCTCCACACTGAAAGTCAGGCCTCTGCTCTGTAAGTGCACTCTTACCAAAGAATGAAGCATTTTGTTATTATAACCAGGTTAAATAATCACATTACCTCAGAGGCACTGAAGTGATACAAACAGTAGCATATAACCTCTCCTTCTCCTTCAGCGCCTTGAGTGACAGGTTGGCTTTCTTCAAAGACGCCAGGATGAACTTTTTTTTATAACAAGAATAACACGGAGAGCAGGCACGCATACAGTAATTTTTCTCTGCTTCTAATAGTGAATATATTCTCACATATGGAACATCTGGTGGAAGGCAATTTCCACCAAAGTGTTTTAGTATTTCCTCATAATTAATTTCACATGCACATAACAAGAGCTACCGGCTTCCCAGAGCCAGTCCACAAAAGCCTTCTGTGTTCCATCCACAGAGCAGTGATCTAGGGTTCCTCATTAAAACACGCTTTTGCTTTGACGCCCGGGGTCTGTGAAGAAAGCACTGTTTCAGGGGCTGAAGTCACATTTCACATCCATGACATTAGGGTAGCCATGATGTAACCCACAGCCATGACAAATGCTATAACGTTTAAGCCCTAGAATGAATGAAAATGAAAATGTTATTTAAACTTTATAACGTAAAAGGAAATACATTGGCAGAGAAAAAATGGTCAGACAATCTTAGTAAGTTAGAGGGCAAGACTGTTAAACGTAAAAAAGAAATGCTGATTAAAAATACCTAAACATTTTTACACCAAAAGTTCCTTACTCTTTGAAATTGCAAACTAAACTTGAATTGGACCTTTTCCACCTCATATTTGACCTCTGTAGCAGTTTTTTTTTTTTTGATTGATTAATTTATTGATGCTGAGTTTTATGGTTCATTGTTTGATTTTTGTCTGAAAATTCACAGCTGACTTTGAAATAGCTTTAAATATTGGATGTGACCCAAAGTGATTCCAGTTATAAAGCAGGAAAGCACTAACTCTGGGATAGGATCATTGTCTCTCTCTCCGGAGATGACTCTTTCATATTTCAACCGAAAGGAACCAGGAAGGTAAAACACAACAGTCCTTGCTATTGCTTGCTCTGCTGTCATTCTCAAAGCCAGCCCCGATCCGCTAGCAGCCAGAGATGAAAGTCAAACGTTATCAACTTAATCATTAAGGAAAAAACATGCCCCTGTTGATTGCTTTTACGCGAACAGACCACTGTTCATTCAACACGCTTGTTGATTTAGGTGCGCTGGACCACCTTGTCGAACATCAGTTTCTTTTGCCAAACCACATAGCGGTAAATCACCGACAATGCCGTCTCCATGCAGGGGTTTCCCCCATGCACACTTTCATCTCCATCTACTGTTCAGAGACCTGAAAACATTACAGACCCCGCTGCAACAACAAAAAGACAGACCTTGTTCATACACAAATGAACATTAAGGAAAATGTTTTCAACACCGATGCTGAGCCGTGATAAAGACTGCTGTTGGTGTTTTGATGGCTTTGATGTTCTGATGCTTATCTGCAGCGTTTGAAGAAAGAGACACTTCCCTACAGACAGTGTTCTTCAAAATGCACCTGTAAATGTCTGTCTGAAAATGGCAAATCCCAGAGTTCAAAATGTGTGGTTCAGATCCCGGTTTGTAAGAGAAAAAGCAGTTCAGCATGAACATGAGTGTGATAACTGTGATAACATACCGCAACAAACAGGGGTCTATGTGTCACGGAAACCACAGTCGCATACCAAAAAAAAAAAAGACGTTTTATTCCTTCTTGTCATTACTTACATTTTTTTCTGGTTTTGTACAACTGGAATCAATTCCAATCACTAGACATTCCTGATTCTTTTTCTTGAATAAACACACAAAGAGTGTGATAAGGTTACGGGTAATCCAGCCAGAAACACTCAGGGCGGCAAACACCTATGAAAACAGCAGTGACTCCACTGTGAGTCAAAGCATGAGTAAACTGACTGACACAGGGGTGATGTGGTGCGGTGGGTGAGGATGTTGACTCCTAATCAGATGGTCATGGATTCCATTCAGATCTCCCCTTGGAGGACTGAAAGTGAAATGGGTGTAAATCTGCTTTGGGTTTAAAACCACAGTTCTCACTGTTTGCCCATACAATTGGCTTGCCAAAGTTGCCAGCCAAGGCAATCCCTCTCACTCGCTGTGACTTCCAGGTAGGGGACTGGTAACTGATGCTTCCCATCTCTGCGGCAAATGCATGGCGCCAAGGATCTTGCCACTGCTGATAAACTAGTGTAGAGAACAGGTGTTTTGAAATCAGGCCACGTTCACAGGTCTGTTATACCACACAGCAGGAATGGAGGAAAAGCCAGGGATCCAAAACATCACACATACAAAGCTGAGCTCAGAATCTCAAAACAGAGCCTGGAAGTGCCACTTCCAGCCCATAGGAGGACTCCAACTGCTACTAGAGCAAAGCCATTTCCTACTAACACTACAGGCAGTGGGGATTCACTACTATACAGTGTAGACAGGGAAAGATAGTGCATCTACATTAGATTGAAAGACCAGATCTTAAAGATTTGCCCCTTGGCTACTTCACATTTGACCTTTGCAAATAAACACTGTGTGATTTGTGTGATACCTTCACAGTTAATACTTTTGCCTCCTGTATTAATAAACAAAATCTTTGCAAAGAACATGTGCTTATAGGAACATTTTAACCTAAGGTTATAAGTCAAACTCATCGAGAGTGTTACGATTATGGGACATTCCATTGGTTCAGTAGCACACTACATTTCCATGAAAGAGCCCACGCAATTTTATGATGGATTTACTATTATGAGATTTCTAGACGTATATTTTTTTTTACTTTCAAGTACCTGTTAAGAGATGTTTTCTTTAAATTCCTGAGGAAAAAAAAACCCAGAAAACATAAAAATGCAAATGTAGGAGAGATCAGAAGAGCATGTAAGTCCACCTCAAGAGGTGATATTACTCCAAAAGAGCCAATAAAAAAGGATGACTGGTTCCTTTTGCTCAGGACTACAGTCTTTGGCTCAGCGAGCCAATATTACGTCTTACTGCAACCTTACTACGATTGTGAGGGCTGTGATACAAATGATACAAATCACACAGCCCAACTGCCTCCGTCATGCAATATTACTACTAAACTTAAATCAATATACTACTACTCCAGGGGATAATAGCCTTGGACCTGGAGGGCTGCGATTCAGCGTGTTTTCCAGATTTATTTCAATTAATAGCAATCTTAGAGCTGAGCCAAATGGCTAAACTGGTAAAATTAAGTTAGGTGACTGGCTACATCAAGTGCTTTGAAAAGACACCTGCTAGAAGACTACACTCCTGATATAAATCATATGAGCAGTATTACGAGTGAGATAAATGCTTGTTCTGTAATTCATTTTAAAATGACATTTTCTGAGGAAAACAAAGCCTTTTCATACATGTAAATTAACTTTAGGTATACAGTACATGCCAAGCAGACCTCAACTCAATGGCCCTCACAAGGATAATTCATAAATATTCGGTGCGTCCAACCAAACACCTTCCCTGGGTTTCATTTTCTCATGGAACCACTCTAGGGACTGTAAAAAAAGTTCTCACCTCACTAATTACTGCAACGGCTGTGTAGCTTATAGTTTACACCTCGCAGTACTCCCAGAGCTCCTGGACCCGGATTTAGAGCCTCGCTCCCTAAAGCGAACTCATCTAATACATCAGCACCACCCGTCTGCTCTCATATTGCACTTCCGGCACAGTGTTCGCGGGGCCCCAGGAACCAGGCTGCTCGTTTATCGTTTCCTCCATACTTCAGAGGGTTTACCCTGTTTATAACTGATACTTCCAATGATTAGACAAATGGCCGCCCTCAGGGGAGCCAGAGTGTCGTGCCGGTTTTTCTTTGTAGAAAAAAAAAAAACAAAAAAAAGCGGATAGATTTGGGGGGGGGGGGGGGTGCTTCTCCCTGCATTCACAAACATCCAGCGCGCCGCCCGTGACTGGGGCTTCAAAGGGGTTTCATACGGTGGCAGAGTTTCGGAGTCTTTGTGCGGAGGGTTATTTGTCAGACGATTCTGGAGTGCCTTATTTCATCCTGCCTCATAAAGGGACCAGCACGCCATACCCCCGAGGTCTAGGGTTACCTTTCAGGTAGAAAGATGGCAGGTTGACAGAGAGGTGGGGGGGGGGGGGAATTAACCTGGCAAAAGCCATAGAGGGATTCGATTATTGCGACCTGACGACGGACAAGAAAAGGAGGGGATCTGGTTGACTCGTTTCTGACAAAAACAGCAATAAATACCAGCGGGGAAACAACAGATTAAATGTATCCGAGTGTCCCACTCCCATAGTTACTGGGAAAAATGATTCTCAAAAGGAAACAATTTAAAGGTCCTTTGATCAATTATCTTTTTGAAAGACTTCAGAAACAGCGCCTCACTTGAAATGCTAAGCCTTGATGGATTGGGAAAGTCTAGAGCTTAATCTATCGTTTACTGTCCCCGCAGAGTGGTTTCTGAAATACTTTTTTTGTTACCACAGCTGTCAGCCATGTGTGAATTTAAACCCTTATAATCGTCTTGCTTTAGCAAAAAGTAACATTGTGCTAACATTAAATTTTCCAATCTTTCAACAATTTATTGTCTAAATACCAGCCAGCTAGCTATATGGTCATCCAAGGGCAGAAACTAAAAATATATAATACCACATTCTACAGCAAGATAGTTGTTATTATAGCAATATGACTATTAATAAACAAAACACGAATCACATTGATGGCCACCTAGTTATTACAGCTACTGAAATACAAACATTTTTAGAATGCCCTGCAATATTATTGTGCTGCAATGGATGTCTACCTGATGATAGCAAAGCAACACACAACACAATGCTGAACTAGCATCAGCAAGCTATGTGATCTGGTATAATATTTCAACTTTGTCTCTTGTTCCTGTTACAGTATGATGAATTGGCCAAATATTTCAACATTTTGATAACATCAACATTAGTGGAAACAATTCCATGTGAAATAATTGTGATAAAGTTTAGTAATGTGGTAAATGTACAATGCAACAATACAATTGTTGAATCATGTGACATCATCTACCATACTGCAGTTATACTGAGTAGAAATGGATTAAAGGTCAAAGGTTATGGTACATAATGTGAGCACACTTCATGACATTGTGAATGTGTTAATTAAGTAGCACTGTCTATCACATGCATTATTTTTTAAACGGATGTTGACATTAATGTTGTGTAATCTCTTAATACTGGGGCACAAACAAAAAAAAAAATGCTTCAGTGGTGAGTGGATGTCGACGGAATTACAGTAGACCAATGTACAGCTACACTCTGCTAGCAAACAGCATTTGGTGGTCCAATCTCATAGTGGCCCAAAATCACTATCCAGAACTTTCTCTGCCGTTGTCTCCCAATGGTGGAAGGAACTTCCACACTTCATCTATTCTGCCGTGTCCCTCTCTGTCTTCAAGAAACATCTGAAGACACAGCTCTTCTGCGCACACCTGAGCAACTGAAACACTGAAGGATTTTCTCACGTCTCAAAACTGTTTCCCACTAAACTATTAAAAAATGTAATCTAATGGCTTAATGCACTCATTATCTCTACCAGCTAGTTTGTACCTTGTCTGGTCAACCATTGAAACCTGGTCATGCAGTGCTTCTGATATTGTTCACTCCTTTATGGTTTTTTTTTTTGCTTGTGTCGTACTCTACCTCACTTGCAAGTCACTTTGGATAAAAGCATCTGCCAAATGAATAAATGTAAATGTACCGGGGCAGATGTCACAGCAGTGTGTATGGGAAAGACCTGTCAGTGTAAAGATTAATTTAAGAGCTGAGGTACTGGTGTGAATTTCCCATTTTTTTGTTGGCTTCTGTCAGCTCTTAACTTGGAATTAAAAGCAGTTTTTGGTTTGGAATATTTATGCAGTTCCTCTGAAAGTACAGTGCTATCAAAGAAAAAACTAAACATGATAAAAGATTTGTAGTTACCAGTATGATTCTTGAAAGCTCTAAGCAGCAGTTTTATAAAAGTACTTATCAGACTGTAGGCTAACACACATCAGACTATAGCTGCAATGCCATACAGTGTTAGAGGATATTTACATGACTGCTTACTAAGAGGTGTGGTCAGTGGCCCATTTCATTGAATTTATATAAATATATATCTCTTGATGCACAGATAACATTTGAGCGCCAAATAAGCATTTAGTTTAAAAAAAAAAAAACAATTTGTCATCAGCACAGTGACAATGGCAATTACTTCACTTTTGTGAAGAAAATGAACACACCCATGCAACCACCCACCCGCCCACACGCATACACACACACACACACACACACACACACACACACACACACACATTTAGTCGCCCTCTATTGTACTAAAATGATCTTTTCCGGTTACATTAACTCCCCAGGCTACTGCATTCAAGCGCTTTACAAAGAGCACTGGGACACCGCCGAAATGACCCACGTTAAAAAAAAAAAAAAACGAGAAAAGAAAAAATGGCTTTGTATGAAGTGGACGGAATGTTTAGTGTCCCGACTGAGATGGGGCTGCGGCTTTGTTTGTTTGCTCCCAAGGGTGTTTCGTGTAAGATGAGATTGGTACTGTCATTAGAGCCGTCCTGGCCAGGGCTCGATTGTGTGCATCCGAGGAGACAAGACTCAATGCAAACTTGACCCCTTTGGGTTAATTACCAGTTCCAGCTCACGGAGGAATGTGAAGAATTAGGCTGCCATGCTGCTTAAAGGAAGGACTCAGTGTGCTCAGCCAGGACCGAGGAACGGCGGTGTTCGAGTGCCTTTAAATGGCTACACATGCTTCAGCATTTACATCACCTCAAATATGATAGGGGTGATGTCTAATAATTAACCATAACAGCAGTGATTGATAGCAATTATGATAGCAACACCAATATATTACATGTATTACATCACATTACATTCATTTAGCAGAGCGACTTGCAGCACAAAGAGAACAGATGTGTATCCATTCGAGTTGAACGAGCAACAGTGTCAGACCAGGATAACAACACCCCCAAACCAATGAGTGTGAGGATAACGCTGCTCAAGCCCTACCACAAGTTAACAATCAGACTAGACAAGGGAAGCCAAGCGTACTACCATACATCAGTCACTAGATCACAGAATCCAAAGCACATCCTGATGGTACACATAAAATAAACAGCAAGTAATAGAAGTAGCGGGTGTTAGGTTGGATGCTACTGCTAATAACAGATGTACACACACTGTTGGTCATTTCTAAGAGAAAGAAAGGTCAAGGTGATGTCATTATAATGAGTGAATGTGCAGTTACAGCACGTTAGCGTTAGCACATCAGTCGCAGCACAGCACTCACCGTCTCCTCATCATCAATGACCACAGTACTGCGTTTGGCACTGCGTGTTCACCCGTAGCACTAACTCCTCATTATACACAAAATAGTTACATGTGCAAGGAGAAGAATACTATACGGGTTCATTCTGTTTAATGGGAAAAACAGCGAAGAGACATGTAGATTAGGCAAATGTGGCGAAAGTGCAATATACAGTATATTTGAAGCAAAATAATAATAACAATAATCTCCTGGTTATGTGGTTATGTGCAGAACGGAACAGCCTCAGCCTTTATGGTTTTAAGGAGCAGATTTAAAGAGTGGTCTGGGACTCAGGGACTGACATCGTCTTTGAGTTACTGGCAGAGATGTTGAAATATTTGCCATGCTGGATTTCCCCACTGGAATTCCTTGATCTAATGAAAGCTGCCAGGGTTTGGTGTAGTGGTTAAGAACATGAGCTTGTAAGCACCGGGCTGCAGCCACAGGGCCCAGGTGCCTCACCACCCTTCAGCAGCGTGCTAAACCTGGGTTGCTTAGCAAGTTGCCACGTGTTTTAATGTATTATATAGTAAATCTCAGCTATATAAGTCAATATATAAATAATGGAACAATGCAATGCAATGTGGCCTACTCTGGAGAAGCCCTTCCCTGCTCCTCTGTGAGTGCATTATTGGCTGTCACCCTATCTAAAGCCATCTCAGAGCTGCTAGACCTGGGCCATTTAAACCCAACCCCTGGCAGCTCGGTGTACTTGAGCCAGCTTATCAGTAACGTGACAGTAATTGCTTTACGAAGCCCAGTTTTCAGCGCTGAAGGAGCCCTTTCTCTGCAGGCCCACGGCTACAAGGAGTGGTGCCCTTGAGTTGAATACCACAGAATGCCAGTTGGATTATCTACACGCTGCTGTTGAAAGACGGTAATAAAAGGTACATCGATTAAAAGTGTTGAACAAGGTGTGTGTTATCTTTGTAGAGGTTTTTTTTTTTTGGAACATATTTAGTACTTTTGGAGAGGAATTTATAATTCATCGATTAACTATTTTGGTGCTGATTATTTATGTAATTACAGACAAGACCTTTATATGTAGTATATAAGTATAAGTGCTTTAAGTCTTTTACAATTATCACATATTGCAGAAAACCCAAACCCCTCGAAGCCCACCAGCTAAGCAAAGCAAAATTCCAGCTATGTATTTATGTAACTGGACAATTCTTTAAACGCCTATTCTCTGTAAAACAATGTCATTGACGAAAAAACCATGGCGTAAAGAAGTAAGACACTGTTTCTCTGAACACCAGGGTTTTCAACCGACAGGTGTGACTATGTGACTTTTCCCCAATAATTAGGGGCTATCCTTCGTGCTCTTTAAGGCCTCTCTGATAGTTACAGTTGCACAGAGATCCTAGACTGGAATGCGTTCCAGCAAATGAACACATGCAGCTTTGTACTCCCTTTCTGAAATTCCTCTTCTCCTGAGATAATTCCTCCTTGGCTGCAGCTGCCTTGGATCACCGCGTGTATCTGCACCGCGCCATTCTTCTTGACCGGTCCTTTCCGACAGACACGGGCAGGTCATTGTTACCTCCAAAACATTACACTGACATTCTCTGGGGCAGAGTGAGGAGGAAGCATTTCACCATGTTGGCTCGGCCAGGAGATGTCTTTCCCATCTGTCAGGGAGTGTCATCACTCCCCCCCCAGCTTGTCATCGGCCTTATCTACTGTAGTACCGAGAGATTTTATTTCTCTGGTTTCTTTGCTCGGTATCAATGAAAAGACAGCATTCATTCACCAGCTTACAGTTGGGATAAGTTTTGCCTTACACATGCCACAACAATAGCAGTAACAGTGACAAAAATATATATTTAAATGCTACATTTCTGTTGTTCCTGTTACAGTATGTTTAAGTTTGCCATGATTTTCATGAAAGCATAGAGATAGCATGGAGATAGTTATTTTCCAAACAGGAATGCCTGAGCTTTTTCTAAATGAAGGTGGTTTTGAATGTCTCTCATTTGTGCATTAATTCACAAAGCCAATGTCTTCCAGTTCCTTGCGGATGAACTTTACAATAACAGTCCATACACCCAAATGACATCATCTTACAACACAAGCACAAAAAAAGACTAAAGAAATGACCTACATGACTGGAAATGTGACTCCCTCAGGAATCACACCTGTAGTGTTATTTTTATAAACCCAGTTTTTTTTTACCATGCATGTTCATGTTTGGGTAGGGAGGTCAAGGTGGGTCTTTAGTCTGTGGTTGTGCATAGCCAGCGATTCCACTAGCGCCAGCCTGACCATTACTGGAAGCTTATTCCACCACATTGAGGCCAGAGCAGACACAGCAGGGGACCAGGGTGTGTGGCTACTTTTTATGGGGGGCACAAGGCTTCTTGAAGTTGCAGAATAGAGTGGCCTGGCTGTTGTGTAGCATCTAATGATGGATTGAAGATAATGGGGTTCCCCTCGCTGCCCAATAGGACAACACCAGCATTTTGACAGATGCCAGCTGTTACGGATATTCAGGAGGAAATTCATGAGCAGCACTTGATGCAGATAATCTTACAGGCTGCAGAGGTCTGATTACAGACACAGGGAAGCCAGCGCAGGGGGAACTGTAATCCAGGCAGAAGAGGACCAGGGCCTGGACCAGGAGCTGAATTTAGTAGGTGGTGAGGAAAGGGCGATTTCTTCACCATTTTCTGTATAGTAAGAATCTGCAGGCCATACTGGGTGACACAGTGTGGTCCACAAAGGTCAGTATATTGTCACGTGCCACCTTGAGGCTCTCGCCTGTCTTGGAGGCTAAAACTATGTTTGTTTATCTATGTTTTCCAGGGTCAGGTCCTGGGAGGGAGAACATTTAGCTGGTATGTGGAGAGGCCCTTTCTTGGCCAAGCCGAGTCTCAGGTGATGGTTAGACACCCACAATGAGACATCGGCTAGGCAAATTGAGTTGCATAGCAAAACCTGAGTGTCAGATTGG
Source organism: Megalops cyprinoides (assembly GCF_013368585.1). Taxonomy (NCBI): domain Eukaryota; kingdom Metazoa; phylum Chordata; class Actinopteri; order Elopiformes; family Megalopidae; genus Megalops; species Megalops cyprinoides. The sequence continues at coordinate 6,188,301 of NC_050599.1, forward strand.
GGAAAAGAGAGAAACTGCTGAGTGTCACCAGCATAGCAGCATGCATGGTGAAAACAGAACAGTGACAAGCACAAAACACACAGACAATCAAAGGAAAATAGCAATCAACTACAGAGGATAATGAGATACTCAATTACACGTTTTATTTTGAGATTAATTTTGATTCACTATATATGAATTTCCATACAAACAAAGCTTGAAGGTTGTGTTTGAGGTTGTTATAGCATTACTTTGGCTTGGAGTCCAAAGAGATAGCACCTGGCCGTGGTCCAAGATTGTTGACCTCCATATGGACATCATAAACAGGGAAAGGAAAGGGGGCGATAGGGTGGAGGAGGGATGCCAGAAACAGCTGACACAGAAAGGAAGTACGATGTTTATAATCATGGACAGGACCAATTTGTCTAGGCTTTGGTTAATTGCGTAGGGACAGTCTGTAAATTCTCCCCCCGAATGTTCATTTGGAACATCAGTTATTGGTTTTACCTCTGCATCACTTGAAGTTGTTGCAGTTGTTTGCGAAAAATCAAAACTCAAGTCTCACTGGCTCGCCGAAGTCCAAGAAGCCCTTGACATGCTGTTGTCATAAAACTGTGGTGTGCGTTGGCAGGAAACTTTGGACTGGATGCGATGGCACCTTCTCAACGTGGCCTCTAGCGTATTGTTGGATGTGGCTTTGAGACTTGTGTGCGTCAGCTGTACAGGAAGATCTCCATCATTCATCTCTTCACATGAACAAAAAAAAAAAACACCATCTTCATGGGATTTAAGAAGTTAGCTCTAGCTGCATTCAGGGAGATCTGTTGCAGGAAAAAAAAGTTAATTTGGATTTACTTGGATTCATGCAATTAGTGGCATAGATGTGGTTAAACTGTGTGAGCCTTTTTGTTTGCACTTAAGTCTCAGACAGGAATCCCTCAGATGAAAAACAACGATGGTAAAACTACTTTTAATGTTAACAGCTACGACCTCCTCATCATCATGGTTTTGCCTCTTAATTTTACAAAAGTTTTTTTTTTTTCTCGCTGTTGCTGCAGGAAACCACCACTGCGGTCAACAAACATGCAATTGCCACAGTTTCAGATGGGTCCTATTTTCGATTGCGCCGAAAAACCCGTACGTGAATTATGGCGAGCGGCAATGGGTTCTTTTTCGGAAAGACTGTTGTCCCTCTGCGTTTCGCCACAATGCTTAGGTCTACAGATGCTTTGCATGACGGTAAAAGCATCCAGATTTTTTTAAAAGAAATGAAACGTCAACTGAGTAAAAAAAAAAAAAACCACGCAATCGTTCAAGCCGAAACTCAATAATAAAAAGCGTTCTGCTTGGTTTCTCTGGGCAGTCCTGACTGAGGGAGGGGAAATCTTCACTGCACTTCACCAAATCCAGGGGCTGCAGACAGCATTGCATGCATTCCTCTCTAATTGCACATTTGTTGTCTTCAAAGGGAAGAAGCTGTCGTCCAGATTCAAGGAATCTGGGATAAAACAATATGCCACACATCCGTCCTGCCCGTACCCACAAGCTATTTAAAGGTACAGTAGGCTGTACTCTTTGCCGCTAAGTGCAGCACCCGCCCTTCCGCCACGCTACATATTGGAAACAGATGCCCCGGGTTGCGATGCGTGGCTAATTTCGACGGAGAGCGCACCCTGCTGGTTTGCACGGGGGCGTACGCCGCCATTCCGCATGGAGAATGCGGTGTGCTCGCAGAGAGAGAGAGACGCTCACGGTTCTTCGGTCGACTCTTCTCAAATGCAGTGTAAACTGTGTTTAATTGAAAACTCAGTAAATATACTACGAACTGACACAATTACACGTTGCAGGTATGGGCATGATCATTAATTGTTTAATAGCTACGGTAATACACAAAATTGGCATAGTAATCATTTCATGATTTTGCTTTGCTTGAAGCACTTTGTGGGAAGTGTTTTACTAATTATGACAATGTTCATGCCAGAAATAACATCTCGCTGCGTACTGCATATGGGAAGGTTTTGGTACTTTTGACATAATGGTGCATACTTAAATTCTGTCATATCATAACTGCTCACACCGGTTAAGAGTGTGATGTGCTGGTTAGGGAGTTGAGCATGCAACAGTGTTATAGACTCAGTTTCCAGGTCCTGTTGCAATTTGTTGTACTCATGACCCTTGTATGGGACCACCTTTATCCAAGTTTTATACACTATCCATGCGCATAGCTGGGTAATCACTGAAGCAAATCATCTGCCTAACAATGTACAATCCAATGGAGTTATCCTTCAAATTTAGCAGCATCGTTTTGCTGGATTATCCTTGACATATGCTTTACATGTATGGAAAGAGCATTACATTACATTATTGGCATTTATTTGATGCTCTTATCCAGAGCAACTTACATTGGTTACAGTTTTATTTTTACAATGCAATCCATTTATACAGCTGGATATTTACTATGGCAACTGTGGGTTAAGTACCTTGGCCAAGGGTGCAGCAGCAGTGCCCCAGAGGGGAATCGAACCGCCATCTTTTTGGTTATGAGTCGTGCTCCTTAACCATTATGCTACACTGCCACCCTCTATTATGCGATAGATCATGTTTGATAGATCAGAGCACCATGTTTCAGTGTAAGAGCATAAAACCAGATAATGGAACAAAGAACATTGTGATCAGTGCTGTCATCCATCTGATCATCACCAGAGCCATTTCAGCATGCAGCATTTGTAACACAAAAATAACTGAAATGAGATATTCAGACCCTATCAGACTGTAGTGGGAGACTTCTCTTTGGTGGCAACAAGACACAAACTTAAACAGAGGAACACAAGCAACTGTCCACTCTTCGCTGAGTACCTCTTGGCAGAGCATCTTATTTGAGCTGTAGATGCTGTTGACTTTGTCTGCCTGGAAAATATGATCGGAAACATACTGTACCCAGTAACAATTCCAGCATAGGTCAAATACATTTACTGTGCTATTTCCCAGTTTATAGTTTGTCAACAAACATGTAAACATGCTTTTTGTCACCCAATTTAAACATGCTTTTTTAACTCTAGAGGAATCCTCCAAGGAGGCATGATGTGGAAAGTTCAACCCCCACCAAACACGCACTGTGGCCGCTTGCAGCGTGAGCAGTGGTGTTACTACCTGCAGTAGTGAGTGTAAACTGTGGTGTAACTCCCCGCAGTGGTTTTTGCAGCAAAGCCTCTATGTCTCCTCTTTTTGAAGAGAGAACCTTTGTCTAGAAAGAGAATTCTTGCTTTGAATGTTGCTTAACGGCACGCCCCATTTCATCTGATTTCCTAACAAACCTCTGTGAAATATCAAAAGTTTCACCACCACCCCCCCCCCCCCTCCCTCCTCAGAAATCCCCTCAGCCTCTTCAGCTGACAGGCAGGGAGTGGAGGGAATACCTGGATTTGCCTAATTACAAGGAGAGGGTTTTCCCATAAACAAGAGTGAGGAGTCATTTCTGGGACGTGTTTGTTTTGCATTCTTGGCGTATATTAAGCTGACGGGTCGTGATCAATTGCTTCCTGCAGTTGGCGGCCTCCCGATTCTCTGTGCTCCAGTCTGATGTTCTTGACTGCACGCTGATGCACCCGGTTACCTCTCCGATCTGTGACAACAATGAAATAACACTCCCAGCTGCCTCTAATTAAAAGGCCGGGCTGCCGTAATGACAGCTTTATGCCACGGGCCCGGTATCATTCAGAAAATGAATCCCGCACGTTCAACTCAATTATTTTTATGTTTTTCAACATAAAAGTTGCCACGCTGCCTTGCCCTGCTCAGATCTCATAGTTCTGTGGTAGTGCTTCTCAAACACGCCACTGACTGTTCTATTTTTTTTCCTAGCTCATCAAACCATCGAACCAGCAACCTTTCGATTAGGACTCTTGCTCCTTACCACCATGCTACACTGCTGTAATGTTCTCCATCAGGACAGGGTACAACACCGACTCTAAAGAGCACCTGGAGGCCATTTGCTGTAGAATGATACTATAAATACAGATAAATGTATTATTAAATACATTTAATAATAAATGGAGCTGTGATTGTGCTCTCTGACAAAAAAAACAAGAAACAAAATATGCTCTCCCTGTTGCTTTAAGTATCTACTGCTATGACTATGGATGGGTGTTCCTATTGCTTTAGTATTTGGCTTTGACCCATCTCATACTCATCTCAGTATTACCAAGACTGAGATGTGGAACTGCACATACAGCATGTTACAGTCACGGGCAAAGCGTTACCTCCCCATCTCCCACAGCCTCCTCATATACAGGGCTAAAGCACTTGCTAATACTGCGGTTTCTTTTAAATGGCCAGTGTAACTGATCCGAGTTCAGCTCCCCTGTCACACTTGTCGGTGATATGACTGACGTAACCGCCAGAGCCAAAGAAAAACAACATTTGTGACACACGGGAAAAATATGCCAGGAAACAGTTCAAAGGAAACTGGCAGCAGGGTAAGCAGGTAAAAATGTACCATCTCAACCTGTGGAAATGACTCACTCTTTCCCACAGGGAGGGAGGGGGGGTGGGGGGGGGGGGTGGGGTCAGTCTCACCCCTGTGACAACTAGCCCTTTGAGTAATAAGTATAAGTTTGTGTTACACTTTCTTAAACCTTGTAACAGTGCTGTTTAATGTAATGCACCACACATGAAAACGGCAAAGAGAAAAAAGCATAACAAACTTATTTTAAAAAGCCAACAAATAATCCCTCCCACCCCAGAAACCACCCTTTCCAGAGCCACTACAAACAGCTCAATTCAAATGTTTGATTCCTACTGCAGCAGCCACACACCAGTTTTAAAGCCTGTTGATTAGGCAGGTGAGGCTTGTTAACCAATGGCCTGTCTAACACTCACATTCCTCACATGGACAAAACAGCTATGCAGACTGATGAACTGATGATGAAGCTGATGGAACGAGTTTGGTTATTGACAAATCTGCAAATGGAAAAGAAAGATAACACAAAACAAACATTCTCCTCACATGTCAGCATAATAAAAATGCAGACTCTCAATGTCACAACAGTTTTTTTTTCCTCCGGTGGGTGGTAGTTATGGTTTAAAAGACAATGAAGGCCCTTCCTTCACAAGCCTGCACAACATTTTTATCAGTTTAATGATGGAAAAACTTATGATGATATGAAAAAATAAAAAAATATATACCTTTATTTTCCTATCATGTATTATCATATATTTTACCATGAAAAAACGTATTCTAAAATACTTCTTTTCCCTTTCAATTAATCACAAAAGGAAAAATAACTTCTGAGTTATAGTGTGTCTGAGTGGAATGTAAGACTACAGAACGAGAGATAAAAAAGTCAGTTTGAGGTTGGCTTGTTAGAAAATATATTCACTCACTTTGTTTAATGTGTAAGTCATGCCTGAGAAATAATTACAATGAAAATCCACCGGGAACAATTGATCCTAAATGTTAGCAGGTTTACTGGTATGCTGTGATCTTGACAGCTAACCAAACCCCTTGCCACAAGAAAGAAAAAAACTAATTGAAGTTATGCAAGATTTACAAGGATTTTTAAAACAACAAATTAAGAGCAGCCTTTAATTTTGCAACACAAAAAATCCACAAGATTTAACACATCATTGGCAGATAATTTGAAAGGAATTGAGACATGAACCTAGTTTTGAAGGAGAAAATAGAAGGTAAAAAAAGACTTTAAAGGGATTCACATAAAAGTGGGATGTAGAAAAAATTTCCCTCAGCACAAAGTAAATAACAATTCTAAGCATAAATAAGACTACTTAAAGCCCCCCTGGAAACAGTTTTATCCAAGATTAAACAGCATTCTGCAATCGATGTGTACAAAGCTTTACATAAATTTAAGTCTCCTCACCAAACATCTCTGTAGCAATGCTCATCTAAAGTTACGTGTGCCCTTGAGGTCGACATTCAAAAACGACAGCCTTAAATGTTTTAGCCAAGTTAATTTGAGTTAATTATTAATGTAAGTGGAAAAAAACACAAATGTACAAAATTCTACAGCCTTAAGTTTTTACAAATTTATGTTGGATTGTTGTAAGCCCTTTTCTATGTGGAAGCTACTTTTTGTACTGGAAGCTACAAGCTTCTACACTTCATTGTAGTTTGGTGGCGTTTGGTGCTGTGCTTCACTGAACTGGCTCTCCCAAGTTCCTACACAATTTTTTTTGGTACAAATGATTGACTCCTTTAAACATCGCACTGGTTGAAAGCGGCCACAGACCCAGTGTCCCAATCAGGTCTGTTTCCGGAAAAAAAAAAAAAAGCGTTACCTCGTCTCGGTGACAGGATTTTAGAGGACGCGGAACTCTGGCAGGCGGTGTCCGTGCAGGTTTTTGGGAATGATGAGCCGCGAACGTGTCGCTGGAGATCAAGACAGAGCCGTGCTTTGATGCCCCCTTTGATGTGGCGAGGACAGAAGCTTGCGGCAACTACATGAAGCGGAGCCGCAATGGAGTCTGCGGCAGGGAGCCTCATTAGTCAATAGGAATAATGATACATTGTGACAGAGGGAGCTGATGGCTCGAGAGAGGCCTGATTAGCCTGTCACTTCTTTACAACACCTTTAATCTCATCAGAAATAACACAAATGTACATGTCCTTAAAAAAAAAAAACACACATTTGATGTAGGTAAAAGAGTTATTTTGCACGGTCTGTCTCAGGACAGCCTAAAATCACTTCTGTAAAATTGGTCAACCGCTATGGTGGACTCGTTTCAAAACCATTTACATAAGGAAAGCAAAGCTTCAACACACATAGGAAAGTACTGGATTCTGCATACACTGCAACATAAATGTTGCCAGTCAGAATTCATCAGCTAACATCTGTGGTTGACAATGAATGACATGTCATGTAATTACATCGGCAAACATAATGTAAAAATATTCAGTAGTCTTCAAGATTGATGGCTGCATCATCTGAGTGACATGATGACATATTGTCTGTGTGTTTTGTATACTGATTACATCTTGACTTGAGAGAAATCCAAGTCTTCTTTTGCCTGTGAGTTGTGCAGGTTTGTACAAAATAGGCAGAAACTGGTTTATATTTGCTGGCATAAGAACACAAGAAAAATGTTAAACAACAAGGAAACTGAATAGCTAGAAGCTACTTACTAAATGTGTGATTTTTTAACTGCTTTCATATATATATAAAATATATTTTAATTTTTACATGAATACAAGATCTTGTGAAAAGCTTGTGAAAACCCAAGGGTGCTGAGAAAAGGATTTGACCTTTACCGTAATTACTCATCATTCCCAAAAAACACTGCCTCTACTTTAATGAGAAATTTGGGCAATTTGTTTGTTTTTATTTTTTAGTGCCAAGGCACAACCCTTGAGGCAAGTGTAAGTGTATGTACGCTTGAAAACCTTCCTTCAGTTTGCAGAAAAAAAACATAACCTCTTCCAATACTACTGTGAACTAAACATGTCCAAACAGGAAATAAGACACTTACTGGTGGGTTGCCATGCAGTGGACCTAGAGCCGTGAGTTAATAGGTTGCTTGGTTACCCTTATAGTAGCCTTTGGGTGTGATTAAGTGATGTTTACCATGCCTGTGTTGTGTACTTTTGACTTAAATGTCAAAACTATGACGGGAATGCTGGAGAGGAGGTCAGATCAGGTCAGAGGGCGGCTGCAAACAGCCACGGCTCTCAAAAGGAGTTAAGCACTCAAGGTGAGGACGTAACTCGGTAATCCAAACGTCCATGTGAGTGAGCTACCCATTGACACCATCAGGAGAGGCCAACAGTTGTAGTGGGCAGTTCAGGAATGAACTAATCACTTTCAATGAATCTTTTCAATGTACTGTATGCACTGGTTCGCTATTTGAAAAGATTTACTCATATAGGCGGCAGTGTAGCATAGTGGTTAAGGAGCAGGACTCGTAACCGAAAGGTTGCCGGTTCGATCCCCGCTGGGACACTGCTGCTGTACCCTTGGGCAAGGTACTTAACCCACAGTTGCCTCAGTAAATATCCAGCTGTATAAATGGATAACATTGTAAAGAACTGTAACCTATGTAAGTCGCTTTGGATAAAAGCGTCTGCAAAATGAATAAATGTAAATGTAAATTTGACTCACCAGTCAGGCAACTCAGGGCCTATAGAAAACTGTAAAGCTAAAAATGGCTGGGAGGAAAAAGTTGCAGGGTGCACCGATTTGTCCAGTGCCTACAGTTCATTCGTGCTTCCATTTCTTTCAGTGTGTGACTATGTGGGTCTGATGAAGTTCAGCCGACTCACTACTGATTCATTCGGTTTGATCAGTTCCTCCAATTCGTTAATCTCCTTATTCATTTCCTTAATCTCTTTCAGTTCATATGAATATGGCCTCGTAGACTCTCATTAAAATTTTTTTTAAAATGTTGTCATTTTTGGTTTTCTTGACCATTCTGTCCCTGTGTAAATCTGTAAAGTAAAACACTTTGAGGACAACGCCCAGCTTAACTACAAGGCCTCTTTTTTACTAGCGTCTAGTGCTTATGACGTTGAAGCCTGCAACCGTAACCATCAGCTCACAGCAACACACTTGGCAATGCATTTTATATGGAACAAGTCATATACAACAAAATAAGCTGACTGGCATGGGTTCATGCAATTAGTAAGAAAGAAGAACTTTCCGTGTAGATACCGTACACTTCAATGACCATAAATTGACTACACTGTATATGTTCAATTTAAGGTGTATACCATACTGTATACATTCCCCTCCAGCATATGCTGTCCCCCCCCCCCCTACAATAATACTACAGTTTTTGTCTTGTCTTACAAAATATCACCATGACCAGCCATTTCAGGTGTCCATCTTAATTGGCTCGAATTTAACATAACCTTTTTCTAGACTTTAACCATTAATATTAAAAACATTTTTTTCTTCTTTTTGAGTTGCCGCAGCTGTAGCTATGCTTAATGTTGGCTTTCACTGGAAATTCTAAAGGCCTGTGTGAGTCAGGTTCATGTCAGTGTGTTTCTTTCTCTGACCACAGGGTGACTCCGTCCATTACATTACTGTCATTTAGGTGACACTCTTACGCAGCGCAACTTATACGCGTTACAATTTGTACATGTTTTCCATTTATACAGCTGGATATTTACTGAAGCAATTCTGGGTTAAGTACCTTGCCCAAGGGTACAGCAGCAGTGCCCCAGCGGGTTATCAAACCAACAACCTTTTGGTTTTGAGCCCTGCACCTTACCACTATGCTACACTGCTGCTCCCCATCCATGATGATACTGTGCAGGCACATACAAAAATACTGTGTCATGGAAACACCATGTAAAACAGATTTAAGCAATAAAACTAATGTCATATTTTTAGCTAATTTATAATGAATCAATCTGCTAATTTTAGGTAATTATTGTACTAATACCTTATTGTTTTACGGCACTCTCATTAAGCCATTAAGCTCTATGTGGCCATTTTACTGAGGAAAATACAGCTCATCACTTGCTTCTTGACTTCATGAACAAATCAGTGAGTCAGTGAGCTGGATCATCACGCAGAACTGAACGAAACAATATGGTTCATTAAAAAGAGTCAAAGTTCATTAAAAAGGGAGGAAGCACCGCTACACCACTCAAGAGTTAAGGCCACAATACCATAGTGGCTAAACTGAATCTTTGAACATCGCTGTAGTCAGTCTGTGTGGGGATGAGTGAGTCACTTAGGGTGTGTTGATATCTGTACCCAAAACTGAACTGGAATGGTGATTACTCTCCCATCTTAAAATTCTGTGGCCTGTATGAACATCCAACCACAGTTTAATGGGGAAGGAAATGTGGAAGGCAGCTTGCACTAAAAAAGGTGTTTTTTGGATGGATTAGCCGGCAGCTGCAGCAACGGCCCCAGCAGTAGTTTACTTCCACGTGGGGGACGATGCATCACCCATCATGCAGGCCACATTTTAATTGAGCAGTTCTTTAGTAAATTTGCTTTTGAACCCCGTGAGGTGAGAGAATTCATACCCTGATGTTAATTTGATGACTCTGAAGATGGCTGCAGATTTTTATGCGTGAACACAGCCAACAGGGCAGTTTTCTTTTTGGAGTAGGCGAGGAGGGGGGTCTCCTGAAATAACCCTTCACCTGCAAATAATGTCCAATGTCTATCATTTTTAAAAAAATAAGGAAAATATTTCATATATTTGCTTTTTACAGAGTCCCTAAGGGGATATGGAGAGAAAATTAAATATCTCAGGGGAATGACATCCTTCTTCCGAGGCAAGGACTTAAAATTTGAGGGAACAAGATCCTTATCTAAAGTTGTTCCATTATGATAAGCGTCTCATAGACATGAGACATTAAATCATTCCTTCGAGACAGGCGTAGATATTTTTGTCTTTGTGCCCCTTCAGAGGATTTACTTTCTGGAACACCACGTAGCCACTTTTCACTCACATGAATGCATAGTTAATCACAATGTAATAATCATTTACAAACCTATGTTCCCTCACGACCGCTACGCTCTGCTACCGAATGGCGTCAGGTGGCCCCGCCACATCGCGGCACAAAATTGCTATCCGGAAGTTTCTCCTCCATTGTTTCTCAATGGTGGAATGAACTTCCACACTCCAACCGATCTGCATCCCTGAGCCCCTGACAAGTTTCTTAACTATCTTCAAAAAACATCTGATTTGGTTGTGTTGTGCTCTGCCTCACCTGTAAGTCGCTCTGGATAAAAGCATCTGCCAAATGAATAAATGTACATGTAAATTTGTAAATGTAATGGGTCCTGAGAGAGACCATGCCCGAAAAGGAAACGGATGGGAATTATATCAGTACAACACTGCTGTTACTAAAACACAAGGTCGTGACACTGATCACATGAGTGGACATAATCTTCTCCCTGTTTTCCTTTGGATGTTCACGGTTCATTTGCTTTGGCCCAGCTTTTAGCAAATGTTTACCACCAGTGTGAACATGCAGTGGCTTAGACACAAAGCAGCAGCCTATGGGAACTACAGCTGCAGGTGGAGTGGTCGAATAAAACTTACCAGTAAGAAGCAACATTTTAGGGCCAACTGGACAGATGACAGACATTTCTTCACCTCGTTTGGCTATTTGAGGCATAACATATTTAACACATTTTCAGCTGTTACAATGCTTAACGTGTTTAACCTGTATTCAGAGACAGACACACATTCTTGTGTCAAATCCTGCTTTAGATTTTAGTGTTTAGAATGAAACATCTTGCCTAGTGCTATCAATGAAGTAAGTCCAAGTATCACATGCTGCACTGTTCATTGCTAGAAATCTGAAAAATTTAACAACCTTAATTTTCAATGCAATGAAATGCATTTTTTCCCCTGTAACTTGTAACAAGTTCTTTCTCAGTCAACGAATAAATCCATCATGATTTCAAGAAACAACAATTTAAAAACTGCCAGACTTAACTTTACTTTCAATATACAGAAAGTTGTTAGATGATACTTTTTCATTAATTTCATCCAGGATCTTTTTTTTTTAGGTTTCTGAAAGACTCGATGAGTTGGTGACCATTGGAAAATTCAGGAGATATTCTCACTGGGTCAGTCCGCACCTCCCCGAATCTGTGCGCCCATAATCGTTTCATCAGATATGAAGCAAAGGAGGCCCAGACTAAACAAACCAGGATTCCACTGTCTTTAAAAGACAACATCAAAAGTTTTAACACACCATATTTAACTTCCTAATTCCTTTATAATTAACGTTAATTACCCTCAAGGCCAGCAGCCGACCACCTCCATGGGACAATTCTGCAAGTTTATCATTTCTGCCTCAAAAATAAATAAATAATTACATAAACTAGGCGAAATAGTCAGTGTATATGTCTGTAAACTTAACGAGATAAGTGGCTTCCCTTGTATAATCTTTCAGACTTCCGATTGTGATGTGAATGGGGTAATGTTTGCCTGTAATTGGGCTGTACTTCCATCATCATCCCCTCTGTCATCGCAGAGTGGCTGTTTCCTTTTCTTCCCCTTAGTTTTGCCTTTTCATTTCTGCAAGACTACAGTTTTGTCACAATGAACTACAATAACCATGATGCACCACAACTACCGTGAACATTAAATACCATAATGCACTGCAACACAGGTTGTGTAGTATTGTTTGTGGTACCACTGTGCTTTCGTAACCTGATGGAACAACAAACACATTGCACTACATTGCATGAATTGTTTTTCTCATATTATGGATTAGTGAATCATAATTACTTGATATGCCTTCTCAATGCAAGTAGAAAAATTCTATATTAATCTAGTTTCAATAATTATTATCATCAGAATGACATGCAGCCACAGGTGACATTGGGAACACTTGTAACATATTTTTAAAATATATTTTAAAAAATCAGAGCTACAGTACATGAATTTCCCACATTACTAGCCCATGTTTAGTTCTTTTTGAAAAGGCCCCATGGAGTTTCCAAAAAATTGCTACTATTTTTTTCATCCCTCAGTACCATCATTTTAAAAATGCTTTACAAAAACATTCAATCAGCACTGCTTGTTGTGACCGTCATCATGGGGAGCATAACTATAACCGTTTGTCCCTACAAATTCTAATCCTGGTGCTGTACTCTGTAAGACAAATCTAAGGGCTCCATACATTGCATTATAGTACATTCATTTAGCAGATGCTTTTATCCAGAGCAACCTCCAGCACAATAGAACATAAGCGTGTCTGTTCAAGTTGAATGAGCAACAGTGTGAGATGAGGCTAACAACGCTCCCAGACTTGTGAGTGTGAGCATAATGCTATTCAAGCCCTACCACACGTTAACTTGTGTAACCCGACTAGACAAGGGAAGCCAAGTAATGCAAAAGGGTATTACATGTGAGAAGTTGGTCAACTTTAAAGAGGCATGAAAAGGCATCCAAGGAGAAAATGGTGTCAGTGTCAGATGAAAAATGCAGGTCTTCACAAAAATGCCCACCTTTAAAGTTTCCCTCCCTCTCTACGTCTTCGAGAGCTGAACTGCAACAGGCCTGCAGCACCACCTGCTGTCTGGCACAGTTGTCCTTATATGGTAAAATGCCAGTAACTCTGTGTCACAGGTGTTAATGCGACTGACTCTCACCCACCATAATTAACTTATTCATCTTCCACCTTTTCACACATTCAGAGGCGTCAGTGTAGGGATTTTACAGAGGGGTTTTTTTCTTGTCACCTTAGGTATTCTCACTTGCACGCGACAGCCTACTGACTCTACAACCCGTCCATTAACACCTACACGATGAGCAGTAATGACTCACGAGGACCTCCCCTCCAGCGCTCTATCTGTGCAGGTGGAATGACAAGGCATGTTTCTTTTTTTTCAGTTTTTATGGCCTTATTTTGCAATCAGAGTTGGAGAAGCAGCAGTATCAAATTACTTAAGCACCTCACGCTAGCATTTAAAAAAAAAGCTAAATTGCCACCATGGCATTTTTGACACACCCCTCTACCTTGCACCGTGAGCTAGATGACAGCAGAGAGAAATGTGATGAGGAGAGAGAGAGAGAGAACAATGATGAAGAGTCTAGAGTTACATATAGCTATACTAAAATTATGATGTAACTATTCATAATGACACATTGCTATTATGTTACAGGAGTTGTTTTTTTTTTTTTTTTTAGTTTGGTAATCATACACCAAAAATGAAAACGGGTATCACAACACTTCACAGTAGCCACCTTCAGACAGGTACGAGCTGCACACCTGTTGGGCCATTCTTGCCCAATACCCTCAACCCCCCCCAATCCCACCCCAAAGCTCTGATGCTGAAGTGCCATCCAAGGCCCTACACACATGACTTACTCTTACCATTTACAGCAATACCTCACCAGCAGGAGGGCTTCCATTCCACAGCTTGCAGCACAATGGGTTCATGGGAAATGTGGTATTTGGTGAACTGCGGTGCATAATCCAAGCCTAATTGCTTCCTGTCTGTTCACTAAATACACAATAAAAATGAACTGAAAATATACTATATATAAATGTTAAAAATAACATTACAAAAACAATGCATGATCTAATTATGTTTTGTGGGGTAAACAAGCCTAATAGCACAGCAGCACTCCTACATTGAAAAGTTGGTCAACTTTACAGAGGCACAGACTATATCTCAACAGCCTTCCTACACCGCTAAAAAGACAGGGCATCATAACGGGGCAGAAATGTCCTGCTAAAAACACCAACTCAGAACATCATCCCATCGGAAGGCATAATCACTGCAATATATTACAATAAAAATGTGAATTTTTTTTATTTTTCTTGGTGTACCACCAGCAACACTTGACCCTATTGTCATCTCATGTTTCTTTGTGGAAGTGGAAAATTGTTCCTACTCCATCATCCAGTTGTCTTTCAAATAACATCATTATTCAACATGGTTCAACAGTCACTAAATGCAGAAAGTGGAAAACTATAAACACAAACAGGTGTCATGGAAACCAGCAGATATTTCATCAGCATGAAGGCAGCAACAGAAATGACAACATGGCAGAAGAAGCAGAATTAATCTTACTTTCTCTTTTGTGTCTGCTGTTTTACTCCTCAAATCTAGTCGAACACAAAAGTTAACACAACTGTACACCAGATTCAGCGAGCTTAACTACATCAGGTTTGAGCAACTAGCTAAAAACCTGGGCATCTAGTGAGCGACACTCAAAAGCTGATTTTGTCTGAACTTTTACTTCTAACACAACACTTTTTACGGTTATTGTTAATTTATTCATAATTCATTATGAGAATTATTAGAGTTAAAGATGCACATGTCTTACAGTATAAAAAAGCGGACTCTTTAGAAATAAATACACGGACAAGATTGTATAATTAGGTAGTTAGCTAACACACGGCTGTTACACAGCATTTCCAGTTTCCAGAACATAACAGTAACAAAAGAGTCAGTGACCAGGTCAAAGTTCAACACACCTGAACTTTCAATGACTCAATCATCAGCAATCATTCTGAAACAGAGCAACAGTTGATTGAGTATAAGCTGTGCATCGATGAAGAGTGTAAAACTGGTGGTATATTACTAGAACTAGGTGCAAAGGGACAAATGAGACAAATAAAAGCAATGAGATATACTTGATGCAGTATACTGGTTTGCTTTTTGCTGTTTGCCAGGTTTTTTGGTTTGGGCGATTAGAAATTCACTTTTGGTGTACTGAGTGGTTTCTGCTGCAGCTTCCGCCCCCTGAGGACTGATATACTGGTTTATTGAGTGGCTTACTCATTTTTTCATTTTACTTAGGAAATTCAGGAGAGCAAACATCCTCTCTTCTAGGCTTGTCACAGTTAAGATCCTCTCTGTAGACCTGCCGCTGGAAAGATCAAGTCTGCACACCTGTCAAGGCCATGGCTACTCATCATGCATACAGAAACTGGTGAGTTTCCTGAGTACCAAGAGAGAAGGCTGTTGAATGAAATTTCTGTTTTAATAAGTCTAATAATGTTACTTTTCTTAAAAATTCCTGACATCTGAGTACGCTGTGCATGTGTTAAGACCATACTCTATCGTCCCTGTAATGTGGCAGGGATTTCAGAGGCCTGTTACTGTTTTCCCATTGTCAGAACACATCACCTTTACTCCTTGTGTGCCCAATATACCAGACTGTCCTTAGCTTTATTTTAATGAACTGAAGGAACGAATTACCTCTGATTCTTGCTCAATGCATTCCTTGTGAATTTGAACATACACAGAGCCTCTGATATGGTACAGTTATCCGACTAAAGTAAAACGTGTTCAAATTTGCACACAGAGTTATGGAAGAGCATGGTGCAGCTGGACTGCATTGAGCTCAGAGACTGTGCATTTGCTTGGGGGTATTTTGAAATGTTCATTGAAGGAGACCAGATTCAATACATTATACAAAAGAGGTATGACCATTCGCAAGGCAAAAAGCACCATGATATTAAGTCCAAAAAAGGTTGGACTCTTGGTGAATAGACGCAAAAGATCAGATGCAGCAGGGTGAAAAGAATACAAATACAGTATCCAGGTATCTATCAAAGCAAAAGGCTGAAAAGATATGAATCCTGACCTTGTCCTAGCCGACAGACTCTCGGTCATTTTGTTTATTTATTTGAATGGAATATATAGGCTGTTCACTCTGCTGATTGAGTGCACACTTTCTCACTCTACTTTAAGACTTGTACTTTAAGACAGTGTAATCATCTGTCTATAATCCAAGCTTCTTCTGTCAAACTTAATACAACTATGATTATTTATCTTCCTGAGTCCCCGAAAGCCGTTGGGGTTGAACATACGTGGGACTATAGCTTTTAAACATGACACATCTCGTGACAGCCCACCCATACACGTTAGACACACAGTCACCACACTGGTAGCAGGCTCTTGATGCAATACCAAGTGCAACAAAAATGCAGGAAAGATAAATAGACAAAAAAATCTCAAATATCTGAAGCATAATATTCATTCCACTAACTCTAAGTGTCTGGATTTTGCCCAGACTTTCAAAAAAGTCCATTCAAATCAGGCTCTTTAATGGTGAAGAATACGGCATTTGAATATTAACACACTGCTGTATTGTACCAGTTGGTCCATTCAGCTGAAATGCCAGGAAATGGTGATTAACCTGTATTTGCTTTTTTTCATACACTTAAATTACTACTGCAGGGGAAGGACAGGGAACAGAGAAGAGACAGAAGTCTGGCTAAACTCTTCAGGTCTATCAATCAAATACTTGCCTTTAGTCAAATATACATCATTCAGGCCACCGGCCAACAAATGTAGCTGCCTGTAGCGCAACAGCAGCTATACAGAGTGACAGTTTAACATCGATTTTGGGGAAATTTCAAAGAGGTGTTTAACCGAAGATGCTCTCTCTTTCATTACGCCCTCGGGCTGTGTGTTCCGCACGCTACTGCACGCAACTTGCAGATCACAGTTTCGTCCATATTTCACTTTCATTCCATTAAATTTCTTTCATTTGTCTCACCTGTCTGAATGGACAGTCTTCTATATTTTCCCTCATTTCAAAATGACATGACATTTTTATCAGCAATATAAAAATAATGTTAAACTCCCAGATCTCTATCTGCGGTTAAAATGGCTTTTCAATTTGTCAGCCTGTCTGACTGCAGTGGCAGTTACAGTGAGAAATTTGTCAGGACGTTGAATCATGATGATGTCAAAGTCTTGGAGAGGCTGCGTGACTTGTGGTCTCCCAGATTGTGGCCTAACGTTTGGTGTTCTTTGTTTGGCTGTAATGTCTTCCCAGGTTAGGAAAGCAAGCAATCGATACTCTAGACTCCAACAAACAGATTGCATGGATTGTGGGCAGCAGGATAGCATAGTGGAGCAAGGCTTGTAACCAAAAGGTTCCTGGTTTGATTTGCTGCTGGAGCACTGCTACTGTACCCCTGGGCAAGGTATTTAACCCACTATTGCCTCAGTAAAATCCATCTGTATAGAGGGATACCAACGTAAAAACTGTAACCTGTTTAAGCTGCTGTGGGTAAGAGCATCCACTAAATGACAATGAGGTAATTTACGAAAAGCAGTGTTTTCTTGGTCAGCAAGACCTATTGGTTCCTGTCTGTGTTTTTCTGTCTTAATTTTCACCAGGCCAGGCCATTCAACATGTTAAACTACCTTATCACCTCAACATCAATCTGGCAAAAGCAATCCAGCTTCAAGGAAAGCGGAAGGGCAGAATGCGTCCAGTGAGGTTGAAGGTCAGCAGTGCTAACGGTGTTCAGGGGCTAAGAGATGTATACCTTGCATCCATCAGAAACAGAATACGCCGCTCATTTCAGCAGCGTGACAGTCGTGTGGGGACCAGAAAAATGCACAGCCACGTGTAATTGGAGCCCATGTTTACAATGGATTCTTATTTTCATCTGTCGGTCTCTGCGTCATACCTGGGTGTATTTATAAAGTAATATAATGAGTAAATTGCTCTTTCAATTTCATGGGAAACTTCAGACTTTCCACCTAATAATTACCCCCACACCTCTTAAAATAGGAATTTTAGGAAAGAAGTAGAAGACCCACAAACTAGTAAGTCGTCCTCCGCCATCAACGCCCCCCCCCCCCCCACCACACCCACCCACACACACCCACACACCCCCACACAACCACACACACACACACACACACGCACACACACACACACACAAAATCTGAGTCACATGAAAAATAAGTCTTCAAATTCCCTGAATCTGCCACAGATACTGCGGTCTATTAAAGTGCATTTAAGGACGATGCAAATTTATAGTGACATCATTTAAAAACAACCACAGGAAATGTGGCAAATAACCCTAATTAAGAAAAGCCATTATGAAATTATAACCGTATTTATTATTGGCAGGGGGCTCCTGTCAATCAGTCCCTTCCCGTGCGGTTCCATTAATGACTCTGCAGCGTTTGGGTGACTACATCTCTTACCTCACATTTATGGGAAAATAAAAACCTCATTTCAAAAGCGTAATCACATCCAAGTACATGAACAAAAGCATTTTGGCACAGGGACAAATCAGTAATGATGCAATTGAAAACATTTAAGCGCAGCAGGCATACTGTGGCTTTATGATAAAACCACAATAACCCGAGCAGATTCATGTTCATCACGTGGTTACGTTTTTTTTTTTTTTCCCTTAAAAAAAAAAAAATTGCCGGGTTTCATGAGGACAGCCTTATCAACGTCAACAAAACGTATTACTAATATATTTTAATATAAGGTGATTTACTACTTTTAATTTATTTTTCTTCTTTTTCCACATGACAATATAACAGCAAGGGTGGTTTGCTCACAGTGTAGAAAGACATGTAAGTCATGCTAGTGTCAGTGTTCACTTTAGTTAGTTGGGACTTTTTCAAGGTATTGCTGGGTTCCATCATAATCAGCACTGAATTATTCATAACTGAACTGTTTTTGTCCTCTCATGCCAAAACCTGAACAGGTATAGGTTAGTGGGTTACGCTGCATGTGGGGACATGGTTTCTGTCAGGTAATCACACTGCCCGCAGACTGAGACAGAGCGAAAGCCTGTGTGGTTGCTTTTCTTCTTTCTCTTGCATACTTTTTTGTTTTCTTTATTTTTCTGTCAGATGCAGCTGTCAGTTGCCCAGGGGGAAGAGGGAAGACTGCCAGACTTTTGTTTTGTTTTGTTTTTTTTTTTCTTCAGGAGGAATAATAGGACCAGCAAGGTGTTGGATTACCGTGACAGAAGGACAATGAAAATGAAGCAGTCAGTTTGCCACTACTGGGTACTGTAGTTCTATATGCGCGCATGCACATACACACACACATACACACACCCACACACACACATACACACACACACACACACACACACACATACACACACACACCCACGCCAGGTGTGAAAATAGTTACAGTATGCCGACACCGTTTTTTTTTTTTTTTTCCAAAATGATGGAGCTGAACGTTACAGCATTTTTATAACACATAATTTCATTTAAACTCCCTAGCATGTGGCACTTGTTAAGTGACTTGTAAAGTTTTTTGTCTGTCCTAAAAACATATGTTCCACGTTAGGGAATGGAGTCACTGCCGAGGAATTCTCTGCAAGCGAACAATGAGGCTGATAAATAACAACAACATGATTGTGGTTTCACAGCTGGGGTGAACCAGGAGATTGTGAAATGTCTCCCTCTGTTGGCTGAGAATGTGTGCTCCGGCCCGTCTTACACAACTGGCTATAAGATCAATTGGTTTCTCTACCTTATGGTCTGAAAAGCAAAGCACTTTGACTGACTATTTCCATCTCTGACCCCAAGAAAAACAAACCTACAGTATTTTACACAGATCTGCTGGGAGCTAACATATGAAACAACCTGTTGGCTGGTTTAGTTATGAATCTGTTCAAAAGATGATGATCAAGTACTTAGAGTATATTGTACCTTAACATATTAACCCCAGTAGTTATGTGGCTCTATGTTACTTAAGAGGGAGGTGTCCTGTAAGATAAAATGCAGCTTTGCCTGTTGTTGCTGTAGCATCCTGAATGTTTCAGCAGGTTCAGAATTTGAACACAAAAACAGGCACAGGGACACAAGGGGCTGACCATAACTGAAGAACTCCCAGCAAATCCCACCTCCAGGTACAATTTACCCTGAATCACCTCCCCGACTTGTTCTATTTTTCCTTAATTTTCTTCCATGGTTAGCAGAACAATTTGTCTCACTGAAACTCACCCACACAGGAACAGTCATTTTTAGGAGTGAATAGTGACCTTCCACACACACACAGGAAATTCTTGAGTGGTGTTTTATGGGAGTCAATAACCGTTTTTGGGTGACTCACAGGTTCCCACTGTTGAATAACATGTAATTAGATTATTCAGAGAAATGGAAGCTTGCCACTGTGTTGCGCTGTTTTGAAGTCTGGGGTTAGGGATTTAGGTGTGGCTTTTTTAGAGAGGTGGAGAAGGCAGGGTGGAGGTCAGAGAGGTATAAACTGGGGGGCTAATTAAGCCTTTATATCATGTCATAATCGTAATACGCATCCCTCAGGCAAAGGCGTTTCAATAGCAAGATATTCATAATAAAACTTTTACCTGATACACAGTTTTGTGACACAGGAAATTGTGTCTTTCAGGAAAAATGATTGCAAGAGTGATCTTCTTGTGAACTGCCCTGCCCTTACTTCAAGGGAACCATAACACGAATCATCCTGCACTTCACACCCAAATGAAATGCTTTAATTCTTTTATTTTTTCCCCGATACATGCAGTACACATTGTTTTCATTAATGTCAGAAGCCTTCAAACTACAAATGTGCAAGAAATTAAGCAGCACTTGTTTGATGATGGTACTCAATGTTAAGAAGAAAACATATTGCAGTAAATTTTAAACTTGGCCTTTAATCTCTGTGATTGTTATGGAAAACCTGGTTATTAGCATTTGTTTTATTGATGATCAACCTTAATCAAGAACAACCTAAAAGGGAAATACCAAGCTACTGCAGTAAAGGAGCAGCCTGGATGGTGGCCAGATTTGTGTTTCCTAAATAAGTACATGCATTCTCTCAAAAAATTAATCAAACTAATCTTTTATGTGGCCTTAACTGATTTAGGTAATGTTGAAAGTGTCAATTTTATTTGCAAATCCAAACCAGTTTAAATGCAACTTCAATATGGATTTTTCACACTGAAACAACACCATGTCAACTGCAGTTTACCAGCATGGGTATGTCATAGTTATGGTCTCACCTCCACCTACACACAGTAAGGACGACAAAGTCGTCCTCACATTTGACATTTTCTCTCTAGATTATCTGTAGATAGTGCTCACAGCCATACCTTTCATGCCCCATAATTGTGAAACTGCATCCAATTTTACAGGTAAGTACAGTAACAGAGGGAGTGCCCCCCCCACATCCCCAAGGGAATTCAGATAATTTTTGCCACATTAATTTCCTCTTTTCAAAAGCAACATGTTGACTCAAGAATGATCAACCCGTTGAATACCTCTCACAAAACCACTGATGGCAGGCCCTCCTAAAATAGCACCATTGCTCAATGAAGACAGACAGTGTACTGTCTGTCCAAATCAACAACTTTGTGTTCCGTGACTAGGAGGCCAGCTGAAGTTTGGACTCCAGCCACAGAAGTATTAGCTAGAGAAGCAAGTCAGTAGGGCAGATTTTTGTTACAGAGGAGAACTGCAAAATACCCTCTTGCACATGACAAAATGGCACAGTGGAACATGGATCAGCATTTAGAAGTCTGAAGTTGGTTCCACCTCAATCCCCAGCCCCTAACACCTGCTACTTGTATTAATTGTTGTTTATTTTATATGTAGTATCAGGATGTGTTTTGTTCTGTGATCTAGTGACTGAGGTGTATGGTAGTATACTTGGCTTCTCTTATCCAGTCAGTTTGCTCAAATTAACTTGTGGTAGGCCTTGAATGGTGTTATGCTCACACTCACTGATTTGGAAGCGTTATCCTGGTCTGACACTGTTTCCCCATTCAACTTCAATAGATATTCCTCTGTTCTTTTGTGCTGGAAGTTGCTCTGGATAAGAGCATCTGCTAAAGGAATGTAATGTAATGTAATGTAAATGTAATGAATGTTCCAACTTTTGGCTCCACCGTTGGGCTTGGGTGTCCCTCTGAGGCTGTGCTGCAGTGTGGTGTTTCAGGAACACATGACACCAGACTTCAAGTTTGTGCCATCCTCTTCCAGAGGCACAATGAACCCAGTGTAACATATGATAAATGCGATCTGTTTAAGCTTATTATTGGCATAATTTAGACTTGTTATGCTTTTTTTTGCTCCTACTTCTATTGTGAATTCCCTAAAGCAATACAGTTCAAAGTGCTGGAAACCTCTCAACTGCCCCTAGCCTTCAGTCATTGGAGGGAAGCCATGGAGCTCCATTTGCATAATGCCGTTTTCTGCCTCAAATTCTGTAGTTGCTATAAACAACTTTGCTCCACAGCGGATCTGATTCTGTGCAGTAAATAGCATTCTGGCTGAATTATTGGGCACCTAGCTTGAACAACGTTGGCACCAGTTGCTGAAAAGGGTAATTTCCCCAAATAGCCAGACTGTGTAATGCACAGTAGCTACAGGAGTTCCTGATATCCAAGCTTCATGGACTTTGCATCATTTTTCTCTCTTCCAAACACTGCATTTGCAAAAAAAAAAAAAAAAAAAAGAAAGAAAAGCACCGTGGTCGCAGCACAAAAGAAAATGCCTGCTGACCGGTGGAATGAGGCTGGGTTCTGCACTGTGAAACTGTACCTTGATTGCAAAGGACTGAACCGAGAAATACAAATCCTGTTCACAGAACTGTGCTGGTAATTATGCACTATTACACGACTTCCTGAGATTACAGAACAACAGACCGCAGTCAGGATCTCAAACCAGGGGTAGCAGGAGGCACCCTGAGTGCAGACGTTTCTTTGAGGGTTCTTACTGAACTGTCAAATTTTCAAAAACATTTAGTGGGGCCAACAACATCTACTTTGTCACGTCCGAGGAAAGAAAAACACAATGAAAAGCTAAGAAAAACAGAGGTTAAAGCCTCAGAGAGCCCTAGTCTCTGGTGGTCTGCAGTAGCAGTACAACACAAGAGCCAACAGTGAGTG
The DNA here is from genome assembly GCF_013368585.1 of Megalops cyprinoides. Lineage (NCBI taxonomy): Eukaryota > Metazoa > Chordata > Actinopteri > Elopiformes > Megalopidae > Megalops > Megalops cyprinoides. The sequence continues at coordinate 6,211,363 of NC_050599.1, forward strand.
GAATAACCACACTTATCAGTCCGGGCTGTTGAACTTGTATAAATTTGCTGCACCAGCAGTACACTGTCCATAAATGTAGTGCTTGCACTGAAGTTGACCTCATAACAGTACCTGGGTGAAACTAACCAGCAACAACTAAGAGTTTGCCGCTGAGTATTTGTCCAGCACCATCTTATGAAGCACTGGTTTTCTAGGCAACATAAATGTTCAATATTTAAGTGCAATTTCAGTTTGTAATAAAACCAACTTTTGTACAATGTGTCTAATGCTTTGGACTGGAGCATATGTACTGTAACACCAGATAGGAACCCTTGCTTAACCACAGACTACACTACAACATAGCTCGTTCACTGACTCAATACCAAGGTTACTTCACCTCATCACCTGTATGTATTACTATCATTAGACAACTACTACTGTTTTATAAATATTTTTTACATTGTTCCTGTTTTTAAAACATGCCATTTTCTGTGCTAACTTTAGACTTGTAGTGAATGATAGCTCACCCATGGTAGCATTGCACAACAGTATACTGAAATAAAGCTAATTGCATGTTGATTTAGCTGGCTAGTGTGTGGTTATATTACCACATAACTGATATAACTATTAAAAAGAAGTCACTTGTAAGTTGTTATAGTGAAGCAGTTAAAAGGGCCCTATAGAACTGGTTTGTACAAAACTGAGGACCAGACCCATACAAAAAGTATCATGCATCTTTTTTTTATAACTTCACAAGACAAGCGGATCTTCTAACGGTCTCGCTGTACCACATTAGCTGCATACCTCCGCTTTAGAGAATTGCATCACCTGGCCCTTACTCGTCACTTTGTTAAATTTAGCATTTTCACAGACATTGAATGAAAATTTAGAAAGAAAAAAAAAAAAGCATCATCGTGACAGAGGCCAGTCAGCACAGCATGTGGGGTAGAAGTTAATTGTGCGAATGCTGGCATGCCAAGCTCAAAAAGACGTAGGAGTAGATGCCAGAGGGCAGAAATTTAATACGACAGCTTTTGCAAAACAACATGTGCAAACTAACAATAGCTGCGAGCGGCGACACGGGAGGCCAAGCCACAGACCAGGCCAAACCCACACGCGGTGGCAGGAGAGAGTGGAACCGAGTGTATGACCCGCTGCGCCGTCCCGCTTCAAACCGGGACACATGGAGCAGGAGGTTTACCTTCTAAACACAAAAAACCCCAAAAGCGTCACCCTATTGCGTCAGATACGCGCCATCAGTACGTACGGCTTTCTTACACGCACAAGTTTCCCCTTGTATTGACAAACCACACTCTACAGCTATTACTACTGTAAAAGCATTGGGAAAACCTGGAAATCAACCAACATTCTTGTCAAGAAAAAAAATCACACAGCAGACCTCGGTACCTCAAGGTCATATTCTTCCAAACTCATTTCCGGAGAACAACCTCGGTTCTACATGAGCGTGTGACTACACTGGTCTACGCTGCCCCCTGCTGTTGATTTAAAGTTTCTCTGTTTCCATGTGAAAATTCAACAATGGGTACAAATACACATTTGGACTCATTTACCAAATACAGTATGTTTGGGGACTGTCCCTTTCACACAGCTAAAGGGGTAAAGTGCACCTAGGAATGCCCTCTAAAAAGGTATCCGTCTTTCACATCAAAATGGACACTGAGGGCACTCTCAAACCAAGTTCACTTGCATAGAATTTGCATTCTGAGCACCCATCCTGAGGGAAAAACCCGAGTGAAATCGAATTCCTTTGCAAGCAAACTGAAATGAATTTGTTTTGTCAACTTGCTGCAACACAACTAAATCCTTCAGAATTCTACTGGTCTCACATTAACCACTCAATTGTTTCCTTTTAATTTCTTCTATATTATAAAATGTGTACTTATATTTAATTAATTATATTTAAATGTATTTATAAGGTAAATGGCTGCTGCTGATATGGTCTTTGCACTCGTCTTCTGTCTTGTCTGTAGCAAATTCCTTCTTCTTTTGTGTCAGCAAGTCCTAAAAAGGGAAACTGCTGCAATTTTACTTTGCATGTGGTGGTAAGATCACCGCTAACTACTACTCAGAGTTAAGATGCTATTTTTTAGCACAAGCAGAAAAATATACAATTTACATATTGATTTTCACGAACTCTCAGACAGACCAGGGTACGGTGTACGCCATCTGTTGGGAAGCAATGATGAGCAATCATACTCTCTCTCTAGTTAGTGTTCATTTTCTCAATCAACTACCCAATTTAAATAAAAAGCATTCTTTTTTTTTTAGATTAATGACGAGCAAAGGTAATAAATAATGGTGTGATTTACAGAATGAGACAAGATGAAAATTACTGTTTGCTTCCATAATGTTAAACGGTCCTGGTCTCATATTCCTCAGGAGACCCATAAGGACCTCAGTGGGTATGCCTGGTAATATGCCTACTGGGAAATTCTGGCCTGATATTTCATTGCACATCAAAGCAAACACCAAATGAAAATCTATAACCTGTCTTTTGATTTTTAGTGACAGTGACTCCTCTGAACTTCCAAAATACGGAATGTTGGTGAAGATATATTTTTGCTGGATTCCATTAGATTAATCAAAATATGTGAATAAATTTGGCTATAGTGTTTTCTGGAATTATGATAAATTATCATTATTTTGGTAAGAATCTGGGTTTGCTCTGTGCAATGTGATCAAAGATTAAAGCTTAATATTGCTCAGCATGAGTCATTTCCTTTTATGGAATATTTTTGTTGCTATTGAGTCAGGGATATGAATAAACAAGGAGAGCCCTACGTACACAACAAATACATCAGACGCATCTGCTTAAATCCAGTCTTTCCCTTCACCTCACATGTTTTGCTGAGAGTAAAATATGTTGTCTTTTAGGGACACCACACTGCACAGATTCCATGTTTTTTTCCTGATTTCTGGATTGTTCTACCCATTAACTCAGCCCACTGTGCCAGCCTACCCTCAAATTATGACAACTGATGCATCTGTTTAGAATCTGTGCAGTAGCTGGGTAGCAGGATGTGCTGAAGACCATGGTGAAGCCCTCCCTTCCTGTTTCCTGATGACCCTCCTCACATCTGTTTCAGATACAAGTGGCCAATCAGACATGCTATATGCTCCATTTGTCTGCAGGAGAAGGGAAACTATAAAAGTATGAAAAAATAATCATAAGGTAATACTATAAGACATAAGATTAAAATCATTACAGAGCCCCTTCAAGATGTATCCTATGAGGGGACCAAATTCCTAGGAATGCAAATGTACATATATACCTCCTCTGAGCAATATTCCCAGACTGGGGAGCCTTTGCCACTGGTTTCCAACAGAGTGACAGCATGTGATTTCAAATATACTGTACAAGCATTGAGTGTGACTATGTGGTATGTCAAGGCATGAAACCATTTGTGGGCTCAGCTATAACAACACAGAAAATAGTACTTTCAGTTAATTGTACTGTTTCATTTTCCCTTTAATAAATGGAAAGAAAAGTGTTCATTACACAAATAACTTAATCCCAGACAGAGGCACCACCACCTGGAGAAACAATGTTGTCTCAACTCCTCCAGCCACTGCTTTGGTACTTCAAACAGCCACTGAAGGACAAATGGAAAAAAAGACCAGGAGGTGGCAGGATTGAACCTCTTGATGTTTTGAACTAAAGCACCACAACATTTATGTCCAGCTGTGTCCAAGTTTTATGAGTTAATAACGACTTGGGAATGGTGTGGTATTGTAAGACATTTGCATACAACCTCTTTTCAAAGCAAATATATTAATTCCAAGTTATGTTGACATGGGCCACTGCATGCACATGGGGCAGCTATGAATACACATTGCTGATTTCACAATCAGAAAACCAAGTCTGGCAGCGTCACTGGAATTTAACCATACTGAGTGACTGGCCTTTGAATCACGACTTGGACGTGCAGACTACGTCTGAGACAGGATATATGACTGCTCTTACAGTAGGTGACTCACAGGGCAAAAGCGCAGCTGACCTGCTGTGATGTAGAACTGAGCCATTAAAAAATGCGTTTCTTTGGAAGCCGCCATTACACCTGTCGAATCTGGATGTCAGTGAGGTGGCGTCTGGCTATGTCATGTGTCGTGATTTTCAAGGGGCTGAAAGTGCATGTCTTTCGCACAACTAAATTGCATGGGCTATATTCTGTTATAATAAATATAGGCTTAGAACGCACACACACCAAGTCTGAGGAATTATTTGAACCCCCGAAACGACGGCTTGTTTGTCATCTACACTGTGTAGTTGCATGGAAAGACACATCATTCTCATGCTTGGATTAAAGTTTACTCTTCACCTCGCTCTAAACAGGTGAACACATGAAAAAAAAAAAGATCAATTTAGAGACAAAAGACACTAAAACAAGTAAAAACTGAAATAGTGAAAATAAAAACAGATTACCTGGAGTGACATGACAAAATAATTCAGGGGCATAAATGCTACTGCAGAGTGACACGTAGCCTCACATAGAGAACAAACACAGAGTTTCTCCACTCGATTAAAAAATATAATAACAATAATAGTAATAAGAATTAGAGCAAGTTTACCTGCAAAGCAAAATCCCTAAATAAAATGTAACCTTTAACTCATGGGAACTTTGCTGATGAATATTACGCAGCATTTTTCCGAAAAAAAAGGACACTACTAGTTTTCTATTCAGTCTTTTCGTCTGGAAATACGAACCATTCACAACAGTTATCTTAATACATGCTGCCCATGTTAGTTCAATATGAAGCTACACTTTGACACTTTTGACAGTGTGTATATGAAAGTATAGTAGGCTACAGCAGTATAACCTATTTGAGTTCTCCTTTTTAGCGCGTAAAATAATCTCCACAATAAAGGCTGGGCTTTATGACTCCACACACTTCCTTTGGGATTTCTAAGGAAGTTTCTCTTACCTGGATTACCTGTACAGACAGGGCGGGTGCTGACTCACTCACGTCTCACCGCCCGTTCAGGGGAAAAAAGAAAAGAAAAGAAAAATCACACGACAATCGTGAGGGAAGGGGACAATTTACGTCCAGGTGAGTTTCGAGACATTGCCAATTCTTTTTTGAATAACTTAAAAAAAAAAAAATCGGCTAATAACATATGCTGACAGATACTGAAAGACTTGCATTCGCTTCAACTTTATAGCTCGCGGATTGTAGGTGGGACACTTGATGTGTTTACAATTGCATATCGTTGTGTACAGTTAGCCTCTCCTACACGATGGCGTAAACTCTGGCGAAAAGCGATAAATGATAGTATATTATTATTCATGTAATGATTAGACTTTTATTACCTACTGTAAAGTGAAATGTTGTTTTTTAGTGTCACGACCAAGTTATGCCTTTAAGCATGACTCGTCTACCTTACATTCTAATTATTCAAAAATACAGTTTTCAAATAAAGTTTCATGTGAATTCGTGTCCCGCCTTGTAGCCTTTCGATTGTGTTGTGTGGATATTGAAGCACAGTGATGAAATTAAACCTATTTCGCAGTGAGGAAACCCTTTTAGTTTAACGAAAGTAAGTTTAACGAAATAAAACGACTATTAAAATATTCTTACTAATGAATGGCCAGTGATCACTTGTATTGATTTCCCCTTATTTATCGAAAATGTAACCGTTTTGAAATACACGACCAACATATTAGTTTGCCTGCAGTCCGGCCCACGGCGCTGTAGGGCAGGGGTTCTCCACTGTAGATTACCATAGTTTTGGAACTCATTATAGTCACCCCAGTTCCACTACCATACAATAGTTTAAGATGTGCATTATTGATTCTGCCCAGTGCTTTCTGCTTGCTTAACAATGTCAGGTATCTTGTGCTGAGGGTGTGGATTCGTGGCTTTTGCTAACCCTGCAGGCCAGTATTTTGACGTGCCTTAACTTTCGGCCTGCAGCTAAAGAAAAGGCAGCTCGAAAGCTGCGATGTGATTTGAGATAACTTCCCAGCGTGAAATGCTGTTGTTGGCTGCTGCTTTCTTGTGCAAGTAGGAAATAAACACAAACAGAACTGAGGTCTTTGAGCTCTGCTTTTCTCTCCAGTTATATGTCTGAATAATACATTTAAGGAGGTCTAAAATCATTACATAAGGATGGGTTCTCACCTTGAATCTCTACTCCTCCCAATGAAAAAAATGTTGAAATTGTACCTACTACTGTACATTGTATGTTAACAGCAGAGGTAAACACAGTTGTTCTAGATAATGACAGTAATGTGTGCCATTTAAAAGTTTAAAAAGAAAAAAAAGCTATTGGATCTGCTGCATTTCTGGTGCAATGCACTGTAGTTTAGTTTTTTTTTCAATGCTTTTGTGCTGACCACAGTTCCCAGGAGTTTAGACAATGATTCGTAATTCACAGGAGGTATGCAGGGTTAGCCGTTGTTTTGCGTGGTTTGCCTGCATGCAGTCATGTCCCTACACGTCCAGAATTCCACTGCCGAACCTGGATGCTCGTACTAGCCCCCCAAACTCGTCATTTATTCTATTCTACTTGTTAATTTGGTGTCTCTGATGACTCTGTAAGGGGGAAACCCTTCTTGAACTTTCTAATTAGACCATCCTTGCGGTAAACAGCTGTGGCTGTAGTTTCAAAGAGACTGCCATGCGAAAACAGTAGGCAAGACATTGTAGTGGTAATTATTACTCACAACACACTGGTTATCTCGCGTTGTTCAAAACCCCAGCTGTAAAAATTTGGCTTCTGTTGTTCCATTGTTAGCATTAGCCCTGTGTTTCTTGTGCTGTGAACAGGGACTGTGATTAGCTGGAGCAGAGCTGCTGTTCTTGTTCAATGACCTGGACAACACAGCGTTAATGAGTTAACTTCCTTTGTCCAGGTTGCAGGTGAGACATGCTTACGGCTGCGGAGTATGGCAAGACTTCCTGGGAGCTCACCGTCCAGGTGGACCAGAGGAACGGGGAGGAGAACATGAGGTTCAAACTCAGGGTGGAGGGGAAGCTCCACATCGGCGGACTCATGCTCAAACTGGTGGAGAAAATAAGTGAGTTTCTTTCATTACTGTTTTTTTAAAAAACAGATTTGTTTTTTTTCTACATCTGTCTTTGTATCATCACTCCTCCCTCTCTGTTTGTTTCATATTGTGTTTCTGCATTGCTGATTTATTATAGACTCTGTCCTGAGCCCTTTCACATCGCCTTTGTTAAGAAACAATATTAAGTAAATGATTAATTGATTGATTGCTTGATCTACTGATAGAACTAATGAATGACAAAGATCATTAAGCTTTAAAATGTGCACTAGAATCAAGAATCAATTCCGGTAAACATCCTCTATATCCCCAACACCCACCAGCTGTTTCCCCGAGCTTGTATATATCATCGTTACTGGGTCCTTTGATGAAGGTGTAGCATTAGGCCTTGTTGGTAAAACCTCAGGTTATGATCCTGACAGGTCTCAGCATTCATATTAAATGTAATTACATCATATTAATGGAGGACCATTTAATGTGCTGTTATCACTTATTCTAATTAAGCTTCCTAATGATTTCTGGGTAATTTTTGGAGACCTGCCATGTAAATCTTGTGTCAGGTAAATTGGCATGGAGTAAACATCTGCTTATGCATTTTCAGTGTTATTGCACTAACTTATATTTCATAAATTGGGTAGAGTAAGTATTATCTAATCTTTCATGTGTAAATATACCATGTTGCATTCCATAAAGTATCACCTTGCTTTCATAGTGTATATCCTACAGCTTTTTCTGCTAGGCCATCTGTGTGTGAATATTGCACTGTTTGTACTGAACACTTTTAACCATACTGAACACTATGCATAATATGCATGAATGAATACAGAGCTGGCTCTCTTTTACTATAGCAGGCCTTATACACTATGAACACACCCTGTCTCCCATTCACCTCACAGTACTGTATCTCAGGAGAATGGGACACTGTTCAAACAAAGGGACACACCCATGTTTGTGCAGCACTCTGGCTGACTGCTCCTGGCAAAGTGGCATTGTTCACCTAGGCCTTTTACACAACACTGTTGCCCATAGCCACAGGGGGTGAAATGCATCTTAAAGGAGATAAAATTCCCAAGGAAAGTGAAAATCGTTTGTTGCGTTGCAGTGGATTCACTTAAGCTACTGATAATGCTTAGTGGCATGGTTATGAATTTGTCTGCAGTTCTCAGTCCTGTTTTTATTGCTTTCAGGAAGAGCTCTCCTATTCACTTCTTGATATTTTGGAATTTATGGCATATATTTACATGCTGCTCTCCCTTCCTGCTTTGGTTCAAATAAACCAAAGCAAATGTTTATTTGTGTTGGTGTGTTTCCTAGTAGAAATTATAGACGTGTGTGTTTAGTTCTAATGGGATCACTGTAGGCCTTAGGCCTCATGATGGGTGGAGCTGCCGTGAACTGTCCATCAATGGCTTGTTTAAACAAATCAAAATTATTTGCCCTCCATCATCAAAACACTGCAATTGGTTCAAACCAGTAAGTGACCTGATCAGCTCCACATATTATCAAGTCTCAGTCTCCAATTATAAGTGGGTGGCATCAAGCCTGTTGTAATAGACCGCTGTAGATCTGGAAGCAAAGCTGACTGATCCTGGTTTAGCCAATGCTGTAGGATGTAACTGCATCAAGCACTGGTGTATCAGGGTGATAATCCAACATCAGGGTGACTGCCTGGACTTTGCCTGCAGTCCAGCGCTGAGGTTGGGACGAGACTCCATATTAGTTCTGTCTTCCTCTGGTAACGTGCTTTCATCAGCGGTGGTGTGCCCCTTTCTCCCATCTGTGTTTGTGGAAGTGTGGGTGTTGTGTGATCAGATTGGAGAGTCAGAGGTACAGTTACTGTGCATTGCCTCTGTAATCAATGTCAGTCTTAATCAGCACACTGATTCAAACATGCAGTGTGTCCTGGACTGGATGAGACTTGCAAGTGCAGCATATAACTGTCACCGACATGACAGTTTCCATTATTTTGCTTGACTTCCTGTTCATAGAAAGTACAACAGTACATGCAGTATATACAGTATGTATGTGTAGAGGTCCTGTAGGATGGAATGCGAGGTTATTGTAAATTGGCTCACAAGGCAGCCCATTCCAAACAGACCCTCCAGCCCCCACTTAAACCAGGCCTTTCTGAGTACAAACAGCTTCTTGTTATTGAATTTTCATCATTGGGTTAACATTAATCGTTGTAATTTTAACACAGTGTGACCTAATGCCTCAGTGCATGTATGTGCTGGTGCAATAGGGGGGAAGTCAAGCTGTGACAGGCTTACAAGTCTTTTGGAAAGCATTCCATGTGTTTAAAGCTGAAGGCACTGCAGCCTATAGACACTGATTTTGTGTATGTTATTTGTAACATTTAAACTCGTTCCATATGTTTTTTATCATATATCCAAGGGGCAGCAGTGTGCTGTAGTGGCCAGGAGCATGGCAGATACCCAAAGGTTGCCAGTTTTTTCTCAGCTGGGTGCTTGTTGTTATATTTTTGGGCAAGGAACTTAAACCAAATTGTCTCAGTAAATATACAACCATGACTGGATAACATGTCCAGATTGTATGTATCTATTTAAGTCACCCTGAACAAGAGTGTCACCTGCCATCAGTGTGTATTTTAGAAAAGAAAACATTTCTGCCACAGCTTAGCATTTCAGTGTTCTGTATATAAATTATTTGTGGTTTCTAACTGAGGACATTAACTGATTAATTTTAACATTAATCTAACCAAGCTGACTTATTTCACATTGTACAAACATTAGTCAGTTGAACTGGTGTTCTTGCTGGAAGAAAAAAAAATCACTTCAACTATTCATGGTGTAGAATAAGTAAAGCATAATTTTTATGCAATGATTACAATGGTGATGATAGATTTAAGCTTCATGAAACCTATAACAGATGGAGCTATCATGTGCTGTCAATCACTGACTTGTGCTGTATTAACCAATCAAAACACTCCATAGCGTAATACTGTGGTTGCGTTCAAATCAGTGAGTTACAATTGACACATCGTAAGCTCAAACCCGTTTTGGTTCTGCAGCCTCACTCTCCAGTCATCAGTAATAAAACTGTCGTTCTTCATCGTCCTGTTGTGGCTTTTGACTCTGTGTCTCTGGCAGAGGCCCCCCAGGACTGGTCAGATTACGCCCTGTGGTGGGAACAGAAGAACTGCTGGCTGCTGAAGACCCACTGGACTCTGGACAAGTACGGCGTCCAGGCCGACGCAGACCTACACTACACTCCCCAGCACAAGGCTCTGTGCCTGCAGCTGCCCAACATGAAGACCATCAAACTGAACGTCAGCTACTCTGCCGTGGTCTTCAAGACCGTCATCGACATCTGCAAAGTTTTAAGTAAGTACGCAGGACCGCGACCAACATTGCGTAACTCCATGTACAAAAAAATATGATAGAGATCTGCACAGCTGTAAATGTGCAAGCCTGTGAACAAGGTCTGCAGAGTGGTAACAATACAAGACTGTGACTAATATATGCAGAGCTCTAACTATTGCATAGGGGCATCAGGATCCAAAAAACAAGTGGTCAGTTTTAACCTTAAAACTGAGGATTGAGTTATCTGTACCACACCCCTGAACAGCATTGCTGAAAAGATGTAACAACAAGGTTTTTTTTTCACTGTTCTTATGCCAGTCTACACAGGTCCAGACAGGTAAGTCATATCTAACAAAATGTCATTTAATAACCTTTTTGGAGTCTCAGATACCTTTTCTGTCTGCTCAATCTCACACTCCCAGAATGCTTTGCTGATTTTTATTGGCATTGATTACTTACATAGAGTAGCACACATGCACTATACTCTTTCTATATTTGGCTGACTAGATTTAGACTTTTTGACCTGTCTAAAACATTTGACATCTAAAATATTGATATTGCAGAATCAGCTCAGAATATTTACAAACGACTAAACCCTTCTGTGGATGTAATCAAGACTACTAGTCCATACCTTTTGTACATACATTTGTACATACTTGGCATTTTTACGACACAATTATAATTATCATGGCAGCGTGCCTTTCATCCAGATTTCGTATGTTGAATTTTCCAGAGCTGCCACCAAACTTTTCCCTCTACATCTTCGTAGAAACACTGAATGTCATTCATGCTGATGCTATTGAATTCATTAAAAGATATCCGGAGACCAGAGGAGCTCTCCCTGCTGAAGCCCCCTGACGATCCCTCTAAGAAGAAGAAGAAGAAAGACAAGAACAAAGACTCTGCCACTGAAGATGTCATAGACATGGACGCCCTTGGGGGAATGACAGGTAGACCTGGGCCCATGCAGTTTGATAATAAATTCACAAAAGTGTAGTCTGGACAAACTATGTCCTGTGTCTGTTAAGACATGATTATCATCTTTTACAAACACTGATGCTAACCCACTGATTCTAACCGGGTAAGGATGTTCTTTTTCAAAACTGGGTTTGCTTTTATTTTGTAAAATTGTATTGATTGTTTTTAAGTGTGCTATTATAATCTGTGACCTGTTGCGCATTAAATCACAGCCTGGTGCTTCAATTTCTCATTAATACTGTATCTTTCTATTATTTTGCTCTTGTCTCATGTATCAGTGGCCCAGGTTTTAGCTATAACTGAAGCTGAAAGCCCCCTAATTCCTAGCGTTTGCTCATATTAACTTTAAAATTAATGTTTTTGCTACCACTGTGTTAAACATTCTGCCATTTAACGACCCTCCTTCTCTAATTTCACGCTACCATATCAACTGCTGTATAAGTTATGGTTTCATATTTAAATTTGTAGTTCTTCTTTGTCTCCTGCCACTTGTGCCTCGTAACCTCTCCAATTTATTTATTTTTCCTTACAATCTCCTCAGTTGATTTTTATCCTTAAATGTTTTATGATGTTCCTGAATTGAGTGCAAGTCTTTTTAACAGATGCAATACTTTGCTATTTTCATTTTATTTAAATTTTGCTCCTGTGTTTTGTTTGACATTGTCTTTTATCACCTTTTAGTCTCAGACATTCTGGATTGTCTGCTTTTTGTTTGGGGGTTTAAAATATTAATAATGTTTATGTTTCGTTTGCCGCTTCACGCTCTTTCACTGTGTATCCGGGCTCTTGTTCTTTTTGCTTATGTGGTGCACATTTAATGTTATTTTGCTTTGATGGCCTTTTAAGCTGCTCTGGATGAAAGTGTCTGCCAAATCAATAATTCAAGCTACAATAAGGGCATTCAGAAAAGTTTGTAAACTGAGGTTTTCATGACAATTAATCTCTTACACAGAATTTAATTTGAATTCAATCCAAACCCGTGTGTCCTCTGCAGGCAGCCCTGGGCTATACAGTAAAACTATGACCCCTACATACGACCCAGACAACGGAACACCCGCCTCTGCCACAAGCCTGTGGTTTGGAGATAACCCTCTAACCCAGAGCCAGCCGAACCTGCCCCCTGCAGAGCTGGCCAAGATGTACCAGCCCCTGACCCTGACCGACAAAGCGCTCATCAACTCGGGGTAAAAATAAGGGCATTCGCTGTCTATGAGAGAGGGGGAGCCACTTCTGAAGAGGACATCATCGCTGATGATTGTTTGTGCTTCTACTGAAGTGGCCAATAGCCACACAGGCATCTGTGTGTTTCTCGTGGCTTAGCCTACATGCAGTGTGTGACAGGAAGCTGTGCATCATGTGACAGGATGTTGTGTTCCTCAGGTGGCTTGATTCGTCTCGATCCTTAATGGAGCAGGGCATCCAGGAGGAAGACAAACTGCTGCTGCGTTTCAAGTACCACTGTTTCTTTGACCTCAACCCAAAAGTGAGGGACCTTTCCCTATCGTTCGTTATTCTGAAATCACAGCTAACAACACCCACACAGTAGACCCACACAGAAAACTGTGACAATACGTACAGGTAATCTTGAGCAGGGCACTTTAAACAAGTAACGAAATGTCATGTGCCCCTCCTTGATGTGCACCTGGTGTTGTGTATTTCACAACACAATATTTGCCAATGAGAAAACAGGCAGATACAATGAATGGGTCTTGTACTGACAGGCAGACTCTTTTCAAACATCCTGCGCTGTGTAAAATATGACAACTGGCAATTTATTTAACAGAATAAATGTATAGAATTGGGAAGAGTTGACAGAGAACTGCTTCATTTTGGTGTGTTGGGCTGTTTGGAGCAGTAGTAAATACCTGTGTATTGGTGTGTTACAGCAGTAATAAATACTCGTATTCTGGTGTGTTACAGCAGTAATAAATACTCGTGTTCTGGTGTGTTACAGCAGTAATAAATACTCGTATTCTGGTGTGTTACAGCAGTAATAAATACTCGTATTCTGGTGTGTTACAGCAGTAGTAAGTACTCGTATTCTGGTGTGTTACAGCAGTAGTAAGTACTCGTATTCTGGTGTGTTACAGCAGTAGTAAGTACCCTTGTTCCCTCCCCTCCGCAGTATGACGCAGTGAGAATAAACCAGCTCTTCGAACAGGCGAGGTGGGCAATCCTACTGGAGGAAGTGGACTGCACAGAGGAGGAGATGCTGATGTTCGCTGCCTTACAGGTAGAGGCTCTCACCTTGCCAAGCCAAAGAACCGGTCTGAACTGAACAGCTGGGAGGGGACAGCTGGGGCAAGAGCTGACTGGTAGGCCCTTGCATCCAGAGATCCTGGTGCATCTGAACACGATACATCTGTTATACTGTACCACACTCCATATCAGAACGTGAGTGGGACACTTGACCATAGTTCTCATGAGAAACGCATACAAAAAATAATATACTGAGAATATATTTTAGAGAATATATTTTTAGCTCTATCAATATAGTTAAAATAAGTGGCTGATTGCCATTTTGGTATATTGTAATATGTTTGCATTAAATGTATTTGCAATGTATCTTGCACTCAGCAACATATTTCACAGCATATTGCAATATATGCTATTTTGGGATGGGAAACTCTTTTGTTGGACTGATTGTTCTTTGACTTGCTAAAATATTATTAATGGTTGGTTATGGTTGGTTTGTAACAAAAATAGACTTGAAGTGCTCATAGTATTAATTAATATGTATCACTGTATCTAATGTGAGAAATTTTATATTATAGTCTGGGTTTAAATAACATAAACTGTATCACTGATTGACTAGAGTGTGTGTTGAAAATATTTTTGGGAGAACTACAATACATAATCCCAAATTATTCAATTTAGTGGTCCATGGAATGCCGCTGAAAAGATGTGGACTGTGATGGCATTGCATATGATGAAATGGTTCCATAAGATCCATTCCTGAGAATTCCTGGAACACTGTAACTTGTGTTACACTTACTGTGGTTTGCTGAGGGATGATGTGGTGATAATATGGTCCCAAAATTGACTCCTGTTAAGGAGGTTTGATGAACACGCATTGGAATCTGATATGGCAGTGGTGGAACATAAATAAACAATAATTCACCAAAGCATTCCATTCCACACAAGAGATCTTATTTACTGATTTAGCAAGGTATATGAGTTAAAACCATGCGGTCACAGCAGCTGCGGTAGAGCTGCACAGGCTTTTAGAAATGCCTGTTGTACTATTTAGGATTTTTTTTTTCATACTTTCTACCCAGTTTCATCATAGCTAGCTGCGAGCCATAAAGCTAGCAGTGGTGAGAGATTTACTGCTCGGGGAGGAGATGTTAATATCTATCCCTGCAGGCGCAAAGCTTAATGCTGCTCCAGAACCGGTTTGGTGATATCCAGGGTGAGGCGTGTCAGGGCAAACATTGACTGCTAGATCCTGGGATCATTCCCCCAAAGAAGAGCAATCTGATATCTGGCCCAGCAGTGCTTAGGAGAAAACCACTCTGGTTCCTGCAACTGAGAAGCCTGCTGTAGAATCCCACAGTGCTGATTTATCACAATGACAGACATGCTTTTGTGGGATTTAGTCTGTCTGTCTTTATTCTCATGTGAGACATGTAACATTAAGATGTGCATACACTTGCATGACTTACAAATCTCTGGGTGAATTCAAACTAAAGCTAAACTAAAATAAGGCTCCATAAATAATGAACTAAAGATGCAGCAGATAAGAATTATGGCCTCCAGAAGGGGACAAAAAAATCAGTTCTGCTGATTTAGAAGCCCCTAAAGCAGACCACCATGTAGGCTTGTCACCTGAAGGGTGCAGGTTCAAAACCCGGGGAGGCCCTGTATTGATAGCTTTGGTAGTGTATAAGTGTGTCACATCGAAGGGACAACTGTCTTAAGTTACCCTGGAGACATCTATGTAATTAAATGATAATAATGATGATGAAGCAGACTGAGGTGAAATCAGATCTTTGGAAATGCTGTTTCTTCATCAGTCCTTCATTTGCAGTGGGGTTTATTCTGCCCACAGAAAAAGCCAGATTTCTCTAAAAAAAACTACATATGAACAGAAGTGTTATGTTATTACTTTGTCTATTTTTCAGTATCACATCTGCAAACTGACCATGTCATCTGAACCACTGGATCATTCCAACGAACCAGAAATCGATGAGGTTGAGGCTGCACTGTCTAACCTAGAAGTGACTCTCGAAGGAGGAAACACAGACAGAATTCTGGTACATGTGGCAGTTCAGAGAAAACTAATAAGAGTATTTGTGTCCATATGTATGTACATTTAAATGGGATTATATTATAGGGGATTTTACATATTTAAAGGTAAATACAAAAATACTTAATACGTAATTGATGTGTAATAGTGGGGAATCATAAGTATTTTATGTTGTCCGTTAAATTAGCTGCATTCATTTTATAGGGTTTCTACCTGTGCACATCTCAGCATTGCACATAACTGCATACTTGGTAGTGTCTGTTGATTGGATGTCTTTGCGCGTGATGTCATGAGACAGAGTAGAAAACTGACACCTGTTTGGTCCTCACAGGAAGACATCACAGACATTCCAAAGCTGACCGACACCCTCAGGCTGTTCAGGTGAGCACACAGTCAGCCTGTATAACCAAATCTACTAATCCTCAAACACTCATTGTTGCAGTGCAGCCCTTGGCTTGCTTTGATGTACTATAGCTAACGTTAGGGTATTACAGGGAGTAACTGAATAGATTTAAAAAATTGTGAGCTGGCATGCAATGAAACAAATTGTTTAGACTGCTTTTCATATCAAATGCACAAATACAGATGGTAAAAATATATAATCACAGTAATTATGATGATACTCATCATCACAGTTGTGGATGTCTTGAATGAAAATTAAGTAGATTATACATTTTGCTCAATTACATGAAACATGAAAGGAAACCTTCATAAAGAATTTATGTTCACAGTGCCATCTAGAGGGCCAGAGGACAGAAGCATTTGTGAGCTTCTCTCTTGCGTCACTCTGTTGAAAAAATGGGACAGATTTCTTTTGATTTGTCTAACACGGCCATAAGCAACACAAGATACTTGCACTGAAAAAGAAAGGAAAAAACTTCAAAAACACTGAGATTTTCTCTTTTTTTTTCATTTTTAACACATGCCAGAAGAATATTAGGTGGAAATGATCTTTTGCTTATATAACCTCCAGTGTATTTGTGTATTACTTAGATTTGTACAAACGGCCTCACGTGAAGGTTGTTGAACTATATCAGTGCTGTTTTAACATTGCCCTAATTTTAACAATTACGTGCTGTGCTTTGGGTTCACTTGTGTTCTTCATGATATTTGCAATTGTGGCACTCTCTCCATACTTAGTGGTATATCTACCCTGTAAAACGGTATCTTGATAAAGGTCATCTTAAGAAAAACATCAATCAGTGTTGTTGCACAGTACACGCTGTTTGCAAAAAAGCTTCATATGTAATAGAAAAATCATATTCATGTGCATATTAAATATGGTAAGCTGTGGATATCATATAACAACCAAGTGGTTTTCCTTTGAGAAAGAATTGAAGGTTAGCCATGCTACAAACTCTTTAGGTATGATTTCCTCTTTCTTCATTTAAACAAATACAGTACTTATTATTTGGTTACCATTTTCCTTGAAAATGAGAGTTTTTTGCTGTATTTCTTTGGATATATACGTAAACAATTTGTTAGCATGCACCAGTGTAGAGTGTTATGATACAAGATTTAAGCACCTGTACTTAAACAGCAGTGAGTAGCTGCTCTCCATCTGTGTGCTACACCTCCGTTCTTGATACCTTTATCTTCATACTACAGGCCCAAAAGACTGACACTTCGACCATACAAGGAGTACTGGTTTGTTTTTAAAGACACTACAATATCATACTACAAGAACAAGGAGGCAGCCAGTGGAGAACCCATCGAGCAGTTTCATTTAAGGGGTAAAAACAGCGTCAGCCTTTCTACATTGTTCTTTATGTAATGGAATCCTCACAGAATCCCACCGTACATTTTGAGTTCGACGTTTTCGTGTGCCACCCAGGGTGTGAGGTTGTCCCTGACGTCAACGTAACAGACAGGAAGTTTGGAATCAAGCTGCTGCTCCCGGTTGCTGATGGTATGAATGAGGTGTACATCCGCTGTGACAATGTAAGTACACCTTCTTATTTATATTATGTTATTTATCTGTATGTTAGAAACCTCATCCAAGGTGAATTAGCTTGCAATTTAGAATTAATTAGTAAGGTATTCAAAGTTCAGCACCTTCCTAAAGGGTACAAGAGCATAATGCCCCACTAGAAACTGAACCTAAAACCACTGGTTACCAGCAGAGTGTGAAAACATGTAGCACTCAGTCCTGTGGCAGTGGTCACTTCATGTTTAATGCATCTGAGCGGCATAACTTCACAGTGCCACAATTTTAAAGTTAAAATGTGAGTTTGCCTTTGGGTATCCCTGTAGTAGTAGTTGCCTTGTAACCTAATATCCTTTTATGAAGGAAACCCAGTACGCCAAGTGGAAAGCAGCCTGTCTCCTGGCCTCTAAAGGGAAGACGATGGCGTACAGCTCCTACCGCACAGAGGTGCGAAACATCCAGTCCTTCCTGCAGATGAAAAATCTGGCGCCCCCGCCTGGCCAAGCTGTCCCAGACGTAGACGCCATGGAAATGAACGCTGACTGCTTTGTCTCCCCCAGATACGCCAAGAAGTACAAGACCAAACAGGTGAGGCATTCACTGTGCACAGTTCTGCTGTGAACCCATCCGCCTCCCTTGTGGCTGTGAACATCAGTCAGGCCTTTTTCAATATGAACGAATCTCAACAAACAAATAAGGTGAAGTCGTTTTCGTAGAAATACTGCAGCAGAATATGATTTTAGACTTGTGAAATATGATGGCGATAACCATACAAAGGGACCTGGCATGATGTGTTTTACGCAGTGGACATGTCCTCCATACAGACAGAGAGATGCATGTGCAAACTAAAACTAGCCTCACTGGGGACATCCCAAGTAAAAATGAATATATCAGAGAATTCGTTTCAATGTTTTGAGAGTATGATAAATGGAAACTCATTTCTCAAGGTATCTGTGACACTAATTATAGCTACCTGCTGGGAAATAATCCATGCCCAAAATGAAGCACAGAAACAGTTCATTTGTTTTCTCTATGTTTTCACTGGTTTTGTTGTTGTTGCCAAAGATTTAAGATTTAATGAGGCTTGAACCATGAATTACCATTTCCAAACATGTGAATCCTGTAGTTATAAAACTATCACGCTTAAATATTATTTGAGTTTCTCATCAGACGCATGTCAGTACAGTTCTTGGTCAATGTTTATGTAATTTTATAGTTCAGAGTTTTCAGAGTTCTGTCATTTGTCAGAATGTCACATGTCAGCTGCAGTGGGGGGTGCCCAGTCTATTTGTTATTGCACATTAATATTGTGCTTGTTGCTATTATTCCTATTGTGCTGTTGTGTTTGCTCCTAAGTGTGCTGAAATACTTTGCTGAAGTGTGTCTCTTAGAGTTCAAGACAAAGCACAAGTAATCATCTTCATGAAGGGCAGAATGGGTGGACCCACCTTCTGTTGTCAGCGACTCACTGATTTCAATCATGATAATCTTTTGCTGTGCGTTTTGACTGGCTTGAAAAGTTCAGCCGTAGAGAGCACATAGCAGCTGCACCTATCATAGGGTTCCTAAATACCCCACATACTTTCACACTTTTTAAAATTAGTTAAAGTTTTTGTCGTTTTGATCTTATTGTGGTTTATTTCAGCTGACAGCCCGGATTCTGGAGGCCCATCAGAACTTCACCCAGCTGTCCCTGATGGAGGCAAAGATGCGATTTATTCAAGCCTGGCAGTCTTTGCCAGAGTTCGGCATAAATTACTACATCGTCAGGTGAACACACAGTCTACTATCACCTTCAGAAACAGCTACCGTTTCCCATTGATGCCGTTTATGCTTCACTAAATCATAATGTAGATACAGCAAAACAGTTGGCTTTACATTATTTCACACCTCAAACCTATAAAGGCTAGATTTCAATAATGACTAGAGCCTTAGTGGGAATTTAGCCAGGATATTGGGGAACCTCCTACTCTTTACAAGAAGTATCATGGGATCTTTACCACAGTGACCACAGTGAGTCATGGCCTTGGTTTAATGTCACATGCAAAAGACAGCATCTCCTACAATATAGTGTCCCCACCACTACACTGGAGAAATGTTCCTCTGTTAGATCATGTTAAAGGAAAGACTGCCCCTACTGGCCCACCAACACCACCTTGAGCAGCAAGCTGAATTTTCCCAAAAGAACTCTCATCAAAGTACTAACCAAGCCCAGTCCTGCTTAGCCATTAAGCAAGTTCAGGGTGGTATGGCTTTGTTAAGCAAATGCTCTTATCCACAACACTATTCATTAGATACACA
Organism: Megalops cyprinoides; assembly: GCF_013368585.1. NCBI lineage: Eukaryota > Metazoa > Chordata > Actinopteri > Elopiformes > Megalopidae > Megalops > Megalops cyprinoides. The sequence goes on from NC_050599.1 coordinate 6,231,148, forward strand.
TCACAGGAACAGCAAAAATAACAGTAACATTAGCACGTGTGTCAACTAGGTCTCCGTATTTCCACAGAGCAAATGACTCTGAATTGATAAATATGTGGTTTGAAGGTAATTTTATTATTTCTGCTTTTTAGTTCATTTAGACCCCCTTCTTGTACAAGAATATAGGGTTGTAATGTCTGTTGCCCTTTTTGTTTTTGCATCACAGATTCAGAGGGAGCAAAAAGGATGAGCTCCTGGGAATTTCCTACAACCGGCTGATCCGGATCGACATGTCGACAGGCCTCCCAGTGACCACCTGGAGGTTCTCCAACATGAAACAGTGGAATGTGAACTGGGAGATCCGCCAGGTGAACAGCATTTCTGACCTGCTGATGCAAAATGGTTGCCTCTGTGTCCATTTATTTTACAATTAATCAAGCAAATACATGATTCTCCATTGCTTAGGAGTTTGACATAAAGTATGATTATTAGTAAATTGATGTATAAAGTGAGCGTGTAACTAACAAAATAAGACAACGTATATAAAGGCAAAGCATTAAGTAACTTTAAATACAAATGTGTATACATTTACTAATACATCAGTGTACACAAATGGATTTATAAATTACATCTTACATTAAAGCTACATGAAATGAACATTTATGATGATTCTCTAAGGTTATCAGAACTATACAAGTGTTTTTTGTTTTGTTTTGTTTTTTTTTTTTAATAGGATAATTAACAGAGGTTAATTTATGATGTCCGGCATCTGATATATTTGTGGATGTGCATATTTTCCTTGCTTTTGCTCCAACAATGGCTTTCCCCTTTCAGGTGGCCATAGAGTTTGACCAGGGTATTTCTGTGGCCTTCTCCTGCCAGAGCTGCGACTGCAAGGTAGTTCATGAGTACATCGGAGGGTACATTTTCCTGTCGACCCGGTCCAAGGACCAGAATGAGACTTTAGATGAAGAGCTATTCCACAAGCTTACGGGAGGGCAAGAATGATCAAGAATGACCGTCTGTGGGCTACTTTGCTAAGACGATGAAAGTTTTGCTTGTGTAGCAAAACCAGGATATGTTGTGACTCAGACACTCGCCCGGTATTCCTAGACATGCGCTCATTGAGGTCCCGCGAATCAACTCCACAGAGTATGGATTGAGTTTGAATTTCCTGTTGTTGGAAGGAGGATGTAGTTGAGCACTGTAAATACATTAAAACACAAACACATTTAATGTTACAGGCTATGTCTCAGAGTAATGAATTGACATAAAGGCCAGAAAACATGCTTATCTGGGTAAGGTAAGTGAATATTTTGTCACTGGTTTCAGTGGTAACCACTTTGTAGCTGCACTGTACCCTAAATACAGATATGCTCTATTGATTTTTTTCAGATGAATTATTTTACTTTTGCAATAACGAATGGGTCCCTAGAGAGAGTTCGTACTCTTTGCCTTAATAACCATGAAAAAACATGGAAGTGGGGAAAATGGGCGGTTTAAGTAATGAGTTCAAGTTTTGTTTACAAAAAAACTGTAGTATTTCTTTTAAAAAATAAGATTTGTAATAAAATACAGTGCTGGAAACCCTCTCAAGTGTATGTGCTTCTCATTGTTTAACAGTCTGTATTCTGCTATACTATGCCAGTATTTACATCTTGAATCCAGGCAATAATGTGATATTTAAGGTCCGTGTCTAAATTGAATTAGCAACGGTGTAATTAAGAACTTTAAAATCTGTATGAGTCTCAACATAGCTGAAGAGAAGCAACATAACTGAAAACTGTTTTGGTACTTTTCCGTCTCTAATAAAGTTTGGTTTCCAAACTGTCTTTCCATTCCTGTTGAGTTATCTCTGCACACTAGCTTCACATACCTACCTGTATTCCTCTGAGTTGTCTCATGCCAGAACAGGTAAGAAAGCATCTGTATTTAGAGTACAGTTGTCACCAGGTGAGTTGTCAGGCTGGAGACACAAGCGAGAGTGGCTATTATGAATACATATCAGACAGTATGAACTGCCACTCTATAGAAAGGTTTATAAGTGCAGAGAGATGATATGGTGTATTAATATTTTTACGTACTGAGAAATACTGAGTTTTTACATACTGAGTAATATTCAGTATGTAACTCGCCCAAACAAACGTTTAAAGGATTTAACCACCCAGGGCAGTAAGGGTTTGATTATATCGCAGATGGTTTAAAAATCCTTTAGCAAGCCAACACATTGATCTGATAATCAATCATTTTTGTATAAATGTGGGTGTACTGACTAAGACCGAATATATTATTTCTACATGCGAATTAATTACCTTTTGCGAGCTGACGGGGTTACTATGATAACACTGAAGCGTCAACGTGTATTTCTGTGATCGATTTTCCCTGGTACGGGTTGAGGCGATGATTTTAGCAACTAAAACTCAGTATGAACTACTTCTATTGGATAAGGTGCGTATTCGAGCGCAAAGAAGCCAATCGCAGACGTTTTCAGCTTTCGCTGTTTCTCTATTTTCGGTGAAGGCGAGTGCCCTCGCAGATCTGTGATTGATTATTCTTCCTTATTTCACAGGGAAGCGCTGGCACACGTGGGGAAGAGAGCTACTCAAACGTCCATTTTAAAGGGAGACATATGTTAGCCGGGCTCTACATGGGGTTTTGGTGTATATAATAGGGGGTATAAAAAATAAAGTTCGCTAGCCAGCGAGTTAGTTGTCGGTTTAGAATGGCGAATAATGGGGATGATGTAACTGACGCACAGTTTACGATCAAAGAAGGCGATTGCGTGGTATTGAAAAGAGGGGATGTTTTCAAAGCAGCGCAAATACAAAAGAAGAGGTAGTCAGCTTTCCAGTATGTTTTGATACCTGTCTAGCTGATGTTAGCATCCAGATGTGTATATTGGTAATATGTGCAAATATATGCAACGTTAGCCACCTAGCTAGCTTAGTTGCCGTGGATAAGGGCGTCCTCTGAAATAGCTAACTAGCCAGTAGCTAATGCTGCAGTAATTAACGGCTAACAAACATTGCGTGTCGATTGATTTGCTGTTAACTATTTTCGCTTGTTTTAACGCGCAGGAAAGTCATTTTCGAAAAGCAGTGGTTCCTCCTTGACAATGCGATTGGGGAGCTTTACGGAACCACATTTGAAGTTGCCTCAGGTGGAACACTACAGCCGCTAAAACCAAAACATAACGAGTGTTCAGCAGGTAACTTCAGTTTGCAATCTAGCTTGCTGTCCAGCTATATTTTCTATTGGTATTGAATTTGAAAATACGAGTTTCAGTTTCCCCTTAACGTGAAACGGACGTGGATTTGTAGTTCCATACCCTACGCTGAAACATCCCTACCCTATCTGGTGTGGGATGTTTCAGGAGTGCTCTGTAAATTTTGTAACCTATTCTCAGTTGTGAACTGTGAGAAGCATGGGTTATTTAACTGTAATATATGTACCCATGTTCGTCGTATGGCAGTGGTTACAGCTATGAATGTTAAGGCCCTGTAATAGCAGCTCGGTGTTTCACTTTGCATTGATCTGTCTTCTGCACAGAGATCAAAGAGGCAGGGACGGATAACAGGAACATCGTGGACGATGGAAGATCGCAGAAACTCACCAGAGATGACATAGAAACGTTAAAAGGACAAGGACTTAAGGGACAAGTAAGTGTTGGACAACAAGGTCATGGCTCCGTAAAGTGGTTTTTGCCTTATTTTATACATTGAGCTGACAGGAGTTTGGCGTTAGCCTGTATGTATGTAGACGTGCAGGCGAGTAGGCATATTCTCTCTGGTCCCTCTCCTCAGGAAATTGTACAGCAGCTGGTCGAAAACAGCACAACCTTCAGGGATAAAACAGAATTTGCTCAGGAGAAATACATCAAGAAGAAAAAGAAAAAGTGAGTTAACTAGGTATTTTGCACTGGTGGTATTTTTAATATCATGTATTTTGCAGAAGAAATTAATATTTACTTAAAAATTTAAGTTTGTCAAAGTCACTTGACATTGGTTTCATTTTAGACGCATGATACATTTTTGTTTTAGATTCTAGTATATGATCATTTCTAGCAATGAGTGAAATCTCATACAGAGTAATGTAGTTTTAGCAGAGTATTGTGTTAGTCACTAAAGCAATTACTGTTGTATGCCTTTATTCTAGCCCTTTTTAGCTTGATGATCAATTAGAATGTTACTGGGTGTTGTGTGGCTATGTTTTTTAACTGCACCTGTGATTTTTCAATATTTTGCCCTAATGACATGTATGTTGAATAAGAGTTTCCTCACAAATAATGATGGTTTTTGCACGTCTGGTGTTCCCACAGGTATGAAAATATCGTAACAATACTGAAGCCTTCTACTCGCATCCTAGCACAGATGTATCATGGCAGGGAACCTGGGAAAATCTGGTATGTCATGTTTAATATGGAGAACTGCATTACAATTAATTTTTTAATACAATATAATACATTAATATGAAAAATATTGTTGAATCCTGTTATATCAAGCTTCACTATAGCTTTCAAGGTATAGGGTGTGAGTTGCTTTAGAAGGGAAAAAAAAAAACAAGAATTGGACAGGTACTTTTCAAATTAGCTGATCTTCTCAGTCTCTCGATAATTGACTGAAGGAGCTAGTTGTTTGACTTGGTTTGACAGAGGGATCCTAGTTAGGTGTGCTTTTCCACTGTTATTCTGGCAGGTAACATAACCATGTGATGTAGAATAGCTCTGCTTCAACCCCGTATCAAAGCTATTACAAGCTGACATTAACTAGAAGCTTTGTGCCTCCAGACATAACCAAGCGATTTCTTTTAAAGTATGTATGGCTGACATCTTGAATAATCTGGATGGCAAAAGGCTCTAATTAGAGAAATATCTGCTCCTTTGTTAAAGTATTGAGTAGTTCGTCCTTGATTTATCTAAGTGATTAACTAGGTGGTGTACGCTCACGGCTGGCTGGAACATTAAAGTGACAGTTATCTACTGATTGCTGTGATCAGGTTGTCCCTGCTTGCACAGTGGGTGAGCACTTCTGCCTTTCCTGGTGAAAAATGAGAACAGCGGTTCATTGGAATAGAATATACTAAAGCCAGAATTGCAAACGTGCTTATCTCACTGCTCGAAAATTCAGTTTAAATGCTGTCAGCAGGGGGCCGGATGGAGTGCACTGTAAGCAGTGGCCATAACGAACTGAGAAACTGATTCTAGCAAGGTCTGAGCACATACCTCCACTGGCTGATTTCCATAAAGATCAAAGTAATTGAAGATCTTGTCTGTAAAACTAACAGGAAATAACGCTAGTAATTATACCCACAAGTCAATTGATGTGTAATTGGTGTGGAAAAATAGGAGACGGTGATGCTGCCTATGTTAAAAAATATATTTAATCTTGTCGTAAGTACATTTGATGTAATTGATGAAAATTGTATAGATGTATTAGATGTATCCTAAACTGCTTTTCAAGAGATTTTGTATTCATGGCTTTGAAGTACTTCATACTTTTATGACTATCAGACCTTTTTTTTTTTAACCATTGCACACCCAGAATTTATTGTGTGGCTGTCTTTTGGCGGTGTTTTATTTGTTATTATCCTTAGCTGATATTGTAATAGTGTGGTATGTTTGGATGTAACGTGTTTTGTTTATATTGGGGTCCCTTAGGTCCTTATCTGTTTGGTGTAGCAAGACCGATGCATGAAAAAAAGCACCATTCAGCGTCCTTGAAAAAACCCACGCATAAAATATTGGGCCTGTGGGAACCAAAATTTATTAAAAACGGTATTTACACCCCTGATAAGGAATATGAATTGTACTCTTAATATCCTGCCTTTTGTTGAAAACATGGAGCCTGTTGAAATATCAGCCCTCTCAGGATGTGAGATACGGCTTCCCTGTCACAATCTGACTCAGCGCTCATTGATATTCAGGGATCGTTCCTCAGGAGCATCTCTCATTGCGCTTGGCTGACAGCCATGTACTTCACAAAATCTTTTACTTTGCTGGATATAGCTATCCAGCTGTACTGAATACATTACACTGAAGTGCTGTTTTTGAGTTCAGCAGCTGAGAGTTAAGCATTAGGAGTTATGGCTTTACCACTTCTGAGTGAAATGATGTGCTTCTAAGTACCTTCTTTATTTTCTAGAAAGTTACAGGGAAATCCAAGGTACTCCTTGGTCAAGGTAGTGACTCATTTGAGTTTATTTTTTTAGTTAAGGTAATGTAACAAATGTATAAAGGCTTTTTAATTCGGTAACATTAACAAGTCGTGCTTTGGTTCTCGTATAGCAAATAAACCAGCAGCATTCAAATGCATATTGTTTGTGTCCTTTAAGACCCTTTCTTCTATGAACACCCATTTTCCTTATTTATTTTGTTTCAGATGAATATCAGTTTTTCTGCTCATCTCTGTTTGTCCTTCCTTGCCTTGGCCTGTTTCCTGTTCATAATTTCTCGTAGTGTTGGACAGACTGGTGCAGCAGAGTTTGGAGCATCACACATAGGACTGTCTGTGTTTCTGATGTCTCTCCCCTCCCTCCGCAGTCACCTGCGTTATGACAGCCTGGCCCAGATGCTCACCCTGGGGAATGTCCACGCGGGGACCAAGATGATCGTGTTTGAGACTTGTGCTGGTCTGGTATTAGGGGCAGTCATGGAGCGAATGGGAGGTACTAGAACACAAAACATATTACACAAGATTGTAAAACCTTTGTGTGGCTAATTTATAAAAAAAGTACAACATTGTTAGTCACGTTCAAGTCACTGTAGGAGTGTGCCCCTAACTAAACATTCAGATAATTGGGTGCTTAAAAAAACTGACAGTTCCAGCGCTTTGAGTCCTTGACAAGTGGTGCACAAAGAATAGACTGAAATTTATGTGCTGTTAAGCTTTGAAAGGAAGGTTTGATGAAAGTATATATGTCTTAATTTTCATGGATGGGATTCAAGCTCACACTTTTCTTACAGTCAACATCGCTGCATGATGAAACGGCACTCTTTTAGTACCCTGACAGGTGGTTTTGTGTTCTAACGAGCATGTCCCATTCTCCCGTTTCAGGCCACGGCTCCGTGATCCAGATGTACCCGGGGGGAGGCCCGGTGCGGGCCGCCACCGAGAGCTTCGGCTTCCCCGAGCGCTTCCACCAAACGCTGCACGAGTTCCCCCTCTGCAAAGTGAACGCCCTGCTGGCGGGGAAGCTGTCGCTGGACGCAGAGGGGAAAGGCGAGGAGGCGGACGCGGGGCCGGGGGACGCCCCCGGGGCTGTCCCGGCAAACCCCGCGGCGATGGAGGGGGAGGAGGGGAGCCCGGAGGCAGAGAGCATGGACACCAGCCCAGAGGGGCCAGGGAAGGAGAGGGAGGAGAGGGACAGACGCAGGGAAGATAAAGTAGGCCGGAGTATCATTCTCTCTCTTTAACGTAACCGACACCTGTTCCGTTGCTTACTGAAAAATCCAGGGTCGGTTAAAGTATTTATTGTGATTACTGAATTGTAATTATAATTGAATATATATTGAATTATGGTGTACATATAGTATATGATTGTATAAACTCTGCATACTATAATATACATACAGATATAATGTCCAAACATGGTGTAGCCAACAGTTTATTACAAATGTCTCTGTAAAGTTCTCATGTAAGATTGGTAGTTCTAGAAAATGAAGGCTGCTGGGGCCATTAATAGTGTATGGAAATTTGATGTGATGGTTTGCAGTACTTTTAATGTACCCTGGCCTTTTAATTTTTTTTAATGCTGGAACAGTTTCATACAGTGTCCAGATGCCTCGTTCTCACCATAATGATCCTGTTCCACAGGCCCAGGAGAAGAAGGTGAAGATGGCAGAGAAGAGGAAGAAATTGTCTGCAGCTGCCGCTCTGTTACAGGGGAGAGATGCTGATGGGTCAGTGAGATTATTATGATTATGGTTGTGATTATGACTGAGATTAGTGTTATTGTTATCGATGTTGTTCTATAGCATTGTGGAAGTTAGTTTGAATTCATAAGATGGTACACGTTAGCATAAGCAGGACAGCAAAGGAAATCTTTGATAACACTACATTTGGCAAAGTCAGTGAAGGATTTGTAGTTATTAATAAGGAACATGAGAGTCAAGAAGGAGGGGGGATTTAGAAATTATATTTAAGATTCATAAAGAGCAGTGAGAGCCTGCAGTACTTTATTTCACCACAGGAGAGAGTGAGAGAAGAAAGACTAAGATTCAAGTAGTATTCACATATGCACTTTGTTTAAAAGGGAACTCCAGTTGGTCTCTCGTCTTCAAACTCACTGGCATATGTGGGGAAGAAAAGCACTGTTAGCTTTGAAGAGGAGGCGGGGCAGATAAATTCACCCCACCTCTTCATGTCTATGATGTCACGGTCTTCAGATAAATCAAGTGAGGACGTGAGGTTTGGTTTTGTTTTATGTATAGAGAAGGAATTATACCACACAATTAACTTAAGCTAGAAGTTGGTCATTTTCAATTTCAGTTGTGCCTTGTGTACTAGCATTATGCAAAAAAATCATGCTTCAGTGCTGTCCCTGAATTAGAAGTCAGCATGGAATGCAACTTAGAGCTGTATATGAGAACACGCTCTTAGAAACGGGAGCACTAACTGAAGGTGTGAACCATGGGTAGAATTAAGCTGTGGAGTGGGGTGAGAGGAGAGGAAAGAAGCAGACAAGTCAAGCATCAGAATTCTTCATTAACTGAAGATGATGAAGAGCCTAGGGAGGAAGGCCAGCAGAGAGAGTATTACTGTAATCAAGGCGAGGAATAACCGAAGGCCAGTAAAGAGATTTCATAGAATATGAATATAAAAAGGTACTTACTCTGAATCTTACCTGGCAGTGAGACATAAGTTATTTGATGCCAGAAATTTAAAAAATTGATTTCTTCAGATGAACACTACAGACTCCAGAGAGGAAGAGAGGGTTTTCAAAGTTTTTATTTCAAAGACAACAGCAGGATGGTTACATCATGTTTTTGATAATTTATACTTCCCAGTCAGCTTTGCTTTTTTTTTTTTACACAGTTTCTCACTTTGTCTTATTTTACTTTGACGCTTTTGAACTGGAGCCAAAGTTAACTAAAGAAGAATAAGCCAACTTTGATCCCCTCCCTCCCAACACTGACTCAGAACATCGGACCACATGGGACTGCTAGCTAAGAACCTGCTTCACCAGTGTAGGCTGTGCAGTACAGATATAGCATCCAAATTCCCTCGCTGGTGATGGAGGTGTTGTGTAACATTACTGCACTGCGGTCCTTCCAAATGTGTGAGACTTTTTAGATGTGATTGGCAGCTCATTCCCTTGGATGAGCACACCAGGTGTGGTCGGTTACCTTGATCTCATCTGTTGTGACGCAGACTGTGTCGGGAATACGAGGAGAACAGAGGTGTAAAGTCAGCAGTGAGCTGTAGTAGACAAACCGTGACAGTGTTGTCATAGATGCTGATTGATTTTGTTAGTCAGGTTTTATTGCAAAATATGACAGGTGACATTACATAGCACATTACATAACACAAGTGCGAAACGGCACACATTACAGTGGACTACATGTACGTTCATAAAGAGTAACTGAGTGCCTGTATGCGTGCACACGTTTGTGTTTGTGTGGGTTCAGGATAGGTTGGTTTACACGATTACACAACATAAATACCCATATGTATTTATACCCCTAATTAAATAGGAGCAAACAATTTAACAGAAAATGCATATTGGATCACTGTTTTCTGCTTGAAATGAAAAGTGAGGATTTACAGAACGGCAGTTACAAAGATTTGAGTGGGTGTGGCCCTTGTGTTTTCTTCATTAAAATTCGTTATTTGTGAACTGAACAATATGGCTTTGCTTTACGCAGTGTATATATATATATATATATATATATATATATATATATATATATATATATATATATATATATATATATATAAAATGTATATGCATGTTCTTTTTATTTCTGCCATTTCTGTTCTCCAGGTTGGTGATTGCCAGTCGCCTCCATCCCTGCCCCGTTCTCCTGGGCCTGCTGAAATTCGTGGCCCCGTCTCGCCCCTTCGTGGTGTTCTGCCAGTACAGAGAGGTCATTTTCATTTCCCTCCACTCGTGCTGTGACTGTGATTTTCTTCAGGGATTGTCACTGAACTCTGCTCTCTCTCTCGCTCCCCGATCTGCAGCCGCTGATTGAGTGCTACACCAAGCTCAGGGAACAAGGTGGCGCCATCAACCTCCGGCTCTCGGAGACCTGGCTCAGACATTACCAGGTAATTTCCACCCCTCGCCTTCGATTTAATCGTCCCGCCGCCCATCTGATTCTGATTGCTGCGCGGAGAAATTTTGTCCTGTTAAGTAAGTCACGAAGAGCCGCTTGTGGGTTTACAGTGTTTCTGCTTATCGGACTGTAATAGTTTGCCTTCTCTGTGCTGGAAACGATAATGACACCTGTAAATGATGGGGCTTGATGCATGCAAACGTTGTTTTTGCAATGCACCCCCGCTAGGTACGGAGAAAATTCCCATTTGAATCACTGGCATCAATCTGTGTTTATTGCAGAATTCTCCAGTCATTCATATATAAAAGTGCCAGTGAGAAGGATCTCATATGGCACTCGTTGGTAGGCACTGTCGATGCCAGTTTTTTTTCTAGTGTTTATTTGATGCTGAACTAAATTTGTGAATGCCAGAGGTAGGAGAAGTTCCTCCCCAAGTTCAGAAGAACGTGGGTGTTGCTCGTTGCAGTCACAGAGCTGTTAGGAGTATGCAGGTGACCTTTGACCCCCCTGCTGCGTGATTGTGTTGCAGGTGCTGCCCAACAGGACACACCCTGTGTTACTGATGAGTGGAGGAGGAGGCTATCTTCTGTCAGGGACCACCGTCATGGCCGAAGCCTCCCAGCCCTCCGGCTCACAAAGAGCAGAGGAGCCTTCTCTCAAAAGAAAACTAGCGGAGACCGAAGGCTAATATCACAAGACAGTCTAGGTTTTTTAATAGTTAATATTGTTATTTTTCTGGAACGATGCCGAAAGAACCAAATTCTGTTTTACTTTGAGATGCGAGTGGGAAGGAAGACGATACAGAGAGCCTGTTTCGCCCACTTAAGCTGCTTCTAACTGAACTTTCAATCATCCAAACAGTTTAGGAGTTTATTTTTCATTTTATTTTACAGCAAGTGCCAAGCAGAAAACTAAATGTTTCATTATGGCAGGCCTGTACAGTGAATTACAAACCCAGCGATGTATAGACTTTTCAATAAATGATATGGAAAAAATTGTTTTCCTAGAGCGTGTTATGTGAAGTTATGTTTTCAATGCACTTGAAGCCTTCAGGGAATGTGGCATTGAGACACTACTGTTAGTGGTTACTGACGCTTGGTAATTGGTAAATTTTGCACCAAAGGAAACACGGACAAGCAAGTTGTTACTCTTTAATCATTTTAAGTGAAAGAATCTGGCATTTTCACCGAGGTTAGATGGGTAGTAAATTTTACACTTGTTCAGATTCTGATTCAGAGTGTCTTGTAGAGCGTCTGCCTTAGGTTGTGCATCTGTCACGGTTCGCATAGACTGTGCAATAGTAACATGTACGATTGGTTTTCTTTACACCTCCTGATGCAGTTTCTTCTTTTACACAGATTTCTTGTAATGTCTTTCTAGTTCCATTCATCCAATATTTAAAGAGCATTGGGTGTTCAAAATGACATCAAAGTCATTCCTGATTTAAATTCTGGATTTTTAAGGGGTGGTTCGTTTTCCCCTCTGTACACTGTCCCCAAAACTAAACAAATACAGTGAAGTGTAGTCTGCAGATTCCCTCCACACATGACGTTTCAGTCAGTAAGCATTTCAAAGCGTGAAAGAAAAAAAGTTTTAAGAAGTACAGACATCAGTTTCAAGGGGGTAAAAGTTTTGTGTGCAGATTAATTATAGATGGTAGAAGCCTCTTGTTTATACTCTGTTAAATGAAAATACCTCTGAAGCTTTGTACGGTCCAAAACTCACAGCACATGGGTAGTTATGAATAAAATATGTGTTTATTAAATTAATAGCATGTTGGCCTGTCTCTGGCCTTAATCGCTGCTTAAATGCCTTGTAGAAGGCTGCTAATTTCTGGCTGAAAGATGATGTCATTATGCGCCAGTCTTTTAAAGCATTAGAAAACTCCACTGCCGAGAACGGCCATCTTGTCCTTGCCCTTATTCTGTTTTCCAGTTCATTCCAAAGAAGTTTTATCGGGTTGGAGCTGGGGCTCTGTGCTGGCCACAGAAGTGGTCTGATGTAAACCATACATGGTAACATCCATAGTTTCACCATTTTCCCGCGGTCAGGTGGAGTGTTCCATGACTTGGTAGGATAGACTAATTGTGGTTATCACAGATTATCCATGTATCACAGTTGCAGCTGGATTTTTAACATCATTAGTCTAGCTCTGCTCTCTAGTGCTGGAAGTTGCTCTGGAAGTGGCTCTGAGCATATGCTAAATTAATGTAATGTAATGTAGTCTGTAGGCTGACCTGCTACAATGTGCTGGCTCAGTGCTTTTTTTCCAAGTCTTTATGTTTTGAATATCAAACCTAGATATCTATGGAACAAGTCTTGTACAAAGCATGCATTCCATTTCACAATAAAATGTTATGGAGTGTAATCATAAGTGTTGAAAGTGTTGTATGCTAATAAAATTAAATTTAATTGATCTAGTTTAATTTGCGTCAGCAACAATTACCAACAGCTAGACGAAATAAAGCGTCAGGTGAATACTTGCTCTCGGGGTGTTTCATTGGTGGTTTGATCATTACGAACAAGCCTTGAATTCAATTTTGTTTTATTAAAGTTCATTAAATATATGACTGCCAGAAGTCAGGTTAGGTTGAATTTTGTCATTTACTATTAAGGTTTCTTCTTGCTCAGCTCACTTGTTACTAAGAGATTTCAAACATGCCTGTTGCCATAATTGATGCAGCTCTTAACAATCTCACATTTGACGCATTTTGTAATTGTTGCCTTTAGATTTTTTTCGCTTTATTAGAAGCAGATTGTTAATGATAGTGTTTCAAAGAATGAGGAGAGGTATTGTGAATTCTCTCACTTTAAAAATGTTTGGCAAGTGTAACACTGAATTGTGTGAAAGCAGTATCCTCAGAGGGAGAATAGTTTTGGTCCCAGAATAAATATTTTTTATTGACTGCAAAGGCAAAGACCAGAAAAACAATGATCTGTCAAGAACACAAAACAATCATTCAGAATTAACACATAAGCAAAACACTTTTTTTCTTATAAGTATCTATTTAATTCTAAATAATTCCCATGCCAGTTATCTTTTTTAAAATTGCACAAATACAAATATTTACTCCAGTGCATCAGGAACAAGACTTTATTTTTTTATTTTTATGCATTCAATTTTCTTTAAACTGAAGATCAACATGTCCGCGAGTTAGATGGCGCCTGTAGTTCTCACTAAGTTCTCTAGCTCTGGAATGGTATCTTTGTGTCGCGGTTCAGTCTCTCCGGGTCTCATGAATCTTCTCTGCTATTTTCTGCAGCTCCATGTCCATGGCAGCTAGGTTCTCCAGCTCCTTTTCCTGCAGGGACAAGCAAAAAAAAAAAAAAAAAAAAAAACACAAAGTTTGTTATGAAGACAGAATGACGTATTGTATCGGTTTGAATCCCATTCTAATTATTCCTCTTTCATGGGCAGTAAACCCAGGGTTGAATGTACAGTACAGCAAAGCATGTGAAATCTTTCTAAATGGGCATTTCTGCTTGACCCCATGGGTCAAACTTCTTTAATTAGACATCAATTAATTCTACAGCAACATACAAGACTACATCTGACTGTGGTCCTCCGGAAAATGAATGGATGGTCAATTAGGCCCACTGCCCCAAGTCCCTTTGGTAAAGTGTTAATGTGTGAATCCTTGGCTACACAAGAAAGAATCACTCATTTTCGCTCCTCGCTATGAGGGTACAGGCTATCCCTGTGACTGAAAGTTTACTTAGAAGTGAGAACAGAATAAAAGCAGAATAAAAGCAGCGCTATGTTCCGACTGGAGAGATCTGCAAACTGCCATTCCCAGTGGAACTTGTGGCAGTGCAATGTAATTACAGGAGCCTGGTGCAGTCACGCAGGCAATGAAGCAGAGCCGTATCGCTCCTGGCTGATTGACGCAGTCCTCTCACTGCTGGCACCTTTATTCCAGCAACAATATGACAGCTGTCAGTTAGTCTGGCCTCTGGCACACCCTCTCCATGTTTGCACTTTAATTCTGAGTTGGGCTTTGATGCTGCAATTAATCAAACACCCACATAAGGGAAATTGAAAATTCGGAGGAGCTTTAACTATGAGCATTTTCAGACGTCGTCTACCTGTTGTCTTCCGCTCTGATGAAAATGTTCAATATCTGAAAATGGCTGGAGGGGTAAATGAGAACCATCTTGTTGCAGTGCCTGCTGCTTTCGAATGGGCCTGTGCACAGATTTCAGGCTTGCATTCTCCCACAGAACGCAGCACAGTTTTATAGCCCACATCACTGGAGGACGGATGGTTCAAGCTCAAGACATTATTGAAGTTGCTGCTGCCTTACGCCTGGCAGCAGAAGGTATGTAATTCCCACCGCAATATTTTCACAAAGTTTATGATCTCGGAGGTACTGCTTGCTAAATAAGCCAGGGAAGATACTTCATTACGGATTGATTTATGTTCAGTATGTAAGTATCCGTCAAAACAAACCGTACGGCTTCCCCCAAGAAAAAAGGCATTAAGTTTATCTACAAACTTTTTATGTCCATGTAGATGTACACTTGCAAGAACTTATGGAAGACATTGAAAAATAAAAAAATAAAAATTTAGAAAGCACTTGATATTGAAAACATGGTGAACATAAATTATGCATGCGGTATGTTATTGGCACTGTTTTAGAATTGTTATTATGTTTATTTATATGATTTAATTGCTCAAGAGAGCAATTAAAAACTTCATATCCCAAAGACAGATGAATATTCTCAAATAAAGAGACAGGATTGGGTATTTACTTCTGGTGTTCTTCTGGTTGAAATTCTACCACTATAGTAACTGTGATATATCTACAGGGCCTGAAGGTATGGTGTTAAATGAAATTCTGTTTTGAAAGATTGAAAGTGAAATGATGAAAGGTTTCAGATTATTTGAAACCATCTGTGCTTGCAGGGTTTATTTCTTAATGAAAAATCTGTTACAACCGTAACACTCTGTGCTAAATGGTTCAGTGTGAAAAGTGTATGCCACAAAGGGAGACATTCAATATAACCTTAAGTACTTTGCTTAGATCTTCGAGTATCAAAGTTAAGCAAGTACTGCAATTTTAAACTCTCTCTCCATGTTTTCTGTTAATATCTAGCGATATATATCATATTTGTAATGATGTGTAAGGACTGAAATGCAACACTCACTTAAAACATCTAATATCTATTTTGTAACGTGTTGTTCATGGCCAGCATGGTTCTGTCGTATTTCATACCAGATCCAATGCTTAAGTGTACAGTGTACCATATTGGTCAGGGAACAGAGTAAAAACAAATATTTCTGTATACTTGGATACTCCTGAAATAATGTGAGCAAGCTGCCCTGAATGAGAGTGTCTGTCAAGCATATGGGTAATAATGAATGACTGAATATGCTGTTTAAAACAGGTTAATGAATGTGATTTTTTTTTTTTTTTTACATCTCTACTACATTACCTCCTCTGGAGTGAGAGGTCTCTTATGAAGAGTCCTCTTTTCCTCCTCCGGCTCCGACAGGCCGTTAAACTCGGCTCTCTTGTAGTTGAGGAATTTGGCGAGCTCGTCCATTTTGTTGGCTGGATACGGTCTCTTCTCCTGGAGGCGCTGGGGGAGAGCCTCCGCGCTGTCCAGTCTCCTGCTCCACCAGTCCCCCTCCGCCTGCCTCCTGTCCTCCTCTGTCTCCTGTCCTCCCCCCCTCAGAACAGCACGTTTCCACCAGGCGGGGTGATAGTAGCCCCGGTACTCCCAAGGGGACCTCTTTTCATACGTCTCCTCCTCACTCAGGAGGTGCGGTTCCGCTTCTTTACTCTTTTTGGCCAGGAGGTACCTCATAGCTGCCTCCCTCTCATCTTCCTCCTCCTCGTCATCGTCGTGACGTTTCTCGTCCTCGTGGTGCCTCTTCGCCTCCTCACCAGCGTGGTGTCTCTTTTCTGACAGGTGATGCCTCTTTTCCAGCTCGTCTTCCTCTTCCTCCAGGCTGTGCCGTTTGGAGACCTCCTCGTCGTGGTGTCGTTTTTCCTCATCCCTCTCTTCCTCCTCGCTTTCATCCGATTGGCTCCTCTTCTCCTCTTCGTCCAATGAATCTTCATTCCGCCTGTGCTTTTTGTGGTGGTATCTATGAGAGGGTTTCCAAATGCGTTTGTGTCTCTCCTCGCTCTCCTCCGACTCCTCAGATCTCTTCTCTTGGGAAGTGAGCTCCTCTGACTCTTCATCAGAAGGTTCTCCACTCCGTCTGGGCTTTTTGTGGTGGTGCCTGTGAGAGGGTTTCTGAATCCTTTTTTCTCTCTCTTCACTCTCCTCTGAAAATTCAGACCTCTTCTCCTCTGAGTTCAATTCCTCTGACTCTTCGTCCAAAGAGTCTCCGCTCCGCCTGTGCTTTTTATGGTGGTACCTGTGAGTGGGTTTCCAAATGCGCTTATCTATCTCTTCGCTCTCCTCCAGCTCTTCAGGCCTCCTCTCTTCGGAGTTAAGATCCTCTGGTTCATGCTCAAAAAAAATACTCCGTCTGTGCTTTTTGTGGTGATATCTATGAGAGGGCTTCCAAATTCGTTTCTCTCGCTCTTCACTCTCTTCTGACTCCTCAGACCTCTTCTCTTCAGAGTTCAGGTCCTCTGACTCATCCTCCAAGGAATCTCCACTCCGCCTGTGCTTTTTTTGGTGATATCTATGAGAGGGCTTCCAAATGCGTTTCTCTCTCTCCTCGCTCTCCTCCGACTCATCAGATCTCTTCTCTTGAGTCTCATGGTCCCACTCCTCTCCTGGTCCCTCCCCCACCCTCATGCTGTGCTCTGACCCGCTGTGGTGGTTTCGCTTAGACACCTCCCCCTCATCCTCTGCACTGTCTACATGGTGGCTTCTGTCCACTAGGTGATGGTGCTGCTCCCCCTCTGTCATTTTGTCCTCATGGATTTGTCGTTTCTCCTCCTCTGTCTTCAGGAGGTCTTTCAGGTTCTCGGCCTCCTCTTTGTCCCCCTCCCTGAGGTCAGGTTCCTCCACGTGCCTTTTGACTTCCTCTTCGGGTTCCTGGCTTTGATCTTCCTCAGGACGCACCACCTCTTCACCACTCTTCTTCTCTTCCGTTCCATGTTTTGAGCCTACAGATAAACAGTCAGGATCATTCAAAAGCAAATTGAGTAAAATGACCAGTTTCCAAAAGCTCTGAAGAAAACTCAATCTGTTTTCTGTTTTTGGCCAGGTCTGTTTTGGATTTCTGACTAATGTAAGACAGTGTGCAGTCTCTCACAATGCTTCCTACTCACTGCCTCAGGCAAAACCTCCTCATCTGAGCCTACATCTGATGCCACTGCAATTAAACTTCGTGAAAGTTCGGCCAGTGGTGTCAGAGCTTTTCAAACATTCTGTCAGCTGCCCTAATGACCTTGCAATTGTGTAAGTCATAGTCTGTTATTACTCCTGAAGAGCTACACCCCTTCAGGGAAACCCAACAGTCACACACTACATGTGTGAAATTCACCTGTGTTTTTCCCAAAAAAAGATATTTTTAACTCTGTTGACTGTGACATGCTGCTGTTTAATATTCGAGTCAGCAGTCAGCACTTAATAGTTTTCATTTCTTGCCATTCTGGTAGGTGAGATCATTGTTAGACTGTAGCTGTCTAGACTAATGAAGCAAGCAGCATATCACCTTTCATAGGCTTACTTTGATGGGAGAATTACTGCTCATTTTTTGCTTTTGCTTTGTATAACAAGGGATGAATTATTTTGGGATGTCTTGGGGTTTGAGAGCCTATTGCAAGCGATTGACTTGAGTTTTTTTGTGGATATGTTTTCATTAAAGTTCAGAGATATGTATTTGCCTTTTCACAAAGGACTTTGCCAGCAGCACAATATTAAAACAAGTCTGATGACACCTCATCAGCTCACCGCAGTGCAAGGACTGCCCAGAATGGCAATCAGTCCCCCTTCAAAACTACCTTCCTGCAACTCTAGCTCCTGACAGCAATAACACCCAGCTCATTTACACATAATCATGAAGTAGGAACCTGTTTACCTGGGAGGGGGTATTGCTGCATATTTTCCAATAGACTGAACACAGGAAATAACTTTAAAAGAAAATACTTTGCCTAGAAAACCCACATTTTTCATGTTATATATCAGCTTTTGGAAGATCTATAGGTTTGTACAAGATTGAGGATGCAATGAAAAAGAGCAAAGTGTGTTGAATTTAATTTGATCTGGAATTTAACATTCAGCATGATAGGTACATATATTTATTATACTTTTAATATATAACGCAAGACGCCATCAGCCTATACGCCCCACATTCCTTCAGAAAATTCACGTTTTGGATGAGTACATTGTGCTGTTGATAGTCATAGTCATGTGTACCGATCATATATGTTGTGTTAAAGTATTTACAGTACGTGAAGTCATAGATTTTACTATGCCTGATAGTACGTAACCATGTGCGAGAATCTCTGTTTTGTTTCATTTAAACATGTCACGAGCATTTCGATTCAGAATCTCAGCATCACTACAATGCAGTCAAAATCTCGGCAATTTAGTCTGAATCGAACGCAGCAATCTAGAGGTGTACAATGCAACGGGACGAATTCAATAAATCGTTACATGTCCTGCCGCTAGTTGTTCGTGTAATGTTACCCAGCATGTATAACGAAAGCTCTGTTAAACGTAAATGCAATCAAACAGCCGCGCCAGAATGAATGACCACTAAATATACGCAAAAGAAAACGACGGCAGGGAGATGCAATATCAATGGGAGGAGTGGGAATATGTTTTAAAGACTCCGCCTGATAACTTGCACAGAAGACTTTTTCCAAAGGTGTACGCAGATTTAGCCCAATCAAAGTTCTCATGTCAGTTTCCATCAAGAGGTTAGCAAATGCTGGACTATACTGAACTTACCTGCTTTCAGAATGTCTTTGCATTCTGGATCCACCGGCGGAGTGTTTGGTTTGGACAGTGCCTTCGACAGGACCTCAACGATACAGCGTGTCACCTGAAATTAAAGGCTCTGCTTATTTTCCTTGGACTTTTCTATTTCTGCAACAATAGTGTGTAACTTTTTGGTGAATCGTATTAATTTAAGTAGCAGATCTGTGTCGGAGAGAAGGGCAAGCATCTTCATTTTCTGGTTATCGAAAAACACGTACCAAATCCTCCCTCTTCGTCTCTACCCCAGCAGGAAGAGATAAATTATCTGGAAACGTAAGAATATTGAAATATTTTAAACGGTATCAAGACGGTATGACACCCACGTAAAGCATGCAGATATATGTCTGCAATTATCAGTGCCGCTACGTGTAGCAGGCTCTTCTTTCAAATAGATCAAGAAAGCAATCATGGTAAACTCAGTGCAAATCAAGAGTAGCTTGGAGATTCGTTTAATGTATCGTTATAAACAACCTGTATTTTTCCCGAATGATTTAATATTTTTACCATATGTGAACGTTAAAAGGAAAAGACAGAGTAACTAATTCATTTTGGTTACACGTCTGAACACTGAATAAAACTCCCACTTGAAAGAATCCCTTTCCCACCCGACGATATAGCTCTTCTTCGCACGGCTGCTGTCCACGGTCCTGAAATGCCTGTCTCCCCTCTCAAAACCTCGTCGTACCGAATAACATTTGCCTACCTGCGACGAAAGAAACCGCCAAAGCAACAAGAAACGTAAGTTTCATAATGGAAAATATGCTGATCAGTTGTCCTTTTCGCAACTGTACAAGATAGTAATACTGATTAAAAAAAGAAAGGGCAACTTGAAACAAAACTCATCGACGCCAAGTCCTCGCCCGTAGTGTGTCAGAGCCGAGCGGGTTTCTCAGCTCAGCGCACTACGGCAGACTGGATCATTCTGCTCCGGTATAAAAAGGGGAGGCACAAAAAAACAGTTTCAAGATTGAGGAGGCGTGGGAGACGTCCTCAATACCCCGAGCCTGCGTCATGATACCCCAACCGAGAAAATGACTTTCCATGATAAAGTCTTCATCGCTTAAGAGTAGTAGGCTATAGTCTTTTTGCAGAAGTATGCTCATACGTTTACCAGGACATTATTTTATTTGGGATTTTGCCTAAAGAAGCGTTTTTGATCCGTTATTTTCAATATTTTGATAGTGCTGGGGGGTGCATCAAGTTTGAGCTAAAAAAAAAATCGAAGACATAGCCTAATTTAATACGGATACATGTGGAAAACAGTTTGGGAAGCATCGTGGATTCAGCTAGCATGGTATTGATTAAAAATATGACAAAAAATGATGATTACTGTCAAGCAGAAGCAAAATGATCATATCATGTATCCTTTTATACAAGTATTGCCGATTGTACTGTAATATAAATATTATACTGACTTTGGCATCTATGAGAGGTCTTTGAAAAGATAATCCTCACAGGTTTTCTTGACAAGTGTTAATTAATTTAGATCTAATTAGCATTTGAAATGTATTTTAGGGTTTCTGGATAAAAAAAAAACAAAGTGACGCTTTTGTAAATTAATCCCAGGAAAAATATTTGTAGGACATGTCGAGCAAAAGGTAAATCAACGGTCTTTAATGTGCAAGGCTGTTTAAAAAATCCTCGGTATACTCAACCAAAAACTTTCATTGAGTTTTATATCTTTAGAGGTCAACTCTCTGGGCTTTCTACACTGCCATCGGCAAAATTACTTGGCTCCTATGTGAAGCAGACAATTTCTGTCACCAGTGTCATCCACAGGCCCACTGAAATGTGCATATTTAGAATAATAATGTTCAAAAAGTGTAATTGGATGGATCAATCAGATTTCTAAACACACAGCAGCTGAGTGAGATACTCAAACCACATTTCCCTGGTAAAAATTCAGACAGAATAAATGGGCTATAAAATGCATGAAATAGAAAGACAGTACATCTGAGATGTACTAGATACTAGAAGCATATAAATTGCTTGTAAATCAAAAACAATGGTCTCTTCCATGCCTTTGTAATTCAATCATAGTTTCTATGGGCCTCATTGAGGATTCAATCACATGGTAAACTGTTGGCCCCGTTACTTTTGGAAAAAAATCTTAAAATTTCAGTAAATTGCTACCTGAGAAGGGAACTCAGGATTGTTTAAAATAGAGATTATCTCCAACTTACATTAACATTTTGTGACAGACAATGAAACAGTAGTTTTATATCGTATTTCCTGAATTTAGAGTTC
Source organism: Megalops cyprinoides (assembly GCF_013368585.1). Lineage (NCBI taxonomy): Eukaryota > Metazoa > Chordata > Actinopteri > Elopiformes > Megalopidae > Megalops > Megalops cyprinoides. Next base: position 6,252,542 of record NC_050599.1, read on the forward strand.
AGTGTCATTTCTCATAAACAGGTGCTGGTTGTGAATTCAAACTCCAAGCAGAGTTAGATTATTTGTTGACATGCTAAAGGAGCTGAATTTGAAGTAATAGAAAAAGCAGTTGCAGATCCATAACGTCTTTATCAGGCTTGTGTGATTCTACAAAAGATCCTCTACGTTATTAATTGGATTTGCTGAACAGACACCACTATCCAAGGTGACACACATAACTTTCGCATTCTACACTTATATACCTGACTGCATGTAATGAAGCAACATTGGATAAGCACCTTGCTGAAATGCGCAACAGTGGGCCTGCAGTTTTCTGTACTCCAGTCCAATTCTCCGGCTTCTCTCCTACAGTCATGCTGTTGCATTGATTTTCATCAGTATCTGCGCCGTTGCTGTGCAACATCCCTCCCTCTCCTTGGAGCCTGTGTTTTTAGTGAAGTGATGAGATATAAAGAGTTGTGTCATCCACACTTTTTTGGCTGTTCTTATTGCCTGTTGCAACAAATGATACCATCATTAAAGGGAATACAATGAAATTATTCCAGTTAGTCCAAATGTGAGACTGCCCTATCTTCATAAAGTGCATTTAAGGTTTTCTTTATGCATTGACCTTTGCAATGATGATGTGCAGCACGAGAAATATGGACTGATAGCCAGGATGCACTCAATCCCAAAATAAGTCTTTTCATATACATGGGGTGCAAGTATTAAAGAAACTTATGTCACATCAAGGGGATATCTGATGGTTAAGTGATAATGAAAAGGTTTCTGGCTGTGACTCATTAGTTATTCTCTCTATGTATACACCCACATGTGTTCATGTAACTGTAAGCGCTAATGGCAGGTGTGAGTGCCAAATGCACTTTCTCCATGTCTGTGAACATGAACTACTATTAAAATTTAAAATGCATTCTTGAAATCTTTGTGGTTCTCTTTATAGGGTCGGTGTAGTATAGTTCCCCCTTGATGCCGCAAGAGAATCACAGCAATTTGGGTAAATGTCTCAGATATTCAAACATTTAAAAGGCACACAGATATGACTACAGTCTGGCTGACTTCTTTGCAACAGAAAGACTTGAAAATAGTTCAGTGGCATAGATTTTATTAATGCCTTTAATTGCTGAATATTAAAATAACACTAGAATGTCATGAGTGTAAAAATAATATTCTGAATTATTAAAAAACAGTAGCACATATCTTATATTTAGCCAAAACTCATTGCCCATGTAATGTAATAATCAGTCAACTATTTTTTATTCACTGCATGTATTTTGTTATTGAAAATATGTATGGTAAGATGGTATTGGCATTCAATTCTATTCAATTCAATTCAGTTTTAATCATATAGCGCTTTTTACAACATGAGTTGTCACAAAGCAGCTTTACATTGATATTCCAGGCCTGATAGCCCCTCAGAGCAAGCCAAAGGCAACAGTGGCAAGGAAAAACTCCCTGACCAATAGGAAGAAACCTTGAACAGAACCCGGGTCAGAGGGGGAGCCCATCTGCTTCTGGCCAGCACAAGAGAGTAAGACAGCAATATACAGTGCGTAATGGTATGTATGGTACCACAGTATTGGTATTGGTATTGATATACGGTAAAAGGTTTGGTCACGACAGATGAGCCTTGAGGGTTTTCTTAAATGCATTTGTCAGAGTCTTTGCTTTGAAGATTTTCTTGGCATCATCACTCCAACAGTTTCAAGTTACAAACAATTGTATCAGCAGGGAGGAGGAGATACTCAAAGGACCAAACCAAACTGGAATATCAAAGGCCACTTAATGAAGGGTTTTAACAGTCGGGATTAGCCAAGAGAAATCACGACCCCTTGGGAGACTCACGTTTCATACTCAACAGATTTCACACCCCTCAGTTACACTCCTCAATGGGTATTTTTGGGTGAAGGGTGTTACGTAAGACACAGTTAAATAATTCACGGGCTATTGATGTAAACCCGATGCTGTGAAAATACCACAGAGCCTTCAGCAGAATTGCATTAAATATGCAGCACCACCTTGAAGGGAGAAAGCAGCTGCCTTCATTATATGTAATGAGTGAACTTCTTAAAAGTCCTAATATCTAAAATATGGAAATATTTTATTTTTTTTAAATGGCCTACTTCAGAGGCCTGTCTTGAGTTTTAAAGAAGGAAGGATCTATATTTACAAATATCCAACCAGCCTATCAGCATAGTTAATATTTGTATGGAATATTGAAATATTTGAACAATTTATATATTGTACAGCTTGTAATTATTAGTCAGTGTGTTGCAGGACACTGTTTGAATTAGGGCATATGGAGTGGTGTTGTTTATAATAGCCTTGGCAGTTTTGTTCTTGAGTGTCATTAGAAAAACCATTACTGTGTGATGTATTCTGAACTACAGTGGTTTACCCTCTAGAAAAGACATTAACTTTATTGGCTTCAGTTCCTTCCTAAATATATCTGCATGTGTGCTCTCTATTATTGTTGATTCAGGATGACAGTGGTAATTCTTGCAGAACTTCCTTCAAGATCCCAAGGACACATATTGAACTTGAATTTCAGTTGCAAGGCATCCAGATATTTGAATGACCTTCCAACCCACCCAAAAGCCATTTCTGTATTTTTTAATGCTCTTAATACACTTTCAGACAATAATGTTCTCTTTTCTGAATGCAATGTGAAAGAGCACCCCCCCCCCCCCCCCCGTTGTTGTAGAGTCAGTGTAAGACTAACCTGCAAAAATGATAATAAATGCACATATATGAAAGATACATTCAGTCTACCCATATGGCTAAGATTTTCCTAAGCCCTACACTGACCTGTACCTATCAAAACTGCCCTCAGTTGGGCTAAAATGCTCTACGGACCTTATAACCGCCCAAAACAAAGAGCTAAAGATAATCCTTCAGATACAAGTTTAAGGCATGAAAATGAGAAAAGTGGGTCAGACTCCAACTGCAGCTTCCTGCCAGCCCGTGTTGCTGAGGAGGTTACAGTGGCGGGCAGTCTTTGATGTCTTGGCAGCGGTATTTACAGCGGAGACTCCGGGGTGTGCTGCATGAGTAGGTTTTCAGGCCGATATGACAGAGGAGCAGGGTAGTGCTGTAACTCCGGAGCAAGGTGGGTTAGTCTAAGACAGACGAGAGAAATGATACTCATTAATACAGCCCAGCCAATGATATTGGCGCTCCAACAGCTAATTTATCTTATTGCATATTTCCAGACCACATGCTGGACTCCAAAGCAGACATGCAAATGCAGCTGACCCACAGCAAGGTAAAGTACTGCAAAGCTGTGATTGGTTGTTAACACATGATTTACTAAAATTGTAATTTTACTTGTATTAGCAGAAGCAAATTAATCTCTCAACTATTTTGAAGTTATTACTGAATTATAATTAACAGAATACACATCACTGATCTTGTACACATCAGTGTTTTTGCATAGCAAAATCTGTTTAGGATTACAACAGATCTAATTTGATGACAGCGATGTACGTATTTGTATGTTACTTTGTGATTACCCTCAGCAGTTTTGCATTTTTTACATGGTGGCTACAAATTAAATCTTGTTTCCGTCACAGGGTGCATGTCAAGTCATTCCATCAATCAAGTGTTGATTTCCTCCACTTCAGCGTCCAAAGAAACGCAGTGGGAAGCATTTCACTGCAGTTCGGTATTCCATTTCAGGCTGGCTACAGCTTTGTTTTCCAGCTCTGAATCTCGAAAGCTGAGTGCAATGAATTATACAGGCATCATGCTCTGAATGTTCAGGGCCCTATTAAGTATTAATATTTCATTGAGTCATAAAGAGCAGCACAAGCTTTAAAGCATCGCAGTGGCAGAAAAAAAAGAGCAGAAAATATTTAAATGGACCTTTACCACTGAAAAGAAGGCTGCCCTCAAGGCCTTTGGACATGCGATTATTTGTCTTTTATCAAAGGTCGTTTGTGTGCTGGAATAAAATAAGAGCCAGAGGAATAAAAAATTAGTGCTCGAAAAAGCTTTTGAGCTTTGATCTGTGCTCTGACACAGCACTCTTCTGAGTCAAAACTAACAGGATTATATTTTTTAATCACAAAGAGAGGCATATGAGCATTTTTTTTTGTTTTGTTTGGTTTTCCAGCAAACCTTATCAAAGGTAACAGCGACGAATGTCCTCCAATTTTCCTCACAACAGCCTCTCTGCTTCAATTTCGAAACTCTGATGAAAGCAACAGCTGTCACACTGGCCTCAGTGGCCTTAAGCTACCAGTACAGGGCCTCACATATGCCCTGTGATATTTGCGCATATTAATGTGCATTTTTTCCACTTCCTCACTGCTCTGTGCAGTTGTCAGGGAAACTAAATTACCAACTAAAATGCCAAAATGCATCCTCGTACTTCAGGAGTTAATTTGGCATGTTCAGCCCAGCCAACGAGCTGCAGATGAAGTATCCCTTTTTATTTTACCCAGCATTGTAGGCAGATAAGGGTGTTACTGGGATTTTAATATTTTCATTTTTTTGTTCTATGCTATGTCTCCAAATGGCTACCATACATGTCCCCTCGGTTCACATGCAATTCGATGTGATGGATGCAATGAATCAATAATGATATCATAAAATGTTCCTTATAACCATCTATCACAGTTCTATTATTCATTGTAACAAGGATTTTAATTACATTCTGAATGAAAGTGAACCACCATACAAATACTAATTATCTTGCTCTTGTAGATTATCACTAGGTCTTATATATACATTAGTGTGATGTTAGCAAGAATGTTGTCCTTAAAATTGTTAGACACCATATGTGCAAATATTGCATTCACACACATATAGCATCTCCTGAGGCTCTGCACAACTTATATTTAATCTATGCTGTTTTTTTCTTTCATACGCCTTCAATGAATCTGTTGAACAGCATGGGATAAGATTGTATTAGTCTTCTGGCTCATCACTCAAAAGCCTAAAAATTCATTACTTTTAGAAGATCAATAAATAGTTACAATAGTTACAAAACTTACATTTCATTTTCAGTTAACACACTGGGTAAAACTGAAGGTTATTCATCTAAAGACTGTAAACTACTTTCTGGGCCCTTTAGGTAAGTCTCAGAGACAAATAATATGATTGATTTGTCCACAGCTGTTTTCATGGCGTGCTCTCCAGCCTTGTCATGTAAGTCTTTGTCTGAATTAAGGAGTCTGTTGGGCGGTTAGTGTTCACATAACAGTGGTGTACTGGCCATTGGGCATATCGGACAAGTCAAAAAACAAGACAAGTTTTCAATGTTAGCTGTGTGCTGTTATCGAGGTAAGAAAGCTAGCTGGCTACCTAGCGGGTTAAAGGGAACTTCAGGACCGCTGATGTCCAAGTTGTACCTAGCTAGCTAGCTAGCTGCATTAAGCACGATGATATAAAACTTGCTACTTGATGTATATTCAGAAGAATATAATCATTTGTAAAGTCCATGCACATTAACTAATTAAGAGGCAGTGTCAGTTGTAGACAGAACTTGAGAAGCGTAGCCAAATATACTTTAATTCCCAAGCACCCCCACCCCCGGGCAGGTCCTAACGGATAAGTCCAGGGCTGAATTTCTTTCCCAGTACACCCCTGTCACAAAACCACACACCTTTCTGGGTCACAGACAGCTGGAGCCATGTTACGTAAATCTCATCACTGTTCAGTAACACCGACTCATCAGTAATGTGAAAATAGGGCAAATGTTTCACATTCAACATTCTTGAAGGAATTTGTTGGCTCAGTGCATAAAAGCTGAAAGCCAGCAGCCTTACCATCCTGTAAACCTATTCTGCCTGATTTTCTGAATGTAGTATCATTATCATCATATGGTCTTTTTTTCCCCATGAAAAACATATTTCACCCAGCATTTGGTAAAAATATGTAATAAAAATACATTTTGACAAATCAGTTGTTATGTAAATAAATAGACAGGTGAATGGATGATAGCTATAAGAGAGCAGTAATGCTTTATGAATACAGACTAGAGACAGCCCTGGAAATCCCATTGTGTCAGGTGGGGGCAGAGATAACCCCCCATTAGAGCAAAGCCAAGATTTATGTGTTTACATTTGAGCAATTAGGTGCAATATTTATATAATATTACATATTTGTGTTGCTAAATACAAAATGCTTTAATTATCATCTCAAAAACAAGCAACAACAATAGACTATCAATTAACATCTATCTATTTGCATTTTAGTAACCATGGCAGCACCGCATTTCCACGGTAACAGTTTATCTCTCTTGAGTTTATTCTTTATCATGTTAAAAAGCTGATTAATATTCGATGTGAAATGTAAAGCGAATCATTCAAATATTCCACTGTGAAAGGAAGATTTTTCTAAGTATCTGAAGTATGTAATTTTGAACTCTGAGCATAAATCAGTTCCACACTATGAAATATACATGCGGCTCTGTGTAAAACACATTTTATTGCATGCTGCCCTGATGGTTTTCCAAATATCTTTTCATTTATAATCAATCCCCATGGATTTCTGTCCATGTACTTTATTTTTTAAAAGTTAATAAAGTCACCAGCTAATGCACCAGTGGACTCCTCCTGCTTAATCTGAAAAACAAAGAGGTCCCCCAAGTTTCTTGGTTTTACCAAAGCAATTTTCCTAGTAAATTGTCCCACTGAGAGAAAAATGTCTTTAAATAATGGCCACCCCCCTCAGGATCAAACAGGACAGCCACATTACTTGCTACTACATTTGCAGAAACTGTACTCATCTACTTTCCATCTGTATAATTTTGCCATTCAATCAGTCAGTTTATAAAAAACATTGTTGTTTTTTATAGGCTTGTTGGCTTATTGTACATGGTCAGGACTTATTAAAGCAATGTTTAAAATGATATAGATTTCTAGCTCTCTGTATCAATGTCCCATTAACTTATCATTAATAGGTAATTCATTATTAAAAACATTATCAACTTTTTTGCAATGCTTGTCTTAAAGTTTGTGTTGCTCACTCCTTACAAATTCCAGAAATGCCACTTCAGAACAACACCTGTATAGAATCAGCTGGTATTCATGTGTTTTCATGTTTTTTTTTGCTTTTATGAGTCGTTTAAATGGGGGTGAGTATTACTTTTAAGACACTCACTGTAAAATAAACAATCAACAGTAATAACATGCCCTGCAAAAGAATCAATAATTTATCAATGTTAATTAATATTTTATTAAGAGTGAATGAAGGGTTCATCATATAAAGGAGGACGTTTTGAAAAATGTAGGCAACACGTTTAATTTATGATGACCCGGAATAACCTGCACACAGTTTGGGAGAAATCTGAAAGCGGATGCATTTCATTTCATGGCAGGACTGAGAGAAAGAGTGGCAGCACACCCATTGTCATGGAGATCTTCAAATTTCAGTTTGGGAAAGGGTGGTACTGTACAGGCCTACTTACAGTCAAAACAGTATCTGTCAGGGTGCAAATTTGTTTTGAATATATAATATGTAAAACTATGAAGAGGGAAAATGACAGATAAAAATAGGTGCAAACTAGATCCTACAAGTTTACTATTTTGAATTCTGAATGTCTTTCCTTATTACTGCTTTTACAGTGCCACATAGCTAAAATCTGCTCAATGAATAAAAACCTTTTTTAAAATACAGCAGTGCTAACATTGCAACTATGTTTCTAGGCCAGGTTGATTAGTTAGCATATGCATACAAAGTACATTCAAGGTGACCAGACGGCGAGTCAGTGTAAAGAACACAAGAATCCAGGTCTTATTGTGGTCATGTTTTCTTTTTTGATTCGATAAACCAGACACACAAGAGATGGTAGTTAGACCACTGGAAACAAATGGAAATAGACCAATGGAAATGGACCACTGGAAATGTTTCATCTGGCCAATGTTTTAAATGAATGTATATACTGTATTATCACTTAGACATTTATTAGAGTTACTGGACCAGTGCACCCTTCTGTTATAAAATGTGCCCTATACACAGCTTTGTAAAATGTGTTTCTTTTTCCTAACTTATTTTAGTTTTATGTGAGATGCTATTCATTTTGTGGGATTATAAAACCCCACTCGTCATCTGAAATGTAAATTTGTATTGATTTTCCCAAGCTTTTACAAAGAGTACTGGTACCATGATACAAGATGACAAATTTCCTCATTTCTGTAATATGCCGAAATAACCTTGAGCATTTGCACTGAATATTGATGTTCTCAGCTGAGAATTACCACATTAATATGTATTATATAACAGCATATATTGTACTATTATTGTTAAAGATAAAAAGATGAAGCGTGGTCAAAGGGGGACATCATGATACATTTACAAACAGGCAATGATGTATGTATATGATGGGTCATAAACAATTCATGCAGGAAGTTTCATTATGTATTTATCTGGTTATCAACATTGTGGAACATCTAAAGTTGGATTATTAGGAGTTAGTCAGGCGTTACTCAGCGTATACACTGCCACTTAATTTGTGCACAATCTGATTAAAGACATTACAGATTTCCCCAACTATTACTCAGAAAATGAATGACAGGGAGTTCTGCCCTCTCCGAAATCACAGTAATCTTCACTGATTACCTTACACTCAGCCTGCAGGCCTTCGTCATCACCCTCACACATCTGCACGGGGGCAGGCAAAAGAAAGAGCGAATTTGCAGGCGAGGCCCGGTGGCTGAGCGAAGGCGCGGTCTGCAGGTGTGCTTTTCATCTGCTTACTTATACATTCAGGAAGCAGATGGCAACAAAGGTGCTTTGTGTTCGTCTCTCTGTAGAACACAAAGATGTTGTCTCTCTTTTCCCTCCTACGCCGGACAGTTCACATCTCCCTCTTTTGTTCTGGGAATCTCTCCTACAATTTATAATGCCTTGTCAATATACCGCTCCCTGGAACCTGTACCTGGAGGGGTTGGGGGGGGTGGCTTGATTCTAAAATGTCAGCGATCTCCCCAAACAGGGGGCTGGGAGAACAATGCCACCATCAATCATCGAATCATATGAATCACTGCATATGCACACTTTAAAGAGACCAGGGTTGGTACTGATTAAACCCATGTCCTGTCATCATTGTCTCTCCCTCTCATTCATTTGTCTCTGTGTAGCATCAGTCTCAAACTAACTGAATACACGGCAATGACAGCTCATTAAGTATTACCTGTACGATTCAATCTAAATGGCACATATATGAAATGGCCATTTCTTCGTATCATTTAAGGATATTTCACAGGTGTTGCCTAACAGAATCCCAAGGTAAGCCTTGTCCTGGAGTAACTGAAACATTTCTGAGTATTTCTTCATTGGCACAAAAACCAGCAATTAAATATTCTCCCATAATCCCTCAAGACATACTGTAACTTTAATCCAATCACTGACATCCACCATATGTTCAAACACACCACTGAAGAAAAGTTCAACTTTTAACCCCCCCAAATCCTCCTAGGTAATTTTTTCATAAGTGGGCTACATGAAATAGAGCTATTTTAGTTTGAAATCACCACAGTACAGTACTGTATGTCTTTTCAGAAATTAGTGCTGTGGTTAGTTCATAGCTAATCAAGGACTGTGAAATTTTTGCTATGCCTGCTCTATGAATTATAAATACAATTCATGAGAGAAGCCACTTGAGTTTTCTGACGCAGAGTCATGGATTTTGAAAAAATCATGCTATCATGGTTCATCATTTGGTTTTGAAAAATATATATTCCCAGAGAATAAAATGCAGTGTATGTAATGACATGCGTTGTTCACAGTATCGAGCTCTTGCTGTGTAGCATCCTGTTTTGAGCCTTTCTTCTTTTCCTGGCTTGAGAATTTCTTTGAATATTTGCCATCACATTTTAACATTTAGTGAAATATTAATCTGACAAGTTGTACATGTAACAATGATACTATGGAAGGGCTGCTTGCACGTGTGTGTGTTTATGGAGTCTCAGCTGTGATTAACAATTTATTTTAAAAAAAACCTGGACAATGCATGTGCAGCATGCAAACAGTCTGATTTCATCAGTAAATAACTATGCAGTCAGGCGTACAGTAAGAGACACTAGAAGAGTCTTCAGGAGTTCTCTAGAGAACTGAGATTCTCTTTTTAAAAAACTGGGTGATGCATATGTCATAAATTAGACATATAAAAACTATTTTTGAAGTATTATTTTTAAATATTCTGATTATGCCCATCTGTTTTCTTTTTTTTTTTTTTTTTTTGCACTGCCGCCGTAAATCTGAGAAAAATATCAGGGAAATTGGAAAACCCATGAGAGGAGTTTTCCCCCTGCTGCAGTCTGCGTGTTTCCAGGCACATCTGAAAGCTCATTAGGAGGTGAGGACATGATAGCAATTACAAACAAGTGCTGATTCCCGGCAAGGTCTGTTTGGCATTGTGGTCTGCACGGCGGGATTCCAGTGGACACCCTTAAGTCTGTGTAACATGCTGCATATGAAAATTATTGTGTAGTGCTTGCTGAATGGGCCTGCAGCGAGACAGGTTTGTCGACGCAGGTCTAATGTCCATAAAGTAGTGCCTTTGGGAGGAGGTTCCTTGCCAGAGCTCTCATGATCTGCTTACCTGCTTGCTCGTGTGAAACATCTGCATGTCTGACATTATAGTCGAGAGTCAGAGCCGCTGAGCACAGCGTAGCCCAGATCGGCTCCTGGCACTGTGCCTGCCTGCGCTGCTGTGGTTGAAAACATCATCAAAGTTGTATGTCTGGTTTTGCTGCTCCATTGCCTTGTGGTCTGTGTTTTTTTTTTTCTTTTTTGCTCATCCTGGACTTCAAAGAAAAGAGGAATAAAGGCCTGTGCAAGTGTCCCATCTGAGACCTGCTCATTAACCTTTCACCCAAAAGGAAGGGCCTGGAATGCCCACACTGCCTGCGGAATGAGCTTTCCTTCCGCTGGTTTATTAACATGGAAGGGTCGTCCTGCAGTGCGCCTCTGTCAGACTTTTGTAAACTGGTGCATTGTTTTTTGTCCGATTGCTCCTTCAAAATGACAAATGCAGAGCTGCTCCTCTTGAGTGAGACGGAACTGAGTCGCTCTCTCTAAGATTCAGCTGGCTCAGTAACTCTCTGGTGGTTCCAAAGCAAAATAGCCTTGCAAAAAAAAAAAGATAAAAGAGAAAACTAAAAAGAGTAGTGATGGTACCACAAGAGCAGGGGCTCTTCTTGAGGGTGTTCCCCTGGCAACACTTGATGCAGCGGAGTAGTAGAACTATTGGGAAAATGGGCAGCATTGCAGTGTCATGGTAACATGACTTGTGATCGGAGGACTGCTATTTACATCCAGGACTGGGCACTGCTACAGCACCCGAAATTGCTTCAGTAAATTTATAGCTGTGTAAATGGGTGTGTTATGGAGGTGAGCTACAGTATATATGCTGAGCAAATAAAACATGATGACGTCTGAAAAACAAAAAGCAATTACATTGCTACAGATTTATTCAGACATATAAACGCTTCTGCAATTAAGTGGTAAACTGGAAAAGTGCACGTTTTCATTCTTAATTTGGTTCATAACAAATGCAAGACATATGACTGTAGATCAATTAAATACCCAGCAATGCCGTATCGCAAACAGCAGAGAGGCTTCTTTCTAAATGATTCTACTCCATGCAAAATTGATCAGGCTTTTCTCATATTCACACTCCCCTATTGTTAATAATGAAGAGAGAAATTAGTGGTGAGTCACAAATTGCACAGATGAGGTCATTTATCATTATAATTGTGTAATATCATTTAAGTGCTACAGTGAAATTCTGCTCCTTACTCATATTATTTGCCACAATAGTTGCTTATAAAACAGACAACCCACACATATTTCTTCTGCCGGCACTGATTGTGCAATTACCCTTTAATTGTGTCCATTTCTTCATAAAAAGTCAGATCCTGTGTGACCATGAAAAAAATCTCTCTCAGACTCCTTTATTCCAAACATGTTGGCTTTATTTAATTATGAACAATTATATGTTATTACTGCTATATCCAGTGAGAAATTAACCACAAAGATATTCACAATATTAACATGAATAAAGATGCACCATGATATCTGATAAATAAATAACTTGGTAGTCCCAAAATGAATAATTCATTTCTCTGTAAAAATATATACAGGAATATAATAGTTTAGAATAATTTCAGGTTTCAGAGTAAATTCATCATTATTTCTCAACCCCATTTGCATGCTAATTTCCAATCCTGTTGACTGCAAAAAGAGTAGACTAACTTCTTAACTTAGTTGAATTGTAACTTGGACTGAATCACAGTTTTGTGTCTGATTTTAGAAGAATTACATAATTTCTATGAGAGAACAGTTATGCAATTTTCAAGCAGTTTTACATTTCTCCAGAGAATTCATCATTAACTGTAACTGGTGATTCTATAAGCAACCTAATGGTTTGTCACTATGCATTCTGACTTGCCTTCTAACCATACTCATGCTTTAATTGGCATAAATGTAACTTCATTAAATGCCAGCTAATAAGAGCTGGTTTCTATCTGGTTTGCACTGAAAATTTACTTGGGGGGGGGGGGGGGGGGTCTGTGCTAAACAGACTCAGTCTCTGGCATCCCCCATGTCTTGTAAAGCCAGCAGCTCTCTGAAAGCTCATGCATGCAATCAGGCACAGCTGTTTCAGGCAGATTGTTTGTCTGTGGTCAAGATGATGCAATGCTGGGACACCCAGGCCTGTGTGATTGGAGCAATAAGGCAGTTGTGAGGGGAAGACTCCTGGAAAGAGTAGGACAGTTACGTACCTGTCTGTGGCTTCTCTATCACTGTCTGTTTAGCACCACAGGTGCCTCAACAGACCAGTGGTGCTGCAGGGCCATGGCTATAGCACTGGCCCCAATCACAAGAACACTGTAGGACCATGGATCACACCAACCCTACTCACAGGAAAAATGTAGGACCATGGATCACACCAACCCTACTCACAGGAAAAATATAGGACCATGGTTCACACCATCCATACTCACAGGATCACTATAAGACCATGGATCACACTATCCATACTCACAGGAAAAATGTAGGACCATGGGTTACACCATGCACGCTCACAGGAGAACGTCAGGACCATGGACAGCACCAGCCCTACTTAGTCCTACAGGACCATGGACAGTCTTGGCTCCATACACAAGCACAGCAGCAGTAGCAGCACATCTCAAAGATACGGAGCCACACAAAAATACATCACCCCCATGGCTTTGTGGGAGGGTGTTCTGGGCTGACTGTGTTTTCTGACAGTTTTCAGCAGAAACAGTGGGTGGCTAACCCTCAGTGTCCCCTGTTGCATGTGACTGCCCATTTCACCCAGCCTGCCCCCAAGCTGTTTTACACAGGGACCGTTCACTGTGGCTCAATTTATTTGATGTCATTTTTTGTCCCATTTCTGTTGTTTTGTAATCTTAAAATGAACTCTAATTCCCTCCTGAGGCCCTGCAATAGCCTTGCTCACCGCATTATTACTGTTTACATCATTGCCTGGTCCTGTTCTTCCTCTCTCCTGCCGACAAAGTGACCATACCAGCACGGCATGACTCTACTGTTGGAGGAGACTATTGTTTTCTTGGCAGCAGTTCCATTCAATATTCAATTCAGTTCCATTCAATTCAATTGTATATGTAAAAAAAAGGAACGTTTCTTGCAGAGCAGCTTTGCGGAGATCCTGTGCCTACCTGTGTGTAGTTCATTTTTGTTGTCTCCCACTTCTGTTGCAAAGCAGCAGACCCACAGTCATTTGCACATACTAACGATGGCAAAGTAAAGCATACACAAATGATGCATACAGATCAGGACTGTTGTACATGTCTGAACATTTCTTGGCCAGGATTCCATCATTGGTCTCAAAGAGGGGTAAAAGCTAATGATTAGGGAGAGGCTTTATGAACCCTGGCATGGGCAGGGCCACCATGAGCAGTAAATTACTGCTCTTATTTCGTTAGCAAGTCAGACATCAAAACAGAACGGTTGGTTCAAATTAGTGAATCTCTCAAGCAGTGATTCACTGATTTGCTGATACCTCCACTCATTTTGGGGCTCATGAAGCCTCGCTCTCATATCACTAGCCAAAGCTGCTCCTCTCTTGTGATGTCGACCCATTTAGTTTGCAGAAATCCCCTTGGGCACCAGCCATCCTCTCACAGAACACAGAGGTGTCTCTTCTTAATTCTTGTTAATATATGTCTGAGTGGCTGGTAAAGGTCAGGTTGTTCTGATAGGGATATTCCTTTTATTGCTGTCTGATTTCATCTTGAAAGAAGCAAGAACAAGGACAAGAGGTGCCTTGCAGAAACTTTAAAATGCATTTTTTTTTAGGTTGAGGATTTTTACCATCAGTGGCTTGTTCACGCACTCTGTTTGTGCTGATGCCACACAAACATTAATGACCATGTTTTCGTTAGAGACACGAGAGCTAATGTGGAAAAATAGTGCAATAGAGCTACATAGATACAGGTATACAGGTACAGATACATTTACAGGTTTGCGCTTTAAATTTCTTGATCAATGATGACATTTACAACAACCATTACACTAAAGTTGAGTTCAGTAATTAAAGTAATTAATCAATGATTTTTTGGGGGTTATGATACAGTATTTGGAAGATTTATCTGCATTAAAGGTCTTTACCAGGTTAAACGCTTTCAGCCTTGACAAACAACTGTCTTTGACCCTTAAGGACTGATGTCTAATCCAATACAAAGCATCCCGTGATTCTCAACAGGGTCAGTAATCTTGCAGTGATTACAGCTCGAGACAGAGCCGGCTTATCTGCACAGCCTGGAGCTTGCAGTGACCCTGCAACCACAAACAAAACAGGAGGACAAATTAGATTTCTTTGTTAAGCCCCAGAACAGAAAAGCCTTGGGTAGAATACTGATTAGAATTGATTATGTCTGGTGTGCAATATTTATTTCTTGTTTATTACTATTACTATTATTATTATCATTATTCCTGTAAACTAACGTAAGTCATATACGGGCTCTGAAGCGTCTGGAAATGAATACTAAGAACTGGAGACCAGTCAGTGTACAGGCTACAGCATAGCCCGCTTGCTGTGTCAACTTTTCCTGCTGCTGTAGTGTATGATCCCAAGCCTGAAACCCAGCATCATTGTTGGGGCTGACATCTGCAGGAAAAACATGCAAGGCTCAGAGAGCGGAAACAAATGAGCCGGGACCAGGAGTGCACAGCGCTGGTGCACTGTCTGAATGCTGCTCCCGATACCAAGGAAAACCCTCTAGTGCTAATATATTAACCCTACAGCTGCAGGGAACCATTAATGCCCTCCGTCTGTACTACAATACTTCTAGCAATAACAAACTGTACTGTAGATGCTGAACATGGTTTAAGGACAACTGCTCTGAATGTTCAGTATTTCCCCATGCTTTAACTCATAAATCATTTTAGATGGATGATATTGGTTATAATAGTCGCTAATAATTGAATGTGGAAAGGTGAAGGTACTGAAATTAAAAAGTACTAAAAAGCTGGAGAAGTAAATGGTCTGATGTCAAATCAGCCTTAGAATGTTAAATCTACCCAGTATGCATTATAACAATACACAAACACCTACACAAGACATTTCTATTACATTTTACATGGACGGAAATAAAATACATGTCAAAATATGTAATAAAACCATCTTTTTTTAATGACATTTGAGAAATGAAAATTTTTATGACATCTGAGAAATGAAAAATAAGTTAATAAGATAAAAATAAGAAAAAAGACAGATAATCAAAACATTCTCATGTATTGAGACCATGTTCTTTCCTAGCATAGCTGTCTGCCAGAGCTGACATGCAGTATACCTTATTAAGAGCCTGCCTCGTTTCCTGTGAGTAGGCTAGATAGAGCTTTTGTATTGGTGAAACTGTATACTTTCAGGCACATTGAGAGTTGACAGCAATTCATTCCTTTGTACAAAACAGTAAACAGAACATCAAAAGCATAGTTCATTGCCACAGGAAGATCAACAGCTTTACAGAGAACCGCCTGAAAGGAGAGAATGGGTGAACACAACAGCCTGTGTGATCTGGCTGGGAGTGAAGGAAAATTGAAAGAGCAGAGGAAAATACGACAGGTTTTAGCATCAGGTTGAAAAAAAAAAATGTGTAGGAGGCAGGAGGAGACGTTTGGATCTGGGGCAGAGACAAACCTGAGGCATAAAGGAGCAGGGGAAACACCAAAAAACTCAGGACATGATTTCTGATGACTCCCTTCAATTTTTTGATTATGTCTCCCGCAGAACTTCTTTGAAGGAAGGTGACGTGTATATTTCAACAATGCTACAGAAATAACTAAGAGCCTGTCTATTTGCATGTCATTGTTAGCTGACTTAACCTGTATATCGGAGTCTTTACGTTTTTACAAGTGTATAAAGCCACACACAATTTACAGAAAGAAAACTACTGCAAATTCAAATAAGGCAACCTGTGCTACTTGTGTTCAGTTTAATGCATAGCATTGCATTTTTAAGGGTATTTGTTGAGTACTATCACATTTCGCTGACTTCCTGAAATATTTTTTTTAATCTCCGACACACTCAAAAACAAAACAGACTATTCAGTTGAAGAATTTTCTGGTGTTCTGCACTGTTCTACCTATTGAATCCACCAACAGAGGTGGATGTGTTTGGGGACTTACTGCAGGAAGCCAATTTAAGTCCAACAGCAAATACTACAGAGAGTCTGTATAGTACTCTTGCTGAAGAAGTGAGAAAGTTCACTTATTTTTTGGTTTGTTTTACTTCAGGTAAAGTTTGAGAGGAATGGAATCTGACAGCCTGAGTCATTGTCACCCAAGCTATTTTCCAGAGGATGGTGATGGCACCCATTCTCATTGCCCATACCTGGGCATTTATTCTTGTTACAGGACTCCGATGATTTCAGCTGGGGAGAATATCCAGTTCCTCCAATCAATCCGTCTCCATGTCCCTGCCAAAGCTCTGCGGGTACTTTTGTCCTCAAACTGCCAATCAGAAATGCACACAAAAGGAAAGCTGAGTAAATCAACAGAATACGATGTCCTGTCCTTCCCTGTCCTGTCCTGTGCTGTACAAGGCCGAAGCCATGCTTCCTCATCCGCGGCACCGCAACCCTGAGACTTACTTGCATGTAAGTAAGAATAAATAAGTGAAGCGGCCAGGTGTCCAAAAGCTTGTTTGTCTCGTGGGTAGATATGTTCCAAATGCGTTCCAAACAATATTTATGGAAATGAAAGAGACAACATGCGGCCCGCTTTGTCCAATGCGGTGCTTGATATGGAAATTAGCCATGCAGGCGTGGGCTGAGCTGTTTTTTAAGTGCAAATTACCCATGAGTCACAGGAAAACAATTGGACTATTATTGAAATAGATCTGGTTTGTAAAGCCCAAAGTTTTTCATCTTCCCTTTTTTCATGCTTTTACAGGAGAAAACAGGATTTGCAGTCTGTATTCTCATGGGCCTGTACGGCTATCAGCATTGATACTGCTGTACCTCTAGCATGTAAACAGGTCTTCTGCATAAGAAGAATAGAGAGGAGATACTTACAGCTTACAGTAAAGTACTACATATTCTTGTCACAATAAGGGGGAATTCAATCAAACCACCATGGTGCTTTGTCCTTAACTTCAATTGATGAATATAATCAAGTATCATAGTATCTTTCAAATTCATTTTTTTCACAACCTATTCATTCCATTTCAGTTAAAAACTAGAAATGACGTGTAGAAATCTACTAAAACAATGAAAACAAGACTGAAAGAAGCACAAAGCAGACTTAAATCCATTACTCAAAGTTAAGGATAGCACATGACTTGAGCTGACTTAAATCCCTCTTCAGTAAAATGCCCCTAACATCTTAATGCAGCCAGTTATAGCTATGATCTATCACTTGTCATCAATTCATTTATTTGCCTCTGCCACGTAATTTTTGTTCACATTCAAGAGTTCTGTACTATTTTTTTCTGGTCCAAAAACATGAACAAATTGTATTTCAAAAGACAGATATTATCAGCACAATGACGTCACATAAACTTCACAGTAGAGGATTTCAAAATACGACAATATGGTAAAAATACACAATTTGTCAAATTGCATTTTCAATCAAAAGTAACATGGTTAAAATAACATGAATGAAAATCATAGAAAAGATTTTCAAAATATGGCAGCCATGAGCAGAGAAAATTTAAAGACAAATGTTACACTTTTTGCTCTCTGTTGCTGATTTTCCCTCTTTGTTAATATGTTAACATATGGATTTTGGTACCTCATCAAGTTATACATTACAGACAGTATAGCTTGATGTTCTTAAGCTTTCATACACTCATGGAACACACTTACATACACATTACTACAATTACATGCATGAAAATATGCATCCCTCCACCAGCTGGTCACAATTTGGGCTGAATGCCTTTTAAAAAAAGTCATTAGAAGGCCCCATTACTTTTTCGTAGAATTAAAAGAACTCTTACTCAGAAGCCCTGAGAGGCATTATAATCTGTCACAAAGATTGTGCAACTTTCGAGAAGTACCCTCATATTCCTGGGATTTGGTTCACTTAAAATGCTGCTTCCGGCCTTTATGATTCATGAGATCGCTGCTCCGGCCTGCTGGTGTCCCTCACGTTCTGTTTTGGCCAGAGGGGTGATAGTGGGATTGTTCACTCACTCACAGAGCTGCAGCATCTCAGCTGCTGCTAATTCATGGCCGCCGCACAAATGCGGCTGCCAGGTGCTCCTCCGAGCGCTAATGGAGGGTGGCATTTGCCGAGTTCTGCTCTGACGCAGCTGAAACGCAGTGACAGACACGTATCCGGCACGGCAGCTCCAGAAATGAGACCAGCAGTAGCATGTAGCCTGTGTAGACCAGGGTGTTTTCACACGCATAATTTAAGGTAAGGCCAAGGTGTGAATTTTGTCCTTGTGTTGCTCACAAACACAAGCATGACTGCTATTCTTGTTGGCATGGACCGTACCATGAGAGTCGTGGAGGTGCAGGTGCAAGCACTGCCCGCTGGAGCAGAGCTGGAACACGGCCCAGTAACAGTGGCTGAAATTTTACTCTTCTAATTTACGTCCATCAAAATTTCTCATTCTGTTTCAGAGCACTATTTTATATGTCTAAAACAGAGGCTAATTAGACATAAAATGGAGCCTGAATCAACCCCAAGAAACCATGCTCCTGCTTATGCTTTTCTGAGAGGGAAAGATTGAAAAATACAAAATAAAAATGAACCCCAATTATAACCAAAGTCAGAAAACATACAGAAAGCATGACCCCCTTAAAGCAGTGTGTGAATACAGTAAAAGCATACATTCTCATCCCAACACCAAGTAGCCACACTTAGGTGTACACACATGCAAATGTGCTTATTAATGTGAACACAAAACATATCTTTTGGATGTATAATATTTGTTTGTGAACTGATTTTATTAATATACAACCGAAAATAAATAAATACACGTGCTGAATATAGACAAATATGAACAGATAAAACCCATTTAGAAAATTATCACATTTTATGAAGCTTTCCCAAAGAACCACCTGAACTCCAAGAAATTGCAAAAAGAGGAATAAAATTTTTGGCAATTGTTATTGATTATGGATTGCCTAATTTGAATTTACTTCGTATGCACAATTGTCTGTTTAAGAAACTCCTTGACAAATAGTTTAATGGTAGTTAAAAATTCACATGAAAGTAAGAGGAGTAATGAACATAGGAGTGTAATTTCAGCAGCTAGTGAAACCCTTGATATTTAGTGACAGTTTGTTACACTTGTTACGCAAACTGCAGGAGAAAGTGCATCTCGGTTGGCCTGAATCTGTGTTTCTGTCACTGCGGTGCCTCTCGGATTTTCACAGTTTCTGAACTGTAGCGGCACAGGGTCTCCACACGCATCATCACCGCGGTCTGCAGCAGAAGGAGCTTTTTTTAGCACAGCCAATTAAACAGAGCGCAGCAGAAGTATGAGATGGCAGCGAAAATTAGCCGCTGAGGGGACTGAGGCAAAAAGAATACTTTTATAATCATGGTATTAATTTTTCATTGGCTCCAGAGCTGGTCCGGTCCCCGTTCCCTCATTAGAATGTGTTTTTGTGTGCATGGGAAGAGGGGCCCCACACATCCATCTGTTCACTCTGCACTGCAACATTTCCACACTCTCCGCAGGTTAACAATGGGTCTCTGCCACTTTCTGTTGTTGTTGTCTTTTTTTTTTTTTTGTAAGCACAGACATTACTGTAAAGTATTATTTATTTCATTCTTTTTGTGATCTTATCAAGAGCCAACTTGGCAAGATACATCTTTGTACATGTCGGTAGGGAGGTAGTGGGATGTGCTAGTGCTGTTATGGTAACCAGAAGGTTGAAGGATCAGTTCCTAGTTTGTATGCGAAGGTGTTCAGCAATGTACAATATATCACAATTGAATCATTTGATCATTCATTTAATCAATCAAATCAAATTTTAGCCCCCTTCACAACTGTTGCAAAGCTTGATACAGTTATTTATAACCAGAGTACATGCAAAGCCATCTTCAATCGATCTGTTTAAAAATGTCAATAATGAAAAAGCATTTCTGGTCAAAGAATGTGTGTACCACTGTATATATAAAAAGAGAGCAAAGAGAACAACTACCAGTTCCAGCTTCCTGTCTTCACTCTGCTTAAAATGTAATATGTCTGGCTTGAAGCTGCAGCTGAACATTTAAAAATGTAAGCTCTGCAAGTTACCCTGAAACAGGCTGTCTATCAAATGAATGACGAAATAATACATGCAAATTACAGGGCAATATAACCGTCGAAGTGGGGCGATTTCCCTTTGACACAATAAGATAATCACTCTGAGAGATTCTTATTTATTATTTATTATTCTTATTTATACAGCGCTTACCCTCCTCATTTCTGCCCGTCTGCATTTCAGAGTATAAAAGCAGACTTTCATGTCAGATCAGAAAGCAGATACACTCAGAGGGAATGGGACTGACAGAGCCTCCGCTAATCAGCGCGGTGTTTGGGAACTCTGAGAGCCGAATCAAAGAGGGCCAAGGAGGGCGTATTGTTGAATTAATCATCACAAGCGATCGTCACGCCGCGGAGAAGGCTCTGAACGGAAACGTCATGTCCCCCGATGCTCCCGGTCGAAGGGGTACCCTTCTCCCCAAACGCAGCGGTAGGGGGAGAGGGCTGTGGTGCCAGACCCTTTTATGATCAGGCCTCACAGATGCCTTAGTCACATCTGTCTCTGGTGCATTTAGATCACAAACAAAACGCTTGTGATTCATTCCGTGTTTCACAATGCAGGGTGAACAGGGAACACAACATCAAATGTTCAACAATTTCTGGTAATTACAGATATGAATTAAACATATTGTTACACTGTTACTCATATTAAGTGTTTGATACCTTTTTGAAGAATGGTTTGCCTACGTATGCTCACCTGTAAACAAGTTTTCACCTGCAAATAAGGTCCCACAGCAGTGTGGGTATAGTGCTTAAGCCTTCATCCAGAAGGTCATAGGTTCAAGTTCTGGGTGTGGCACTATTGCTGCACCTTTGAGCAAATTATCTAAGATACACTCCTGTAAATATACACAAGTGTGTTTTTGTGTACATTAATGTTGTTTATGGGGGTGTTTTGATTACTTATAATGAGATCAAGAAGAAATATGAATTATTGTAACTGTATTAATATTATTTATTTTATTAATATATTTTATTGCTCTTTCTCTCTCTGGGGGAGTTTCTACTCAGAAATATAAATGGCTCAAGCAAATTCTCTCTGGCTGAAACACACAGTTTGCGTTATTTATTCTCAAGCCGAGGAAATGCATCAGCAGTGCTTAAAAGCTGCCCCAGAGTATTGCAAACATTTCCCTTTCATAATCCTTACTGACTTTCTGTCAGAATCACACTAATGAACATACAAAGTAATGTCTCCATTGGGTAGTATCCCTAACACATGATCCTGTAAACATGCAGCCATGGTATTGTATGTATGGTTCCTCTTCCTAGCAGATAATTGCAATATACTTCTGTTAGAAATCTATTTAAGCACAATGCTCTTTGCCCTTGACTTTAGAGCAACGGTTCCAAGCAATACATTTTAATGGGTTAATTCCACTGACTACCAAATTTATGATGTTGTTAATTATATGTTTTTTTTAAGTAACACCTGCTTACAGCACCTCTCTGCAACAGTAACTCACAGTGTATTGCAGTTATATTAACACTTCAGTAACTCCATTATCTGCTCACAAACCTGGAAGAGTATGAATAAATGCACTATCTGCAGCTCATTTGCTGTCTTGAACAGATTAAACAGAGCCCTCAGACCTTTTCTAATATCTTTAAGGTCTGATGCACCAGTATTATATACCAGATACTATGGGGATTTGTGGGGGGGGGGGGGGGGGGGGGGGGGGGGGGGGGGTACAAACCACTACACTGCTTTTTACTAAACCCTGTTACAGATTTAAACAGGTATTATGTTTGCTCATTCTTACACAATTAACGCATATTCAGTGGACACTGATAATGACAAATGTTCTGTATAAACTGTAAAATATGCTTGCTCAAATTCATTACTCAATGTTAAGGACCAAATGGGCAGCTTCAAAGCTTCCCTTGTATCTCTGCATCTGTCAGGACAAATGCATGTAGCCCCCTGGGGATTATTCTCCAATAGGCTGACATGGCAGTAACAAGCTACTCTCGAGGAAGATTCTTGTCTCATAACACGGCAAAGCCTCTCTCCTCCATCACGGCTAATGACCACAGACAGAAGTGGTGGAAAAGTGTGGGATCTAATCAATGGATGTTGCAGCCAATTTAAATGGTTCTGTTAGGCTGTGTCCCAGAAGACACCCAAATGGTCTTTCACCCTCTGGCCTTCTCTCCCCCTCTCTCTCTCACTCCTCCCCCTCTCTCTCTCACTCCTCCCTCTCTCTCTCTCTCTATCTCTCTCTCCTGCTCTCAATCGTCTTTCTCTTTCTTTCTTCCAAGTTTTATTTGTCCATCCATCAATCAGCATTTACTTTTGCTGTGCTGTGATCTCTCAGTGATTTTTATATGCTTGTGAAGTCCGTGTCTATTCGCCTGTAAAGTCCACATCTATTTGAATACAAACAGTAGTCATTACTCTATATCAGTGAGACAGGTTCAGATTTCTGTTGCTGATAATAACTTTAATGAAAATGTTAATTAGAAAGTGATTCATATATATTTCATTATTAAGCCAGGGTTTAGCTGTGAGATTTGATTACAGTTGTGTTATCAGGGCAGGAGTTCTCTCTAAGGCCATGATGTAATATGATGGTGCACATAATAAATTTCTTCAATATTTTTGAAATACATACTACCATCAAACAGTACATTTACATTCCAGCTGACAAAAAATATATGTTGTGTCTGTGCTGCTTTTTTTCAGTGAATACTGGGACCAGGAGACTGAGTGCTGTTTGATTGATATAAATGGTACAGAATTCACCCCAATTTCCTTTCCTTACTTATTCTGTACACTGAGAGATTTGTCATCAGAACACACAGGTAACATCCTACGGTCAACATCATACTGACACACGTGAGAGAGAGCACTTGCATTGAACATTGGCTGTTTCACATGCATGATTGCTTGGTGGCAGAAAAGCTTGGGTCCGGTGCTTTAACTACTGAGAGGTTCTGCTGTCTGAGATTCAGAGACTGGTCTCTGTTTGGAACGGATCCTTTAGGTAGAGCAGCCAGTCAGCGCTACAAACAAAAGGATATAAACCACATATCTGCCTCCTAATCTAACACTGTTTACTAATTATGAATATCTCTCTGAATAAGTGTTGCTTTTGAGAAGAAAAATGTTTGTTATTTTCAACATATAATGACTATGTTCAAATTCATATTCTTGTTTCAACATTAATGAAGTGACTTCAATGTAATTATTAAAAAATAGTAACAAAAAAGAGGATTTGTAAAAGAAAAGGTTTTAATATAATAAATTTGAGCCTTCTGTAATGTTCTCAGACCTAAAGAGACCACAAGGGCAAAGTCCCTAACAGAGATCTACTGTAGTTAAAAAGAAATTTTCTCATGAGTGGGAGATGTTTTGGTATAGTTTATTGTAACTGACAGTAAGGATGCAGTACAGTACAAAATGCATATGCAAGAGTAAATGTATGGTTACTGCAGGCCACTAGAGGGAGACGTTACTGTAGAGATGCGGCAGTAACCCTATGGCCAACGACTGCACCTTATGGAGAACCTGTTTCACCTCTCCACTGTCATGCTACTCCAAGCACCGGACTTCCCCCTTCTGCTGCAGCAGGAGATTAATAGAGTTTCACAGGGGTGCTGGCCAGGTTGCCTGGGCCTGCCATAGCAGTCTGTCACCAGTGGATGGAGCCAACGCTGAGCCAGCCACAACCATTCCCTTTCTGCTGCCATACTACATATATTTTTATATAATTACCACAAGATCCAAATTTTTCTCACGTACAGTGTGTGCTTCACCTATAGACAACATGTAGAATTATACAATGATATGCAATGATACTACAGACCTAAATATCTTGAAACATTACCTCCAGTAATGTTTCAAGACTTAACAATGTCAATGTAATGTTTCAAGACATAACAATGTCTTCAAATAAACACATTTATCGGACTGTTTTATCGGCCTAGGTTATTGATACCGGAATTCTGACAAACAAAAGACTGCAGGTGAAAACAATTGTTTAATTGTTTTTTAATCTGAATAAATGTTTTGTGCATGTTTCAGATCCACCCAAAGCCATGACGCTGCGGAAGTGTTTAAAATAACAACAGCTATGTAAGGAACTTTTCTGTGTCTCCAGATTAAAGACAAAGCGCACTGCAGCTCTGGGCTCATAACCAAAAGGTTTTTGGTTCAGTTCCCCGCTGGGGAATCTCCCTGTGCAAAGTACTTAACCCACAATTGCCTCATTAAATATCCAGCTGTATAAATGGATAAAATTGGAACTTATGTAAGCCCCCCTGGATAAGCGCAGCTGCTAAGTGACAATAATGTAATGTAAATGAAAAATATGCTAATTCTACAGAGAAAAAAAATCTATACTGAAAGGTGTAGTTTGTTATGTATGCATGGGTATAGTTTGAATGTATAGTATGTATACAGTATGGTTGACCAATGATATTTGATGTTAATCAGGAGCTTTGCAAGACAAAGTTGAAGAATGAAGTGGGCATGTAAGTTTATGTTACTAAAAGCTGGTGAGGAACTCGTGCTCGCTGTTCAAACACGATGCAAGCGTTAAATTGGCTGCATGTGCGTAACCGCTGTCACCACTGTATGAATACCAGGGCTGCAGCCAACAACATCAGCAGAGTCACAATGGAGTTTACAGCACCAGGATGCTGGAGAGGGAGGTGGTTTTCCTGCCGGGTTGCGGTGCTGTTTCGGGTTTTCAGCTTTTATTGTGCTGGGGAAACTCCTCACCTGAATGCAAGTCCATGCAAAACCTCAGCTAAAAGGCTGCAACACTGAGCAGAAGGCAGAATAACAAAAAGGGGCTCGGTGTATGTAAAAGGCCCCCAGGACAGGCCTGAAAATGCTGAACTACAGTATGTAAAACCTAAATGAAGCCAAGTTACGCTAAACAAATTCAGCAGCATCATCTAATTACCTGGAGCACCACTATTCCAAAGCAACCTACAAAATGTTTCCAAAATTCTTCAGTGTAACTTGGCCCTGTGTTTTTTTCAGGTCATCATCTGAAGAGAACAGGGTCTTTCAATCTTTGTGTCATAACCAAATATTTCTAACAATTTCAATAGAAGTGGTACAAGAAAGACATTAAAATTAATGCTGTGAATAAAAGTAATAATAACTACAGCCTGAAGAAGATAGCAGTAGTAATAAGAAGAATAGGAAGTAGTAATGATAGGGAAAATTGTTGTGACCTACCAGCTGTGGTGCAAGAGGCTAAAAAATGGTACATGACATCTTTTTTATAGTTTTATAGCACTTAAAACATAGAGTACAGAAACGTGGCTTCAAAATATAGCACTATTGCTCTAACGTACATGTTATGTTAACTGTGGTGGGTGATACAAATAGAACATGAGACTTTCACATAAGAGTTTTCAAATACGGTGTGTAGAAAATAGTCATATGTAGGTACAGGCATTGCCACAACCTCTGTGGCAGTATTATCTCTACCTGGCCAATGATTTAGCTAGCACCTTAGCTATCTCACAGAAAACTGTCTGAAAATAAACTTGGCTAGTTGGCTAGATAATGATGAGGCTAACTGGTTAGCAAGTTGCTTAACAAGACTATATTATATCGTGACAACTGTTGATACACAGCCCTGCTTGTGAACATTACATCTCCACAGAAAGCTTTGCTGCAGGCCTGTTCTCAGTCTGTATCTTGTATGTGGTGTTGGCGCATGATAATTTTCACAACTCTTGAGCCTCAAGGTCCATTTAGGCCCTGTGGTCTGGTATTGGAAATGGGCACAGACCAGTTGTAAAATCCACAGACAAACACGCTAGCGTCCTGTGGAGAAGCATCTGTAAAAAATCCGTTTTTGAGGCTGTGCACTGCAGTCCCCTGCCTGCTCTGACAGGCCCACTCTGTGTCAGTCCGGGTGCAGAATAAAAGCTCTGTTCGCTTGGATCAATGTTCTCTCCCCACGGCGCAGACAGACACCGCTGTCTCCAGCCAATGCATGACAGCGTCCCCGGCTTCTTAACAGTGACGAAGGACTGTAATCAAAATGAGCCGTCTGGCAAAGGCACCAAAAGCAAGCGCAGCGTGTAATCGAGGCAGGAAAGTCGCTGTGTGCTTTGTACACTGAACCTACAGGGAAACAACACTCCCGAAACGGGGTCATTAGTGTCACACACACATATTCACATACACCCTGCTGGACAAACACACAACTGTCTAAAGTCCCTTTTATGAATTCTGAGCTGTAATTCATAAAACCTAAACAGAGACTACATTTAAAATTTAAACTAATCAACACAGGGAAAAAAAAAAGTGTTGGAGAAGAGAATACTTACTAACAAGAAATGTAAGTCATGTTTTTGTTTATTTTATTTTCTTGGCATTATTTTATTCCTGCACAGATTAGATTTGCCATTATTCAATTTATATTTCATTATTTTATTTCAAACATGTTAATCAGGGGCTTAAGGCTGAAACATCAATTCCCATAAATAAACAATTTTGTAATGTTAACGGCGCTTTAATTAGGAAGAAGCCATAAAACTTTACTGACTAACCCATGCTGAGGCAGGAAAATTGGGTTTCCATTGCTCCCTGGGAGCCGAGTTTGATCTAGGACTCCCAGAGCGTTCAATTAGCTACATATTCTGAATCCACAATGCAGGACGACTGTGTTCCAAGAGCAGATATGATCTAAAGCTGTGCCCTGTGATCAAAGGTGTAATGTCCGTTAATAATTACATTACAGTGTCATGGTCTGCAAATACCTTTCAGATAGACCAATATGCCAGAATTTTGGTGAAAAAGCAGGTAATATTCTTGAAGAATTTTTCATTTAATTACTTATTGAATTAAATTAATTACACATCAACCCTTTAGCTGAATACTCCTTTACATGTCCTGATGTTGATCGAGACTGACAGTGTGTTTACAGTATGATAAGTATGTTTATTTTTCATACATACTGGCAATCAAAATGTAGCCACTGTACATATGTTGAAACCAAATCATTACACATGGTAGAAAGACACACACCTTAAAACCAAACACACCTTTGAAGCTTCTCTACAGTGTGAACTGTGTCAAAAAACTATGAGCACCTTAACACACACACCTAAACACACAAACCTGAATGTTCAAACCCAGAGGTTCAAACACAAGGATAGTAGTGTGAGCATAACATCCTACCAATGCTTTATTTAATCTAAGTGGTAAGAAAACATAAGTTTAATGCTGCTAAGGCATCTATAAAAACATTTTTTCTTGCTATACATGTATTTTTCTAAGTAAGCCTGCTGTTGCCTAATATATTTCATAAGCATATGAATCCTCTTTATCCAAAACACTGATAGAGCTTCATATATTTTTAATTTTCTGCCAAACTGTGCAGTAACTCCTTGCATCTATCCCATTAAGTCATATTACCAGGAAGAATGATTTATGCTGTTTATTTCTGTTTGTGTATGTTGCCAGAGAAACAGAGGAAGGGGGAAGAGTTGTTGTGGAAGCATTTGTGTGAGGTGTTTGTTAAATATTTATGAGACTGCAGTTTCCCTCATCATCAACATCACTCACCTCTCTGCAGTAAATGCCATTGGCAGATATCAAACCAACATAAAACTGCTAACCCCCTGCACTGCACTGTCAATCAGAAGAGAACATGCAAGTTCTACCACAGCTTTCTGCTGTGGTAGAATCTCCCCCCCAAGTTTTCACTCAAAAAGACCCTCAAGCAGTGATGTCATTAAACATATTATTTTGCACATCATCACATTACATTATTTGCATTTAGCAGATGCTCTTATCCAGAGCAACTTACATAGGTTACAATTTTTTACATGTTGCCCATTTATACAGCTGGATATTTACTGAGGCAATTCTGCATTAAGTACCTTGCCCAAGGGTACAACAGCAGTGCCCCAGCTGGGAATCAGCTGAGTAGGTGTGGACTGGTAATGAATATCAGCATAACTCTGTGAGTATCTCCTTTTTTGCTTTTGTGTATGTGTTTTTTCTAAATCTCTGATTCTCCTGAATTCAGAATCTCCTGATTCTGTTTTTTTTTTTTCATTTGTGATGAGAAATGAGAGTCCAAACCTTCAGGTATCATTTGTCAATCAGTCAGTAAACAAAATACTTTTGTTGTGGCACATTCCATAGTAACATACAAGCCATACAAGTGTATTAAACTTTCCAGAGAGAATAAAAAAGGCAGAGGGAACAGACAAATTTGCATTACATTTACATTTATTCATTTGGCAGGCGATTTTACCCAAAGCGACTTACAAGTGAGGTACAATACAACACAAATGAAAAACCATACAGATTCAACAATATTAGAAGCACTGCATGACAAGGTTGCAAAGGTTGACCAGACAAGGTACAAATTAGCAGCTAAAGCCAACGAGAGCATTAAACCATTTCAATTTTTTAAAATTTATTCTAATTAATTTTGTTTTCATTTTATTTTATAGACAAATGCTAGAAAATTATTTCCAGCAACACTAAAATACTATTCCCTAAATCAGGACACATTGCATAGCTTCTCCCTAGAACATTATGTTTAGCAGTGCCAGCCCTGGGCATGAGCTGTGTAGGCTTTTATTTATTTTATTTTTTTTCTGTCCATCTGCTGGGAAGCCTGCAGTGGCATTTTTCCCCTGCAGGATGGTTGGGTCAGATAGCCAGGGACCTCCGCTCTCAACTCCCTGCGACCTGTCAAGCACCTACATTTACGTTTACATTTATTCATTTGGCAGGCGCTTTTATCCAAAGCGAATTACAAGTGAGGCAGAGTACAACACAAGAAAAAAGCTGAGTTGTTCAGATGACATCACTGGTGTACTGCCTATCCTCCAGTGAACTCCAATTTCCCTATAGTGCACTGCGGGACTTGCAGCACAAAAATTAATCATTCTGTTGCACGTGTGTATTTGAGAATTGCATGCACCTCACCTTGCAGCCCCATGTGAGGTTGTCATGGTGAGATGAACATAAAAGGCTGATTAGAGTGTCATTTAACCGGGAAGCCTCCTGTTGTTTCTTTTTATCTGTGTTGATACATATTCATGATATGGAAAAAACGTGACAAATCAATCTTATGAATCATTTCTGTCACATCAAACGCCTATTATACGGTCAATCATCCATTGTAACGGGATTTACAGAGCCAACACCCTATTATTTAGTCAAGATACTTTGTGAACACTAGAGGGAGCTGTATCTCTGTGATCGACACAGGCTTACTTCACTCCGGGTCCTCTGAGAGAACGATCTGTACCGTGCGCTAGATGTTTCCAAGATAAAACTTAGAAACGGATCAGACTGACCTCACAGAAAGAACTTGTTCCTCACTTCTTGTTACTGTCTTGTGCTTAAAATACCATTTGCTTTCTGTAAAAATCTACATTGACTTAGAATTACCTATGTGGTGCCACAGTTTTACAACACTCAGGACATGAGTAACCAGCAACCTGCTGGTTACCAGTCCTGTTTCTCAGCTGCTATACTGCATGACCTTAGCTGTCTGATTTTAATACAATAAAAAGTATGAGATTGATTCAGATTGGCTCAGAATTATGCTGTTGTTTGCCACTGCTGCCAATCAATTTCCCTGCTGATAAGTACCCGAGGTTACTGCCTCTGAAGGTTAATGCAGCTGATATTGGATGGTCACATGTCTGCTTCCAAATACATTCACTGGCTTCCTTTCCATACCACAGGCAATCCAGCAGTTTGAGGTGATCGAAGGGTTAGGCCACGGAAGACAGCTATTAATAACGTTGTTCTGGATGCACACAGCCTATGAACTCAATTACTGGATGAAGAATAGATTGGTTTTTAATAAATTTAAAACAATGCCCTGCATTGAAAGCTATATCTAGTTGCACATCTTACATGTTGTCGACTTATGTGGTTGTGTCTTTTCTGAAGCTATTCAGGACGAATACCTTGTGCAAGGACATGGCTACAGTACACTTCCTAGGATTCAGGCATGCAGCATCCCAGATAAAGGTTTTTAAGTGTGCAATGAACACGTACTCCCACAAAGCTACTCACCATTCATCAAAATGGCGACACTGAAAACTTCATGTGCTGCACATGTTGAGGCTCGAGAGATTTTAATCAGATTTACTAGATTACAACTCTGGTCAGAACGGACAACGGAGCCAAATCCTCGGAACACATTAACAGCATTTTAACGCTAGTGATCGAAACAGTACAAACATCTAAAGCAGAAACAATCTATCTATCCATGGTACAGGCCTGGTTCTACTCTGGAGAACCTGGAGAACCAAGTTTGTAAAACCATGTGTGAGCTGAGCTGCTACTCATGTGATTCCACTATGCCTCTGAGAAAGCGATTTTCTCGAAGGTTACAAAGCGCCACATTTACCATTCAGTGCCATTCTCAGACCTTTGCCCCACATTCCAAGGCCAGTGAGTAACTATGTGTTTTAAAAAGGGAGGTTTGTAAGAAAGCATTCTCATTTTCACTGTTACAGAGAATCCAGGCACACTCTTTGGCTGTGTGTTGTTCTGACCTGTCTGTGGTCTAATCTTCATTTTACATGTACCCAGATAAAGGCGCTTTTTGTGCTCAAATGTTGGTTGCCTCAGTAAAGTGGGGATAATGGGTGTTTGAGTGTGTGCCATTGTTTCTGTACTTTCTGTCCCTTTCCCTGTCTCCTGTGTTTTCAGCTCCTCAGAGTTTCAAGCTTGTTAACCCTCTGGATGTGCTCTGGATCTCTTCACTGTTTCCTAATCCATTTTAATGAAACTGCCCAGTGTTTTCATTCCTCTAACTGCTTCATAGACAGACTGACAGATAAATAAATGGATAGATAGATGGACTGACCGAAACAGACAGACAGACAGACAGACAGACAGATAGATAGATAGATAGATAGATAGATAGATAGATAGATAGATAGATAGATAGATCTTTTTTCTAAAAGAAATTTTCTCTAACAATTTGTCAGCTGGCTTATAAAAGCAGTATACTGGCATTACAGGTAAGCAGTAAGGTAAGTAAGTGAACATATGTTTTCATGGTGAAGGCATGGTTTCTTTAAAGATGCCGTTTAAGTACTGATAATCCTTTGTTGCTCTTCAAAATATAGTTCAAAAGCCTACCCCGAACGAAGCATAGATATTGTCGGATAAGCTCACATGTTAACAGGGACAGGAAATGTACAGTTGGGGGCAACTGGTTGGGTGGAATGTAAAGCCCGTCTTGATTACTGCTTGATTCCACCCTTATTTTGAGAGAATGACACCCTATATATGTCACCCGATTTGACATACCGAGAGAAAATTGTGTTTTCCATCTTTTTTTCATGAGTGTGTTCTAGTAGTGCCCCCAAACAAACCGGCATGATGACATAAAAACATCAGCCAATCAACGGAGGAGAGAGCTATTGACGCACCAATCCGCAGCGCAGAGGCGGTGCCGACTGTACTCAGACCCAAGATGGTGTGAAGATTACGAGACATATAACTCTCACCTCTTCCAGTATTAGGTGTAATCCATAATGCGGGTATCAGTGCTTTTACGGTAAGTGGTGTCTGGATCGAAAAGCTCTTGCTTTGTGTCGGTAATTAAAACTCAAGGGTTTTGCGAGTTAAGGTCAAGTTATTTAAATCTATTTGGATTTGTAGCCTACTTCAAGTAATGAAACCGATAAACAACGTTTAGGATTGCATCAGTCGCCCCTCCTCTCCTTTCTGACTGCCTTTCTTCACAGCTAGCGACTTTGTTTGTTACACTGTTTTGAGCAAAACTCCCAGCTCCTATATAAAACTCGTCATAGTTAAGTCAGTCCTTTGTGTACCATGGTGGAAGATCGTTTTTTTATTACATTTTCTCACTTGATAACGTTATTAGGCGTCCCTTACATATTGAGCTAAAGATGGAAAATGTTGAGAAATTAATTATCTGGTAGGCGCTGACAATCCTTGACCTATTCCACAGCCGGTATGCCTTGTGAGAGGGAGAGATGTTAACAGGAGCAGTATAAGAATTTAACAACAAAAGCCGTCATCGGACGGATTTCCCTCCAGGAGAAAAGGTAAACCATCTAAACTAGTTTTACAAAGCAAAACCGTTTCTAGCGAAAAGGCTTAGGTGGATATACGTATATTTTGAAATTTTTCGTCATCCTTTGCTCTCTAGCTACCATTGCAGTTGTTGTCTGAACCGGCTTAGGGCGGTTTGAACTGACACAAGACAGTTTAACGAAACGAGAGAACTACAACCGTCATAAAATTTAATTGAATTTGCTGTGATAGAGGGTTTTTTGTGAAACGAAGGTTGAACGGTTCACGTTGTATCTTGGTGTTACTAACACGTTTGTTGGCAACGCTGGCAAGCTACGTTGATTAAAGGCACTGCTCGCTTACGCGCGTAGCCAGCGGTATCAGTAATAATATTACTTATCTTAACCATAACAGTTAACGTTAGCTAGCCCGCTGAGTCACTAATGTCTAATGTTACAGCTGAAGAAGTGAAAGCCCGCTACAACAAACAGCACCCAAACGAGGTAAACTACTGCATTGCGGCTCGTCCTTTGGCTAACGTTACTGTTAGTCATCCTTAAATCCTCTGAGTGGTTTTGCTAGTTTAGCCAATTTAGATTAACTAACTAAATTCGATGTAAAGATTAGCTAGCGACCGCTTTGTTGGTTAGGCTGTACGTTAACTGGTAAACAGGTACCGATTGTTGTAGCAGAATATCTTTATTCTGTATCGGGGTAGGCAGGAACAAACTGTCACCATCAGTAGTGAAGGAGATTGCATGCGCGTAATTTTTTGTTTACGTTTTTTCATCCAGGTTGGCCCATCTGGCTTATGCCTGATCTCAGGTCAGCCTGTAGGTAGCAAACTAATCAAGCCATGGACGTCGTGCAAGTCACTTTAACCGTGAGGGGAACAACGTCTTTAGGTAAGGCCGGTCACACATAAGTTCCTATCCTGTTTTGGAAGAGTGAAAAAACAGCAAAGAAAAGTCATTCTTATGAAGAGGCATTCCTTGCATGTGTGACGGTGCAGAGTTGTAATAAATACACCCTTTCTCAGTAAGAAACAGATTTTCCAAGTGACCGAGTTTATCAACATTCTGTGCTACCCGGAGGAAAATATGTATGTAATAATAACACCAGTAATAATTACAAGAAACATAATACTACTAAGAACTAGCAATAATAGTAAATAATATGGCTAAATTTCCCCACACTCAGATTGAGCAAAACCTGTCCCCTTAGGTGAGGTGATAGCAGTTGTTGGCAGCTGTGATAGCCTGGGAAACTGGTGTTCACAAAAAGCAGTCACTTTACAACCCCAGGAAGGCGATGGGTAAGTGGAGTTTACCCTTAATTACCAACGCATCTTTGTTAGTCAGTTTTGCTAGAGTTTTGTTTTTTTTTTAATTTTCCAATGCTGGTAATAACTTCTCTCTCCCGCCACCAGCACTGTGTGGAAAAGGACTGTCATTGTGCCACGGGGGGTTGAATGTAATTATCGCTATTTTAAAGGATTCTTTCTGGAATCAAAGGTGAGATGACTTGATTTCCACTTTTCACATATCGTATGTCAAGAATATAGTGACACATCTTCATTCTCAGTTATCAAAATCATTTGGCCTGTACATATTCCATACTTTACTGTGATGTTTCTTGTAATGGTGAGAGGTGAAAATGTGTTTGATTTTTGAAGCTGAAGCATATGCTCTAACTGTCTTTTCATAATATCTGAAGGGGAGGTATTATAATCTTATTATTATTTTTGATGGTCATAGAGGAAGTGTACATTCTTTGTTGTAGGACAGACTGCTCCTCCCAACTTCATGTACTTCATCTGTCGTTAGGCTTTCATCTACTCATTGGGTAGTGAAGGCTTCCAGTTCTAAAGCGTACATTGAGGGTCAAACCCAAAAGCAAACTCAGGGCAGGAGACTGGTTGGCCAGTTTAGAGAGCTGGCCACTGATGAAAAAATGTTTTTTCCTTTCTGCCATAAAACAGCAAAAGTCTTGGTAGTACATTTTATGCTAGAACTCCGACCTACAAGTTGAATGTACAAGTGCCGTCCCATTGGGACAATGCACCCAACAGGGGCTTTATCAGGTCATTTGAATTCATGTGGTTACTCAACGGAGAGAATGCTCCTTAGCTCTCCATAGTATTGTAGTCATTTGTTGCAATTTTTTTTGCCACGTACGCTAAGGTATTTAGTGGATTTGGTGTTTGTAAACAACCAAGGGAGGGCAGAGTGCCAGCTGACCCGTTGCCAATCTCAGCACATGAGCCACACCCATTGGTGCAGCGCAGTGGAGTGAACCTTGCACCCAGGATCTTGTTTCAGTCTCTCACAATGATGTCAGAAACAGCATATCGTGTTGTTTTATCGATCCAATGAAAAGATTGTACACTGACAAGAGCATAATGTAGTTTTTATGCCACAGTGGCCATTGGAAAAGTAAAACTGATCATTGCTTGTTACTTGTTTTCTTTTTTTTATTTTCAGTATGCATAATTTGGAGACAGAAAAGAAGAAGCCCAACTAACTTACGTAAATGACTAGTTATACTGTGTTTCCTGGGCAGAAAGCCTCATGTTGTGGGTGGAGTTCACGTGCTGAGATCAGCAAACTGTAAAAACACAACTGTTTTGAGGAAACTAGGCCTTAGCATTTAATGTTGTTTTGGTATTTCATTTAAATGCCATAAGAGATCAGGTCAAACTTCTAAAGAAGCAGTTCTTTAGAAGAAGTAGGAGAATTTGATGGATTTAGCTCAGCATTATAATTTAAGATTTAATTGGTTTAAGATCTAGTTAAAAAGTTTTTGTTTTATTAACTATTTACAGAAAAATGTTACATTTCTTAGAAAGATGATGCCAAGTTCCATTTCCTTGACTAATGAATCCACTTTGCAGATTTCAACCAATTGTGGCAGACTGGCTGGAAGATTGGTGAATATTTCCAGCTCAAAACATTTGTTGGAGATCTGTGTTTTTAGTTTAAAACACCACAACAAAGAATGAGACCAAAAAGTGATTTTTACGTATACGTACATAATCTTAACACTATATTAAACATTGGAATTGCAGAATGCAGGTGACCCATGTCAAGTCATAGTCAATAAGTGGGAGACGCATCAGCAGCCAAGAGCATTGAACTCCTCAGGTATAAAACCCAGACACTGAACTGCACGATTTGGTTTCAGTGCATTACACACAGATAACTCTGCTTGTGCAACAACGACAGTGCTTCCCCTACCGCGCTTAGCCGGGTCAGGGTTAGGGCGGGGGACTTGTCAGTGTGTGGTCAGCTACTGTGGACAAATTGCAGATGTCACTTTTGCATTGTCTCGTGGCCTTGGCCTTCTCGTGTCGCTTTTGTCTGAGAAGATTCTGTTGATTAGCTGACATCAGTCATTGTTTGTAATGGGGCTATTCTCCTGATGGCCTGACCTGTGTCCCTTTGTATAAGGATGGACAGAAAAAAAACTGGAGGCTAAATTGGTATTATAAATTTTATGCTATACTTGAAGCAAAGTTGGACAGCAGGCCAGGTTTAATGAACCCTTGTAAAATTGCAATAGAAAAAGCATGTGTTGCTTTTGGTAACAAACGCCTCTCTTTGTACGCTTTGCAAAAGTGCTTTGTGTGAGGCGCCCGGATTTGTCCACAGTCAGCCAGAGATGGGAGCAGTGATGCAACACACATTTAAGAGAAAGTGAAAGAAGCCCACATTGCTGAAGGCAGCATTGCTTGGCTGTAGCGGAGCGGGCTGTTGTGAGGGTGTGCTATTATGATATATTAGGGGAAGCACTGTTCTGATGGGGGAGTTGGATTAAGTGCCGCAATGCGGTCACCTTGTGTTTGAATATAAACATAACCTACTAAAGCACCGGCTGCAGCCTCCGAAATGCAGTGTAGTTTAGGTCTTTGGTTCTCGCACTCACTTGGACCAACACAACATTTGAGAAGTGAGAAAGAAGGACAGGTCTGTTGCATTACATTATAGCGTTTACATAGATCTGTGTACAGGGCAGCTCATACACTTAACATTTTTTAACATATTAGTCTGTTACATCACAGGATATTTAGCTGAGGTTAAGGACTTTGCTCAAGGGGACAGCAGCAGTACCCTTTTTAGGAATCAAACCTGCATCCTTCAGGTCAAAAGTCCATTCCCTTAACCATTATGCCACACAGTTGGCCAAGTACATGTCTGTTAAAACAGAAAACACACATACACACTGTAGGTTTCGGGTTTTTTTTTTTCCCCAAAAATAAGCAGCATGCTATGCTGAGTTTTCTCGCGACTAGCATATATGGGTGAGTCATAAAGGTTTTCCTTGAACCTGTTATTGTTTTCTTTTTTCTTTTTTCCTCGAATAAATGTATATATTTACTATATAATTGATACTATATTATTTTTCGATGTGTTTCATTCATTTAATTATTGTCTAATCTGTAATGTTTTCACTGCAACTTAGCAAGGCTAGGACAGCCTTGTTTTATGTAACTGTACCAGTTTATAACAGTCTATTGTCAGGGTAGATGGCACAGCCTTGGGACATAGATGTGAAGTATGGGATCTGACAAAAGCTGTTGAAGACAGTGATTATGAGAACCAGTAGAGACAATGTGTAATTATTTAGGTCTTGAAATTTGTGAATAGATCTTCAGTTAACTAAACCAAAAT
Source organism: Megalops cyprinoides (assembly GCF_013368585.1). NCBI lineage: Eukaryota > Metazoa > Chordata > Actinopteri > Elopiformes > Megalopidae > Megalops > Megalops cyprinoides. Next base: position 6,289,920 of record NC_050599.1, read on the forward strand.
AACAAAATTATAGAAGTAACCAGGTGCAGAGCATTTGCATTCCTGCGTCACTGGTTCTTCTGCATTTAATCACAGGAAAATCAAGTGTAGCCTAAAAGGCCCTCTCTTCTCCTGTGGTCAAACAACAGCAGAAAACCTAGCATTCCATGTGGATGGCCTATTTGAATTTTGGGCTAAACATTTGGAAAAACAAAAGTGAACTTAAAAAGAAATGGAAATGCTCTACACTAAGCAATACTTTTTTGAAGTTAAGTACTAAGAAGTATAGTAAGCACTATGTAATTGTTTGTGTCATAGTTGTTAATGCTGGTCTTGTGTTTCAGAGTCTGACCTCGTTATTGACGATGGAGAGTTTGGTTTTTACAGTAAGTAATATTCACCTCTGTAAATACTACCTGATGAATTGTGCAACAACGCAATGATAATGAAAGACTTACAGTCTTTGGTAAATGTGTTTCCTTGCCCAGTCAAGGCTGTGACCTTCAGAAAACTGAGACAGAAGTTGGTTGATTTAGCTAGAAAGCTTTAGCTGCAAAGAACCTTAGCTGAGAATCAATGACTTACTGCATTATATGGGATTGTATTTTTTGGGGGTTGAAACCTGTATGAATAATTCAGAAAAATTGACCTCTCATTTCTTTTAAGTAGTAGCGTTTTTATTGTCTTTTTTTCCTGTTTAATTTTGAGTTAAAAGAAGTTGACACTCACCTACATGAAAACTGTTCCATGTTTAAATGTGTATGCGTTGTGCGCACTGCAGATGGTGTGGAATGTGTGGATTCTGGATGGCTGACGTGTCAGACAGAGATCCGCCTACGGCTGCACTATTCGCAGAAGTCCGCAGTGTCCATATCCAAGAAGAAATTCAAGAAGTCGCGATTCAGGTATAACCACTGGCTGAAGGCCAGGAGCCACGAGAGTAATGTGACAATTGGGGGAAGGGAGGGAATTAAAAAAAAAAAAAAAAATCTATATATATGTGTGTTGTTCCAAAAATAGATATTTTTTCTATTTGTTGATTAACTAGTAGGTCGATAAGATGGGAAAGTGAGCCTTGGGTGCTTTTCCCATCAGTTATTTTGCTTTTGCTAGGTCACACCTGGAAGGGGGAAAATACAAAAGAGTTCAGGACAGCTTCTGAAAATGCTTTAGTCTTTACTTATACATGTGCAGTATATTGTAGCGTTCTGAGCTGTGCTCCAAGTCGCTGTACTGGTTTGCACCGGTTGGGGTAGTTTTGGCAGTTTTTTGCCCTCCAGTCCCCTGCAGTGAGGATGCCTATGAGGACCGGGGGCTGGGCAGGGTGGCCCAAGGGATATGGGGTTTCGTTCCTAAGTTTGAAGGGGTATGTGGTCGCAATTGGGTGGTTCAGGGTTTTAGGGCGGGGAAAGTTAGATGAAGTGGAAAAACGGGTTGAGATTGAGAAATGTCTGATGAGCGTAGGTCTGCAGAGCGAGCCTGTTAGCAGCTCTGATTTTCTTTCACGTTAATGAGTTGTTTGTTCCGTTTGGAAGTGATAGAAGTTTATAGCTTTCAGTGGGTGACACGCACAACCCACCTTAGTCTGTCAGTTAAGGAAATAAAAGTTCTCCTTCTGCAATATCCTGTCCCCGTCTCCTCCTTCCCCAGGCTCGCAGGCAGCGCACGCTACAATATTTTTAAATAACCGAAAGGTTGCCGGTTTGATTCCCCGCCGGGGCATTGCTGCTGTACCCTTGGGCAAGATATTTAACCCACAATTGCCTCAGTACATATCCAGCTGTATAAATGGATAACATTTTAAAAAAACTGTAACTGATGTAAGTTATCCAGAGCTTCTGCTAAATGTTAATAATATAATGTAATAATGTAATATAATGAATAATTGCTGTTTTGGTATATTGCAATATATTTCTGAGGGGCTTAATATGTCAATGTACTTACCATATATTCTTGGACCAAACAGCATATTTTTCAATATACTGCAGTATATTTATTTTTAAATGGGTAAACATTAACTTTTGGGACTATGATATCAGAAGCATGTAAGCTGTTTTTTCTTGTTTTCCTGTTGCCTCATTTGCATAGAGCCCAAACAGGGCCAGTACCATCACCTGAAAAAATTGTCTTTTCTTACCTTCAGAGGAACTTTAGTATGGATACTAACATTGTACATTATACTAACTATAACACTATAACACTGCATAAACATTGTGGTGTATTTAACCGGACACACCCAAGCTACCCAAATCTTGTATAGGATGTATGATTTTCAAAATATATGAACGTGTGTAATCATACAAACTCCGTGGTTTTCACTGTTGTCTCGACCAGAGTTTTATTAAGATTAGTTTTATGTGAACCTGGTTGTTGCAGGCTGAAGCTAATGCTGGAGGGCACTGAGGAAGACGAGGATGAAGATGAGCAGAGTCCGACCTCCTGGAACAAGATGACGACCACTCTGGAGATCAGCATGATCAGTGGGAGTGGCTACAAGTCCCGCCACTCCCAGCCAGAGTGCGGCTACGCCCTCGAACCCGCGCAGTGGACTGAGTATAGCATTCACACCATGGACCCTGACAACCTGGAGCTCACCTTTGAGTTTTTTGAGGTTAGTCATGTAACCACATGATCTGAATGGTCGGCAACGTTGTGTTTCCCAGTGCGTACCTCCTGTGTGTGCTTGTCTCCATCCAAACTTACATTACATTACAATACATTATTGGCATTTAGCAAATGCTCTTATCGAGAGCAAATTCCATAGGCTACAATTTTCCATTTTATCCTTTTATCCAGCTGGATATTTCCTGAGGCAGTTCTGGGCTAAGTACCTTGCCGAAGGGTATATCAGCAGTGCCCCAGTTGGGAATTGAGCCAGCAACCTTTCAGTTCCAAGCCCTGCTCCTTACCACTATGCTACCCTACCACCCCTCCTAACTCCTATATGAGTAGGTTTCACCTGGCACTCTACTGAATGCATGTCTGGGTGCCACATCAGTTGGCAGCAACAGAATGTGCTGTGAATGTCCTGTGAAATAATGAGTCTGTGTGACCTTGCAGGAGGACCTGAGTGAGAAGGTGATGCAGGGCGATGATCACCCCGGGCACGTGGGCACCGCCTGCCTCCTCTCCTCTTCCTTCGTGGAGAGCGGGAAGAACACAGGAATGGTCACCCTGCCCATCATGGGCCGCAACTCCAGGCCGGCCATCGGGAAAGTGCGAGGTGAGCTGCTTCCTGGAGATTAGAGGAGGACAGTGCATGGTGGCAGGAACACAAAAAAGAAAATCTGCTTCCTTTGAACTTCGGTCTTCCTCACCTTTGAGAACCTCACTGGTCACTTTTTAATTATGAAGTAATTCTTAATTATGAAATAGTTCTTTCCCACTGGGATAAATTCAGACTTGCCCTCAGAATATGAAAGATTAGAATTAGATTTGGATACAAATTGTGTGAAAAAAACATGAGAATTATACTAGATGTAAATTTTGACATGCAGGTTGAGTGTAAATCTTCCTTGATGAAGCGTTAGGGAAAGGGGTCTCATTACAGAGGTTTCTAACAGCAGTTTTCTGTGATTGGAGTGATGCTGTTGTTTGTCCACAGGAGTGGAGAGGAAACACTGAGATTTTCTTCAGAAATGACACAGCTGTGAAACGTGCTG